>NC_057728.1:47981366-48057850 GCF_004010195.1 Chiloscyllium plagiosum
TCTAGCTTATCTCTCCACGCTTCAGGCTCACTGCCTTTATTCCTGATGAAGGGCTTTTGCCCGAAACGTCGATTTCGTTGCTCGTTGGATGCTGCCTGAACTGCTGTGCTCTTCCAGCACCACTGATCCAGAATTGTAATTACTACGTTGAATGAACTATTTCTGATATACTGCCATCTACTGGCAACATTCTGTAAACCTTGTATTCGTGATTCACATCATGCACTGATGGGCATCAAATTGCATGCTTAGAAGAATCAGCTTAGTCAAATTAATTTAAAATGCTAGAGTGTGCCACCCAATAGCTAAAGAGAAAGGAAAAGCTGGTATTCATGGAATAATAGATCGAGGTAGAGGTTGATTTGACTTAATTCGGGAATCTCCTTTGTGTACCAGTGAACAGTGCCAGGTAGTGAGCAATGAAGCTTCTATTTTAACTTTGTTTACTATTCAGTCTCAACCTCAGAGTGGCAGAGGCAGTAAACGAGGGCAGGTGGAACCAACAACGCTGATACTTCTGAATATTCTACTCTTGCATTCCACTTGATAGGTTCACAGAATTGTTACCATCCACAAAGAGGCCATTTGGTCCTCCATATCTGCACTGGTAACAACTTGATAGCAAACTGCCTTATTTCACTTATTGGTATTTTTAATGGCTTAGATTTGACAAAGGAGAAAAATCGAAGAAAAACTGGAGAGTGTTTCCAAAATCTTAATAGCCTTTAGTGCAAATGTAAGTAATGCTATTTAACTCCATTGCTGTTAGTCAACATCAGATGAAATTTTTAAATTAGTAAGTTGTTTTCAATAACATTTGCACACTCCAATAAATATGCATAATGCTGATTACAACGGTGTAATTAGAGTGTGATTACCACTTAATAAATTTGAGGTGATATTTGATGTTGTCTCATAATTATAATCATTAGTTATTCAATGTGAACAACATCAAGATATAAACCACCTCTTACCAACTCTTGGTTGACAAAATTTAAAAAATGCAGTGCAAACTTAAAATTCTCACATTGTGACCAATTACCATCTATTTACCATGCTTTATTCACCAAAGATTACTTACCTCTGACTAATCTGTCAGTAGAGTAGCTCAGTTATTTTCAGACAATTGAACTGTGGTTTATTTTTCTCAGTAGGAGGCTAACTCTGGAGCAGCTGAAAGTTAAGTTAAATACAAAGCCATTTTCACAAATATTGCATTAAAAAAGAAATGAGCTCCTATATTCAATTAACTATTCAATCTTGGTTCCCTTTATTAAACAGAATATTCCAATTAATACTGGCTCTGTCCTTTTTTTTTAAACTGTTGTTTAATTTAAATATATCCTCAACTAAGAACAGAAGCTGAATAAATGACGTGCACATAATAAGCACTGAAGAGTCACTTGTTCAGTTCATCATCCTTGACCAAGTACACTGCTTGCATTGTTACTAAAGAAATGGGTTTTCAATTTCTTCTTACTAAGTGTGAAAATGTGAATTGAATGAATTCTTGTCAACATTCATTCACATAAGATTAGGTTAGGATATCTGGTCGGCATGAACGAGTTGGACCGAAGGGTCTGTTTCCATGCTGTACATCTCTATGACTCTAAGTACATTGATTATTTTAACTTTGGTATTTTGCTTTGGCAAACAACAGGTTCTGTATGCACATCAGTTGCAATAAGGTGCTTGTAATTTCCAATGTAATTTTGAATGCTTTTCTGTCTGTTCATTTGTTTATTTTGTTTCTACAATTCTCAAAAGGTAATATTTCATCAATATATAGGGCTAGAAATTTCTCTGACCTGTCTTCTATGCATGAAGTTGAGACTGATGAATTACCTGTGTGTCATTTAGATTAATATTGTGCACCCACCTCATTTCCCTGACTGTGACACTTGGCTGAGAGGTTGCCACACTGCTTCTGTGATTGTCCTCTGAACCCACCATTGCAGCCCCCCACCCGCTACACACCAAGACAACCCAGCAAGGCTGCCTAGACAGCCCTAGCTGGGGGAAGAAGAAGAGAAAAATCTACCACCAAAAGTGTTGAGAAGGTGCTGTCACTTAATCTTTCATTCCCAGCCACCAGCTCAGAATCTCTCATTCCTCAAACCATAGAAACCAGGATAGTATTGGGAGTAACACATGATGAATCACTCGCCACAGCCAGGATAGGGGGGTAAAGGTAATGCAGGTGCTAGCTCCCTGGAGGGCAACATTAAAACTGTGTTGTTTTGTATGTGGGTGGAGGGGTGAACACTCAGATAGGACCTGAAGGAGTGTTGTGTGGGAGTACACCGATGAAACGCACACCAAGATATTTGATGCACAGGCAAATCTGCCAGACAACCTCCAGTTACTGCCTAGAAGCGTGGAGCAGTCTGGCTCCAATATGACTCACGCAGAGCTTGAAGACCATCCTTCACACCATAGAAATAATGGCCAGCTCCACGAGAGGATGCGGGATTGACCCAGGATGGAGCACCTGGTTGCTCTCCCAACTCCTCGTGGCACAGTCAGAATCGTTCTGACATCTGGTTGTTGTCATCAGATCAGATCGAGATCAGGAGATCCCTGGCTGTTCCCATGCGGATTCCACCATGTTTGTGGGTGTCATTATTCAAAGGATGTTTGCAGGCTCCAACAGTAGACCAGTCAATAGCGCTCTATTAGCTGGCTAGGATTGTTGAGATGAGACCCATTAGGTTTGCCAGTGACCCCATGGAAGATAACATCCTGTCCTTTCTCAGCATGACAGCATTGGTGTTCTGACAACCACTGCTCGATCATTGCCCTTACCTTTGCCTCTTAGCCTGACAGCTCAGAAGCTGCAGACACAACAATGTTACTGTGTAGGAGCACTAAACAAAAAAGGACATCCACAAGACAGAGAGGAAGCAAATGCTCAGGGATGAATAATTCATTGTTTTTAGTATAATCAGATAAGTTGTTATACAGAAATGTTTTGTGAAGGTTTTTATAGATGACATATTGTAGAATCTAGGTCAAGGAAATGCTGTGATATAGAGTGTAAAAGGAATATGAAATGACTGTTGATTTCATGTTGGAAGGTGGAAGTTTGTTTGAGGTGGTTAAGGGATTCTGCATTCCATTTCGTGATATTCTATGCATTGGGTCCATGGATCCCCCTGTTCCTCTCCTAATCCTCCTTCCTCTTAGGACTTGGTCTCCCTGTCCCACTCCTGGTGTTATGGTAAACCGGAAGATAAAACTGCCTCCTGACCTCAGTCAGCCAATCAGGTCACCATCTGTCATCTTTGGCAATTATCCTAAAGTGGCATCAAACCACTCTGGAAAGTGAGGACAGTGCTTCCACCAACTCTGTGTAGGGAAAGTTACTAAAATCCATCTCACCTGCAAATCCTGGAAGTGATCATTTACTTTGTAAAGGTTCAGGTTCCAGCTTGCATGCTGCATGCCTCATCTTTTGGAATGATGTATGAGCTTGGGGGCAGAAAGGGTTTTCGATTCTGATATTGTATCCAACTCCTGGGCCAGTTGATGTTGAGATGGTATCAGCTCAAGCAATCCAGTCACACCGGCAATACACTATCATACATATCCCTGTGCTATTAGGCCATTCAGGCAGTGACTGGTGGTGCAGACCACAGTTCCACAGAGATGCCACAGAATTTCTAGCCTATAATTTCTTGACAATCAGTAGTTGATCTTGTTCATTCTTCAGTGTTCCATAATCATCATAATAACAACAACATGAATCATGGAGGTTATTTTCATGCATTATGCCAACAAAGAAAAATAAAACTCAATAAAGTAGATTCCATCCAAAGCTCCATAGAATATGTTGTTAAAACCAATAGTTACTTAGGAGTGGTTTCAAGGCTCTAATCTCACTTGAGGGTTTAAACAGCCAATATAAATGTCTCAACCTTCATTTCTGTGACTTCTAACAAAACCCTTAAAGTCCTTCATCAAGTGATGTCAACAGATTCATTAAAATAATCCCACTAGCAATAATTACTATTTTGCAATATGCACAAGGTAAGCACAATTGTTTTTTTTTAATTTATTTTCCAAGAGCTTTGAAGTACCCAAAACATAACTGCTCTTCGATTAGAAATAAAATACCAGTTATTGCTAAGAAGCCAACACCCAAAGGATTTCTTCAAAAAAAACAAACTGCAGACAATATGCATTCATTTTAAATTATTTATTGCTTAGGGTGAAACATTATCTGACTTTTGTGCTGTCCTAAAAATCAACTGCTGCAGGCATACTCTGTGGCTACAAAGTAAAACTGCAGTGCTAGCGAATGCTTTATAACTAAGTTGTAATGTAATTATTTCTCAGTTAAACCCTTTTGTTTTCTATGTTGTCTCCCATGACATTTTTCTCCAGTTACTCAGCTAGGTTGACACAATTAAGACTGGACACAGTATTGTGGGATTGCACATGCCATTATTCGAATCGAACACAGAACAACCATGGGATCAATTCTTTTATGACCTTTTCCACAATCAGACCAAGTTAATGCTTTGGCTGAGGAGCAGCCCCATTAATTATGCAGGTGAAACAATTTGGATATTGACATTGCGGAGGTGAAATGGAACAAGAAACTTTGAACAGTGCTAGACAAAGAGAGCTCACTGCATTTTTTTTAACTCTGGTTGGTTGAGTTTTGAGGACCACTGTATAAAGCCTGTCACTGTGAAGGTTAACCGAAATATTGCTATCACTGCACAAGACCTCATTATATTTTTGATATAATGGAATTTATATCACACAGAGCAACATTTAAATCAAAGAATCTGGCCATTTTTGCTAATTGAACAGATTTATTTTCTTTGTTCTTTCATGGGATATGACATTACTGCTAAAATCTGCAATCGTTCTCTATGCCTAGTTGTCACACAGCCATACAGCATGGAGGCAGCACAGTGGCTTAGTGGTTAGCACTGCTGCCTCACAGCATCAGTGACCTGGGTTTGATTCCCACCTTGGGCGACTGTGTGTGGAGTTTGCATGTTCTCCCTGTGGCTTCCTCTGGGCGCTCTGGTTTCCTCTCACAATCCAAAGATGTGCAAGTTATGCAAATTGGTCATGCAAATTGCCCACAGTGATAGGTGCATCAGTCAGGGGTAAATGTAGGTTAGGGGAATTGGTCTGGATGGGTTACTCTTCAGAGGGTCGGTGTGGACTTGTTGGGCCAAAGGGCCTGTTTCCATACTGTTGGGAATCTAATCTAATCATGGAAACAGACCCATCAATCCAACTAGTCCATGCCAACCATTTCCCCAAACTTAACTAATCCCACATGCCTATGTTTGGCCCATATCCCTCTAAACCTTTCTGATTCATGTACTTATCCAAATGTATTTTAAATGTTGTAACTGTACTCACATCCACCACTTGCTGTGGCAGTTCATTCCACACATGAACCACTCTTTGTGTAAAACAGTTGTTCCTTATGTCCTTTTTAATTCTTTCTCCTCTCACCTTAAAAATATGCCCCCTAGTTTTGAAGTTCCCCACCTCGGGGAAAAGACATTTGTTATTCACCCTAGCTATGCCCCTCTTGAGTTTATAAATCTCAATAAGGTCAGTTCTATGCCCCAGTGAAAAATCATCCCAGCCAATCTAGTCTATTTTTATAACTTAAACCCTCCTTTCCCTGCAACATCCTGGTAAATCTTTTCTGAACCCTGTCCAGTTTAATAATGTCCTTCCTATAGCAGGGTGATCAGAACTGCACACAGTACTCCAGAAGGGGCCTCACCAATGTCCTGTACAACCTCAATATGACATACCAACTCAAAAGTCTGAGCAAAGAAGGCAAGTATGCTAAATGCCTTCTTAACCACTCTGTCTAACTGTGATGCATTTTTCTAAAAGAATTATGTACCTGAACCCCTAGGTCTCTCTGATCTACAACACTACCCATGACCATACCATTAATTGTATGAGTTCTAACCTTGTTTGTTTTACCAAAATGCAGTACATGGCATTTATCCAAATTAAACATCATCTGCCACTCCTCAGCCCATTGACCTAATTGACCAAGATAATTTTGTACTTTTAGATACCCTTCTTCACTGTCCACTATACCATCAACTTTAGTGTCATCCACAAACTTACTAAGCACACTTCTTATATTCTCATTCAAATCATTTATATAAATGACAAACAAAATTGGACCCTGTGCTGATCCCTGTGGAACACTACTGGTCACAGACCTCCAGTCTGAAAAGCCACCACCCCCCTCTGTCTCCTATCATTAAGCCAATTTTGTATTCAATTGCCAAGCTCACTCTGAATTCCATGTGAACTAACTTTACTAATTAGTCTGCCATGTAGAACATTATCAAAGGCAGTCATGATTTGGAGATGCCGGCATTGGACTGGGGATTACAAAGTAAAAAATCACACAACACCAGGTTATAGTCCAACAGGTTTAATTGGAAACACTAACTTTTGGAGCGCCGCTCATTCATCAGGTGGTTGTGATCAATTAGGTCAAGGGCTGAGGAGTGAACCACCTGATGAAGGAGCAGCGCTCTGAAAGCTAGTGTTTCCAATTAAACCTGTTGGACTATAACCTGGTGTGGTGTGATTTTTAACCTTATCAAAAGCTGTACTAAAGTCTATGTAAGCTGAAAATATGTTGCTGGAAAAGCGCAGCAGGTCAGGCAGCATCCAGGGAACAGGAGAATCGATGTTTCGGGCATAAGCCCTTCTTCAGGAATGAGGAAAGTTTGTTGTTGTGGTTTGGCGGTGGATGAGTCCAATGACCTGCATATCCTCGGTGGAGTGGGAGGGTGAGTTGAAATGCTGTGCTACAGGGTGATTGGGTTGGTTCGTCCGGGTGGCCCAGAGGTGCTCTCTGAATCGCTCCGCAAGTAGGCGGCCTGTCTCCCCAATATAGAGGAGGCCACACCGGCTGCAGCGGATGCAGTAGATGATGTGGGTGGAGGTGCAGGTGAATCTGTGGCGGATATGGGAGTTTCCTTTTGGGCCTTGGAGAGGAGTGAGGGGGGAGGTGTGGGCGCAAGTGTTGCACCTCCTGCGGTTGCAAGGGAAGGTGCCGGGAGTGGTGGTTGGGTCGGTGGGGGGTGTGGATCTGACAAGGGAGTCGCGGAGGGAGTGGTCTCTACGGAAAGCTGATAGGGGAGGGGAGGGAAATATATCCTTGGTGCTGGGTCTGTTTGGAGGTGGCGGAAGTGACGGCGGATGATGCGCTGTACATGGGGGTTGGTGGGGTGGTAGGTGGGGGCCAGTGGGGTTCTGTCCTGGTGGCGGTTGGTGGGGCGGGGCTCAAGGGCGGAGGAGCGGGAAGTGGAGGAGATGCGGTGGAGGGCATCGTCGATCACGTCGGGGGGGAAATTGCGGTCCTTGAAGAAGGAGACCATCTGGGTTGTACGTTTTTGGAACTGGTCCTCCTGGGAGAGGGTGCGGCGGAGTCGAAGGAATTGGGAGAGTGGGATGGCGTTTTTACAGGGGGCATGGTGGGAGGAGGTGTAGTCCAGGTAGCTGTGGGAGTCGGTCGGTTTGTAGTAGATGTCCGTGTTGATTCGGTACCTTTTATCCCTACCTTTTATCTTAGCCTGCTGGACAAACTTTCCTCATTCCTGAAGAAGGGCTTATGCCTGAAACGTCGATTCTCCTGTTCGCTGGATGCTGCCTCACCTGCTGCGCTTTTCCAGCAACACATTTTCAGCTCTGATCTCCAGTATCTGCAGTCCTCACTTTCTCCTTAAAGTCTATGTAAACAAAGTTAAAAATCACACCACACTAGATTATAGTCCAACAGGTTTAATTGGAAGCACACTAGCTTTCGGACCACCTGATGAAGGAGCAGCGCTCCAAAAACTAGTGTGCTTCCAATTAAACCTGTTGGACTATAACCTGATGTTGTGTGATTTTTAACTTTGTACACCCCAGTCCAACACCAGCATCTCCAAACATTGACTACTATGTAAACAATGTCTACTGCTCTGCCCAGGGCGCAGTTAAGTGTCAATCTCTTTGTTGTGGGCCTGAAATTACATGTAAGGGAAGGGAATGTGATATAATGTATGAATATAGGAACAGAAGTAGACCATTTAACCTTTGAGCCTGCTTCACCACTCAATAAGATCCTGGCTGATTTGGTTTGTGGTTTGATTTCCACTTATCTGCCCATCCCAATTCCCTTCCCTATCAAGAATCTATCTACCCCGCCTTAAAAATATTCTTTCTGAAGCAGAGAGTTCCAAAGTTACATGACCCTCTGAGAGCAAGACATTCTTATCATCTCTGTCCTAAAAGGTCAATCATGGCTGATCTTTTACTTTAGTTGCTCTTCTAACATCCCAAAATTCCACGTGGTGTTTTTGACTGGCACAGACCCAATGGGCCAAACAGCTTTCTTCTGTGCTGCAAACCTCTATGACAACACACTTTCCACATGGAGTCCATTCAAATACCAGATTTGCTTCCATAAAGGGACAATAGTGAACCAGATGGGATAGTTATCCTCAACAGGCTAATCAACCTGTTCAGAAATTTTATGACACATCTCTGGTACAGGTGGGACTTGAACTCAGGCATCCAGGCTCAGAGTTTGGGGCCCTACCATCACTCCCTCAGACCAGCTTTACTTCCAGATTTATTCATTGAATTCCAACTCCAGCAGATGGAGGAATTTGAACCCAGAACCTTAAAACATGAGTGTGACTGTTTGGATTACCAGTCCAGTGAAATTACCACTATCCTGTCATTTCCTACCACTGTGTCATCATCTCCAATGTATAATCTGAGAGAAAGAGTGGGATGGAGACAGGGAAAGGGATAGAGAGACACTTCTGTTTTCCAATACTGCATTTAATGGATCTGATCAAACTTTGGTCATAACATTGAACTCTTAGGTTCATGCCATTAAGCTATGGATTCTTATTGTTAATAAAGCTTTATCCAGGAACATCTAATCAAGTGTAAGAGCCTTCCTCATTTCCTGAGAGGGGCTGGATAGCGTAATTAAGGGGTTGTCAAGCTAAATTCTGAAGGGATGCTATGCCTGGCTGGGAAATTTAGAATTATATCTTAAGGTCTCAAGGTGAGGGATTAGGCGTTTATGGCTGAGATTAGGAGAGAGTTTTTCATTTAAACAATTGTGGACTTTTATGATTTTGGAAAGGTAGCTAAGGTCAACCATGACCTTATCAGCCAGGATGGTGGATCAGGCTTGAGGGCAGAATGAATTACTCCAGTTTCTGTTTCTCATGCTGGATTACCAGTCTTTAACAGCATACTACTGCTGTGCACCAACACTGAGCATGTTGGAGGACTTGCTGTCTTTCACGCCTTAGTCTTCCATTTTAAATGGAGCAGTGAAGCTGATTTAGCACCGGGCCATGGTAAATACATTTGACTTAACCCACAGCACGTGACTGCAATCTGTTCTAATCATGCAAATGAAATGGATCCCCACTCTATTTTATCTTTCATGATTTGCATTCCCCTTAATGGACATTGCCCTATTTTTACTAAAATACTGGTTCAGAGATGTTATTACACATCTCTGGAGCTGGTGGGTCTTCAACCATATCTCTCTGTTCCTGGGGTAGGAACACTGCTAATGCACCACAAGAGAGCCCATTAACGGGAACTACCTGTTCAGACATGTTCTAGCACACCAAGGAGCAGATTGGAATTGAACCTGGGCCTCTCCAGTTCAAGAATAACGACAGTATCACTATTCCACAGGAGGGCTTATAATGCAAATAATTAAATTGGAAACATGGGTAATTTACTGGTGGTGGTCAATAGATGACATTGTTAATGTACCATGGTAATTTGATGATGGAAAAAGTGTCCAGTTGAGTGTAAGTACAATTCCAGATATAATTTCAAAAATGCATTGGATATAAATGCAACAGTGCCTCAGTGGTAGTGTCCCTAAGGCTAAGCCAGTAGGTCTAGGTTCAAGTCCTACCTCCTCCAGAGGTGTATCATAGCATCCCCGAATGAATTGATGAGAAAATATCTTAATAAAATCAATAGAGGCTATTCTGGTGTATCCCTGACTCCGGACTTGAAGGCCTGGGATCAAGTCCCACCTGCTCCAGAGATGTATAATGACACCTCTGACCAGGTTGATTTCGAAAAATATGAATGACTTCCACTGAAAAAAAAAGTCACTTGGAGATTTTTCGTCACCCCCACTGCTCATACCACACCCCCTCCCCTCCTGAAACTGACAGCCGCGTGGGACGGCGAAGGGGTCTTGAAATTTCGGTGCCAACATTTTCCGCCGACCTTCAACGAAACGCTGCACTTGTCAGACCGAAAGTTCAATGTTAAACACACGCGATGTTTTGTTGCTAGGAGGTGCTTTACCGCTACCAGCGTCTCCCACCTCCACTACCCCCCCCCCCCCGCCCCCAACCTACAGCCATTCGCCCAGCCTCCCCTCCCCTCCCCTTCCCTCCCTCTGTCTCCCTTTGCGCTGCTGGAATTGCAGACCTGTCTTGGGGAGGTGGGGGAAGCAGACGGAGCCTCAGATCCATTATGCATTAGGGCTGCGTCCCGGCTGCGACGGTGATGCGACCGACGCAGAGTGCCCGCTGGTTGCTGAGCTAGTCTGCTTGGCTCCTACCTCTCCTCCCCTCTGGAGAGCGGCGCTGGGCTGGGCAGATCTCTGTGCTGCTGATACCTGGCGGTGGATGGTGACAGTGTGCGGACACCATGCAGGGCTGGCTCGGTATCCGGCTCATATGCGCCCTGCTTCAGCTCCAGATTGCAGGTAGGTCCCTCTACATCTGACTTTTCAATCTGCAGCCCCTGAGCAGCGGTGCGTTTTAAAACAGTGCATTTACGACTTGGATAGGGGCAATGATGCGGGGAGGCTCCCTTCCCCACCACCCCAAACAAAAAAAAAGACGGATGTCAAATCCACCCTTGGAACTTGTTGAAATGCAGCTGCCGTTCTCTCCAGGTGACATTTCGGAGGGTTTGTCTAATATAGCTACAGATCAAAATGGAAATGCTGGGATCAGTATCAGCCTGGGCTCACCGTCCGCTCAGCGGGAGAGCGGCGAGGCCTCCCTTGGCATCGTGCCTCTGTCAATCCGAAGTACCTCAGGGGTTTGGAGGGCGCTGGGGCTACAGTGCATTCTCAGGCCCCTGTTGCAGCACCAGGGTTAGCGCAGCCCGGCGAGCGCTAGGGATAAATAAATATCCCAACCACTGGGCATGCAGCGAGTTCTCTGTGCAACACCCACAGCGTTTTCAGAACAGCAGCACTCTGCACATACTGCAGGGACCCAAACAATTCGGACTTTGATCTACTTGAGGTCCTGGAGTGCACTGCAGGGTTGGACCCTCCAGTTTTTGTTCGCTGATGAAATATGGTGTAGGAAGCGCCACATTTCATCACTGAATAAAATGAGTGAGGCAAGATTTTGGCTCAGCAACACTGAAGGATTGGCACTTATCGATCCCAGGTTAGGGTGGTATATGGCTTGTTGGAGACCATTCAACTGGTGGTATTCCCTTATATCTGCTGCCCTTGTGTTTCTAGGAGGTAAAAGTTGTGGGTATGGAAGATGCTGTCAAAGAGAGCTGAGTGAGATGCTGTACTGCACATTGTAGATGCTCCACCCTACTGCCAATGTGCATTGATGTTGGAGGAATTGAATGTGAAAGGCATTAGGTAGGGTACTAATCAATGGAGGGTTTTGTTCTAGAATATTCTGAGCTTCTTGAGTGTTGCTGGAGCTGAATTAATCTACAAGCAGGGAGCATTCCATCACACTCCTGTCTTGGACAGGCACTGAAGAGTCAGAAGGTGAATCATCTGCAAAATATCCAGCCCCTGATCTGCTCCTCCAGCTACAGTATTTCAATATTTTTCTGGTCAGTGGTAACCCTCAGAATGCTAATGGTAGGGATTTGGGAGTGGCAATACCATTGAATGTCAAGGAGAGATGTTTAAATTTTCTATCACAGATGGTCATTACCTGGCTCTTGTGTGGCACGAAGGTTACTTGCCATTTGTCACTTTTCCTGCATTTCAATATGGACTCCTTCAGTATCTGCAGAATTGTTAATGATTTTTTCATAGAATCCCTACAGTATGGAAACAGACCATTTATCCCAACAAGTCCACACTGACCTTCCAAAGAGTGACCCACCTAAAACCATTCCCCTACCATATTAACCCCTGACTAATGCACTAACTTACACATCCCTGAACACTGGGCAATTTAGCACAGCCAGTTCACCAAACCTGCATATCCTTGGATTGTGGGTGGTAACTGGAGGACCCAGAGGGAACCCACACAGACACTCACCTGAGGCTGGAATTGAACCTGGGCCCCTGGCACTGAGGCAACAGTGCTAACAACTGAGCCACGATGCCATGATGGAACACTGTGCAATCATTTGTGAACATCCCCACTTCTGACTTTATAATAGAGGAAAGTTTGTTGATGAAGCAGCTGAAGATGGGTGGACCTGAAACACTATATTGCGGAGCTGCTGAAGTGATAGAATTATGGATTTATTGTGACACAGAAAGCAATTTGATCCATTGTGCCTCTGCAGGCCCTCCTAGGAAGCAGTTTATATCCTGCCAATATCTGTCCTCTCCCTACATCTCTGCATATTCCTCCTGTTTAGATATTTAAAAGCTGTGGAAAAATTTACAGAACAGAAGGAAGCTATTCTGCCCATTGCGTCTGTCTCTACCAGATTCTTGACCTTCCTGCAGAGAGGCCATGATATCTATCATGTTTTGTTTATTTAATTGTTCAAGGGATGTGAGTATTGCTGGCTGGGCCAACATTTATTGTTTATCCCTAATTGCCCTTGTGAAGAAGATAGTCAGCCATATTCAGAACACACTCACAGTGCTGTTGGAAAGGGTGCTTCAGGATTGGCAGTAAAGTAATGGTGACCTAGCTTCAAGACAAAATAGTTCATGTCTTGGATGATCATAGTGGTGGTGTTTTCATTGATCTGCTGCTCTTGATGTCATGGATCCAGAAGGTGCTGTTGAAACAGCAGTCAAAGAGTGTGGTACTGGAAAAGCACAGCCAGTCAGGCAGCATCCAAGGAGCAGGAGAGTCAGTATTTCAAGCATAAACTCTTCATCAGTCCACTTAAACTAAAAGAATATGGCCCAGGACTGTGCTTTCAACATTTCACTCAAATAGCTTTGCTCCGACTATTAGAAACCCCTTATTTCTACAAAGAACTGGGTGCAAATAAATATATCAGTAGTAATGTTGTGATCTTAAGCTTGCAAGCTTCTCAATCAGAGGTGAGAGTGCTCCTGATTGAGCCAATTTGGTACTTCACCCATTAAGCTCTGCACACTGTGGAAATTCAGAGATAAGTGCTGGGTGCTCCAAAGGGAGCAAACGAACATCAAAGTCATTCTGTGTCTGAGGAATGTATAATGGGTTTGGAAGAGTGGCTGAATGGATTACTAAAACCCTGAAGCAGAATAAATTATTCACTGCATTTCTCTGAAGATTTTGTTTATACCACTTGTGTGCAATGAAATGAATAAAATTTAAGCTACATTCTTGGAAATTCTTTTCTATTAATTTAGCAGGTGCTTTAATACATTTTGCAAGATTATGTGAACTGCCTGTCACTGCTCTTCCAATGTAAACAGCTGTCATCATGAAAATTCACCAAGAGATGGTAGCTCACAATAGAATTTAATAAAAAATTCTCATTCAGAATATCAGGATGTTTCATTAGCTCCAAAACAAAATTTAGAAGGGAAGAAAATCTAAAGCAGCTCAGAATTAAGAGTCCAGTTATTGGTTTGTCTGCGCTGCATCAATAATATTTCATTTCTAACCTATCTTTGCTTTAAGACATAGAATTTTGCCTACTATAATCCATTAATGACTATAATTTCATGGAAGATTGGCTCATTAAAGAATAAAGTAAGTTAAGTGTCTACAATTTTAGAAGTAAAAGGATGTGTACAAGTGATTGTTTGATATTTAATCAAAAGCAAAATATTGTGTATATGGGAAAATTGTAAAATATTCAGAAAATATTAGAAACGCGTTGATTGCCAGCCTTAGGGAGACAGAGTTCTAAGGTGTGGTTACAACCCATTCAAAACCCATCCACCTACACAAAGTTAAAATCAGATCCAGTGTTTCAGGTTGATGAGCTCCTGTTTTCTAAAAGATCATTGACCTGAAACATTAACTTCAATACTACCTGAATTGTTGAGTGTTTCCAGAAGTTTCTGCTTTTATTCATGTGAAATATTTGGTTTTCAAGAAGACTTCATGATATCTCTGTGTTGTAAAATCTGTCCTTCACAAATTTTGGACCTTAAGAAATAGTCATCAGAAGTATAAAGACACCGATGAATTGTTATCTGCAAATTAGTTGAATCTGATGATATATTCTTGTAGAGTTGTTCGAACAGTGCTTAAGATCTATTAAATGATCTTTGAATCAACAAACAGTAATGGATTCACAAGATCAGGATTTCCAACTTTAAAAAAAAACTAAAAAAAAAGTACTGTCCAAAAGTCCAAACTATTGCACCATAATTCTTCTTTCCTACTTTCCACACCCCTGCCAATTTAAACCCTCTCCAGCCACACTAGTGAACCTTCCCACAATGACATTGAACATGGTCCTATTGGGGCCCAATCTATCCCTTCTGAATATTGTTTTCTGTTCTGGATATAAGTTTGCTCGCTGAGCTGGAAGGTTCATGTTCAGACATTTTGTCACCATACTAGGTAACATCTTCAGTGAGTCTCTAGACGAAACTTCCTAGGATGAACAAAGATAAAAATCACACAACACCAGATTATAGTCCAACAGGTTTAATTGGAAGCACACTAGCTTTCGGAGCGCTGCTCCTTCATCAGGTGATGAAGCGGCATTCTGAAAGCTAGTATGCTTCCAAATAAACCTGTTGGACTATAACCTGGTATTGTATGATTTTTAACTTTGTACACCCCAGTCCAACACCGTCATCTCCAAATCATTTCGAGGATGAAGTTACCTAGTATGGTGATGAAACATCTGAACATGAACCTTCCAGCTCAGCGAGCAAACCTACATCCAGAACCTCAACCTGAGCTACAAATCTTCTCAAAGCTTGCTAATTGTTTTCAGTCTCAGAATTGGCCCCAATGCCCAGTAATGTCCAATGTAAAGCCAGAATGTAAGTTTGCATTAGAGTGTGCTAACGGTTCCTTCCTTAAATACATAATATAATCACATTCGTTTTATACATTGACTTTGCCTGCCCGCTAGGATTGTATTCCACAAACAAAAGGAATGATTTAGTGGGTAGATAGGTTGGTGCAGACTCAGAGGGCCGAAGGCCAATTCTGTGCCCTATGACTCTGTGACCTCAATACTGTCCACTGTCATTAGTACCAACACACACCACAATATTTAGCTCCTCTTCCTTCCACTTACAAAATGTTCTGCACCCTCTCTTTCCATTAATATGAGGCATGCAATGCACTATGTGTGACTCATGAAGCCAATTACAGAAATGGCTCCCTGTTTCTCCTCATCATAGTCTGACTGTGGCATCTCCTATAACAACTGCATGTCATTGTTCCCTACTCTACAGTCTCTTATTCATTGATCTGGGCTGCATTCCTTCAGAGCATTGTCACTTCCAACAGTCTCTAATGCTGACTAGCTATTTGGAAATGGCACTCACTCCAAAGACCTCTATGCTACCTGCCTCTTCCTACTCTTTTGGATGGCCATCACCTACTACATTGACCTCACTACCTGTCAAGCGACCACTTTCTGGACTGTATTCTTCCTTCTCGATATACTACAGTGATTCCAGTTGCCTGAAAAATTCTGAGCTCAAGTTAGAGTCACTTCCTACAAAGATGATACCCAAGTCAGATGTCCTGAAGTTCCCATCTACACAGGAATTGCAAACAACATGTCACAGGTGCCCATCCATGATGAAAATAAAAAAAACCCTCTGTTCCCATTAGTACCCTTTTTAAGTTATTAATTTTAATGAATATCTTTAGGACTCCTGTGTTTAAAACCTATCAATTAAATTATGTTTATGCGAACCTTAATTGAACATTTTTTTCATTTTCTAACTCCTAATTTGAACATATATCCTAGCTTGGAGAGAGAAAAGAGGAAAATAGTCAGCTACTTCCTTGTGCTGCCATACTTTGATTTTCCTTTGAATATCTTTGGTCAGCTGTGAACCACAGACTGTTCCACACCGCGCTCTCTTGCGATACCTCTTCAGTCCTCTTGCTGCACTCTCTTTGTTTCCTCTCAATCTCCCTTTTTGGTAACATTGGTAGAAATGTGGAGCTCATTCCCACAAAAACTATTGATGCTTGCTCAACAATAATTTTAAATCAGAGAGCAATTTATTTTTCCTCGCCGGAAAAGAACGTAGAGCCAACTGGATGAATGCTGTCAAGGTACAGATTAGCTGTGATCTCATTGAATGGCAGAGTGTGCATGAAGGGCTGAATATTCTATTATCCTGTAACTAAGTCTTGTTTCATCCAATGTATTGGGGATGATTGGTGTCAGTGTTAAAATAGATATGAACTGGTGCCAATCTTGCCACAATGTAACTTGTTGGTACTGCTCATATTTCACAGGTCAATCCATCTGTGTAACCATGCACAGATCCAATTGTAAATTTGCATAGATGTAGAAAAGCATCATATGAATTACCCATCGATATATTTTTCAGCTAATGCTTAAGCAAGGTTAATGAGAGAAAAAAGGCAGTTAATTTTCAGAATTGCTATGGAAACAGTTAATTGCCAATAATCTTTTTGATTTTCCCATGCCTGTTTATTTATTTAAAGGCTGTATTTCTTTTTTAATTCAGAAATCTATTTAGGGAAGATAGTCAAATAAAAAATGACTATCACTGGGTGTTGAAAGCCAGGTATAAATTAAATTTAACAAAACAATTAAATGGAAGTATTACAATAGGACAGGAATCTGTGACCTTAACACAAGAATAAAATGTTTTAAAAATATAGTTAAAAACACAATTATCTTAAGAATCTCAGTGCTGTTACTCAAATACCAACAATAATGGAAAACAGGACCAAGACAGATTTCTGCAGTATTTTAAAGTTTTTCATGAAATACAGATGTTAATTGAATAATACTTTCTTACAAATACAATGTTAACAAATGTTTAAAAAAATGAAGCAAGCCATTTATTTACCAAAGTGGGTTTGATCGATTAAGGTCAGGAGCTGTCTTTGAGTTCTCAATGGGCAGGATGCAGCATCAGAACTATATGTTTCAGATCCATACAATAAGCTGACAAAAATTATAGCAGTCTATAGAGATCTTAAAGCACTTCAACTAAGCAGAGATTTTGCCTGATTAAAGCAAGAGCTGAGGAAATGCTGCGCTAATGAATAAGGGAAGGGAAGCTTAGACATAGATATAAGGTCTAAACAAATGGTGGAATGACCCCTTCCAAAATGGAGATGAGGCTGCATGAAGTAATTAAGAGGATACAATAAAAAGTTAGAAGTAACCTCAAAACTGTTGAGTAAATGTCTTTTTGGTTCTTTAAACATACTTTTGTAACAGCTCAGTACCCAACAACACCGAATGGTATGATTTGGAAACCGCATACATCCAATATAAAGCCATGAAATAAGTTTCCATTCGCATCTGTTAACTATCCTTATTTTGTGTATATTATGTAACCTCATTTGTTTCAATAGTAGCTTCTCCTGCCCACTAGGAATGCATTCCATGAAAAAAAGGGGAAGATTTAGGCATTCCTGTCCTTTTTCAACTCACAACTTAGTGAATTGGTGTGTGCCCTCTGCCAAGCCTAAACTATTGCCTACAGAAAAGAACAGCAGACCTGGACACAGACTAATCCAAGTACTTGGTATATGCACATGGAAAATTTGGTGCATATTAGCTTCTGCTTCTAGAAAACAGTAAAATAATTATTTATACATTTTCTTAATGAGATAATTGCAGTATGAACCAGTATGCTTGAAAGGTCGTGGGCTAGAGTAATGACTATGTTTTGAATTCTTGGATAAGCTGCCAGATAAACCTATCCCATGTGGCTAATCCTACTTACAAATCGAACCTTTGTATTTAAGTAGCAATGAATTTAACTTTAGCATCATAGGACAAAACAGTATAAGCCAACTAATGGCAAAAATATTGTATTAATTGTAGAATATATTGCAGAAAATGTAATTGGCCTCCCTCAAATTGTTTTCTTTTCAGGTTGCTTTTCAGGAGATCAGGAATACTTCAAGATCAGAAGTCAGAAGAAGTCAGCTAGCAATGGCAAGCCAATGATGATTTATCAGAAAGTACAGAGCATCAATAAAGGCTTGGACTTGAGTAGCACAGAGATGCCAAGAAGCACAATAAAAATGCCACCATTGAGCAAGTATACAGACCAAAGCAGACCTCATCCTGCCATGATTGTCAAATCCGTTTTACCTCGAGTATCCAATGAGCGAAGCATTCATTTTGTAACAAACAATGACCATCAGTTAGAAATTGAAAAGCTTCCTATTCCTGAAGATGACTTGATTTCAGTGGTGAGTATTGGTATAAAAAATACAAGACAACTTTGCTTTGATAAGTTTTTCTTTGAGAGCCATTATGATGATCTACAGCACAGAAGCAGTTTGTTATCCCCATAAGAGTGTGTGCTCCAGATGGATCCTCTCTCCTCTTTCCTCATCTAACTTTGTCACTTCATGCTTTTTCCCTCTGCTGCTTATTCAGCTTCCCCTTAAACACAAAATAAAACAAAGAACGGAAGATGCTGGAGATCTGAAAACAAACAAATGCAGAAATTGCTGGAGAAACCATGGAGAGAAAACAGAGTTAAGGTTTTGAATCCAATGAACCTTCTTCAGAACACTTAAATACATTCTTCCAAAACACATCTGTGCTTCTCACTTCATCCACTTCCTGTGATAGCAAATTCCACATTCTAACCGCTCACTGGCTGATGCAGTTTCTCCAGAATTCACTTTTGGATTTAATAGTGACTAGCCAGTATTAATATTCCTGATTCTCATCTTGCCTGCATCTGGAAACATCACTACCTCTATCCCACCAAATCTTCTCAATATTAAAAACACTCAGTTAGGTTATAATTTGACCTTTCATTTCAAAAGAAAAGCCTGCTCAGTCTTTCCTGATCAGTAAAATCTTGCAGTTCTGAAAAGTCTGTCTCAATTTCCTCATATTGTCAGTTATCTCAGTGCAGATTGGTAGGTCAGGGATTATGGCAACAAATGATCTTCTTCATTTATGTCATTTATTGGAAAGTATTAGCCACATTCTAAAATGTTAACGTTGTTATGAAATGATAAACCAGAATGAATGAATTGGTAAAATTAGAAGGGTAACTATGATACAAAATGTTGTCAATAGCAACAGTTTCATTTATTCAAGATTGATGGTTTATGGGCATACACTGGAAGTCTTTTGGCATATTTAAGAAGGAGCATCTGCCAATTTTATATGAATGTAAGAAGTTGAAGCAAAAATAGGCCCATATAATCCTTTGAGCTTGCTCCTCCATTTAGTAAGATCATGGGTATTTTTCTACATACCTTAATTCCCACCACCTATCTTTTTTGACTTTCCCCTTAGGCAGAACACAATGCCTACTCAGTAGTGGGTTTTGTAACACTGTATTTGTAAATTGGGCAAAATAGTGTGCGATGGGGAACCTGCCACCTTATCACCAATGGATATTTAGATAGGAAGGATAGAATTTAATATTGGTGATGGGCATCACATTTGCCAGCTGGAGAAACTACAGGAGCTCCTGGGAATAAGCCCAGGATGGGAAGATCCAAGATGGGACAGTCTTTCTGCCTAGACCTGAACTGAGGACCTTGTGGGCAATGAATAACCACTCATGGATCTCAAACTGATGCTGCAGCTCCTCATGCTTCAGTGAATGGAGGAGCGTCGCTACACACAGAGCCAGCAAAGCAAAGAGAAAGAGTTTTGTTTTCAAACGGACTCATTCCATGATTGTAGGACCCTGCATCAAGGAAAGGAGGACCCCAATGAGAGCCAATCTCCAGTCCTTTATACTGAGCATCTTATATCCCCCCTGTCTTTTGTGACCCTTTGTAAACCATGTGCCACCCTCACACACCTTTCTCCTGGACTCCTTGTAAATACGTCTTTCTGGAGGGTGAATTATCAGCAGCAGCCATGGCTTTCAGTGACCCTGGCAGGAAGTGGAGAACTGCTGACCTCACATTGGCTAACAGCTCTTAACAGGCAGGATTTCCAACCCCCGAGTCCTCGGGTGAATGCTAGATGATGCACTGTTAAGTGTCTAATGACCACTAAAGTCTACTGAACCTTCTAAAACAAAGGTAAAATTTCCCAGGAGCTCCTGTCATTTCTCCAGCCGGCAGACATGATGCCCATTATCAATGTTAAATTCCATCCTTAGTATCCAATATGTATGATGTCTCAGGCTAGAATGTGCTCAATGACTGAGTATCCAGAGTCAGAAATCCAGAGATTCATAACATTCTGATTAGAGAAATTTCTCCTAAATATCCAAAGTCCTTTAACCTGTTTCACTGCGTCAGTTTTAGGCTTACCAACCAGAAATTCTGTTAAATAATTTGTACCAGAAATATCCTGACATTTTGTTTTTTCACATGTGGCTGGCTGGTATTAATGTTCTAATCATTTTTAAACTAAAGTGAGAGAATAAATATACACTAAACCATTTAAATTTTTGTGTCTCTTTTCCCCTTTAAAGATCATGAAATGTACTACTTGTGAAATTCACTTTCCTTTGTAAGTATACAAGCAGTAGTTAATTAAGAACAATTGGTAGTTTAAGTGTTGTGGTTTACTTTCTGACAATCCAGCCATTTGCAAATATAATGTATCCAATATCAAACTTATTGCTAAAGACAGAGATATGTTCCAATGTAAATTTCAGAATTTAACATTTCAGGGAATGCTTTGGTGCAAAATGAAAGCAAAGAAATCTCACAGACAGCATAGACATAACATTTTAACAAAAATTATTGCAAGTTTAGTCATAGATAATCTTACTGATAGAAGGCTAGGCTTGAGGGGCTAAATGGCCTACTCTGGTTCCTCTGTTCCTGCTCCTTAACCTTGCATGCCAAAGCCTTTCCAGCTAACACTATACTCATTGAAACAGTAATTTATTTCAAAGTGATGAAATAAATTCAAGTACTGAAATTACTTAAAATCTACCAATTTATTAAGTTAATAAATTTATTTTTGTAATTCAGCTCACATTTTTACATTGATGCTGATGAATTTTCACATAATTTAGAAATTATTAAAGCCCATTCATGTCAACATGTATGCATAATGTTACACAATGGCGAGAAAGTTTCAGACAGACCTGATTTGAGTGCTGCTGCCTTACATCTGATGATTTGATTGAAAGACTGGGTTCATTTTACATCCTTTTGTCTTAAGTCTGTGCTTGGAAACATGCTCCATGGTTTAATGGGGACAATGTTTTATTATGTGTCCTGGGGACATAAATATTTTGTTCACCAATATATCCAATTTCTGAGGAAATAAGGGACAACCAGGTTAAGAATAACTCGGTTTATGCTTCTTACACCCAAACTTAAAGGCATTTAGGACACCCTTTTTTAAAACAAAAACCTTTTATCTAATTAGACATTGCAGCTTTTATACTAATTTTTTCAAACATTTGATCTTTGCTGTTTCAGAGCTTTTGAAAGAGAATTATAATGAAAACTCATTAGGTCCAATTTTCTCTCTCCTGGGGGTGGAAATAAAACAGCTTAGAGTGGAAATAATTGGGAAATTTAGTCTTAGAGAGATACTTGCTTTCTTCTCATCTGTTCCTCAAGTAGGTTCTGGGCAAGAGTGTCCACCGGAGATTTGCTCACCCTGCCAAGTGATCAATTAATTGCCAGATAAGGGCTTCAACAGACTGCCTACCCAATCACTTACTCTCCTGCCAAGCAAGAAAGATGGTCTCTTTCCCCACTGGAGTACAAGGGAGGTCTACCTACTGGACTGTGGACAGGATCCCCAATTTCCCCAATTTCCCCAAGACCAGGGCTATCGGATATATGAATGGGGGTCAACCCCACCCTTACCTCTGAACCCCATATTCCTCTATCTCCCCATGACCCTCCCCCATAAAAAAAGGGAAAAAAAACTGCAAATTCAAATCACATTTGAGAATAAAGAGGGAACTGTATCTCTCCACCTTGCAGACATCCTGCCTGTATTCCTGATGAAGGGCTTTTGCCCGAAACGTCAATTCTCCTGCTCTTCGGATGCTGCCTGACCTGCTGTGCTTTTCCAGCACCACTCTAATCTAGACTCTGTCCATAAAACCATTCAAGCACACCAACATTCTGTGCTGTAATATCCACTCCCCCATCCATGATACATGCAAGAGGGGGTTGTATTGCTCTGTCATTTACAGTAAACCCAATTTTGTTGCTCAATATTTAGTTTCCTTTCAGATTAGTTTGACCTGACACCTTTTCCCCACTTCCTCTTACATTCAGTGCATTTTAAATGACAATTATTACTTGGAATTTCACCTAAATTGCAACTTTGAGCATTCATCTTGCCTAATTCAAATTTGTTCAGCACCACAGAAAGCAAACTGACCACTGAAAATTGAGTCCAGCTGGTGCAATCCAAATCCGGCTGACTTTACAGAAGCTCCCAGTCCTAAATGACCTTGCTCAAAATAGAAAACCTACCCCGTTTGTTCAAAACCAGATGCTCAAGACTTTCACACTGTAGTGAATCCATTATACAATGAGCAGATATATGTCTGACTTAGAACTGAAAACAAATACTAGGATTACCAGTCAAGGAATTTCGTTATTCTGACATTAACGTCGAAGTTCCGTTTTGATGTCCAAACCTGTGCCACGACAAACTTGAGAAAATCACACATATATTTTGCTATAAAAGCTTCCAAATAATTACAGGCAGTTTTCCCTCAAAAAAAAAGGAAATATACTAGCCAAAATATATATTGTGCCCTTCTTCACCTCAAAGGATCCAAAAGCACTTTACTGCCAAAGGAGCACTTTCATAGTATGGTCACTGTTGAAATGCAGGGAACATGGTATCTAAGGTGTGCACAGGAAGCCCCCCATAACCAGCAACAAGATAATGATCAGATAATCATTTTTTTGTGACATCGATTGAAGAATAAACACTTACTAAAAGACACAGTTGATAACAACCCTGCTGTTCTTGGAAATATTGCCATGGAATCTTTCACATCTGTACAGTGTGGAAACAGACCATTCAGCCCAACAAGTCCACACTGACCTCTGGTGAGAATCCCACCCAGACCCATCCCCCCACCCATTCCCTGTAGCCCTACATTTCCCATTGCTAACGCACCTAACCTACAAATCCCTGAACACTATGGGCAGTTTAGCATGGCCAATCCACCTAACATGCACATCTTTGGACAACAGAAACCTCTGCAGACACAGGGAGAACGTGCAAGCTCCACACAGACAGTTGCTAGAGGCTGGAATTTAACCCGGATCCCTGGCACTGTGGGGCAGCAGTGCTAACCACTGGATCACCGTGCTGCCCTTGGAGAACAGAAACAGTTTTATATTTTGACACCTCATCCATAAGCCATAATCTCTGACACAGCAACATTTCCCTCCAGCCAGGCTTGAACACATAAGACTTAGAGGTGCGTGTGTTATCAACTGAATCACCAACTAATAGAAACAAAAACAGAAGTTGCTGAAAAAGCTCAACAGCTCGGGCAGCATCTGTGAAGAGAAATCAGATCTGGTGACCCTTCCTCAGAACTGGCCACTAACTAATAGGTCAGGCTTAGTCAGCCATTTGTGGAAAGCTATCACAGTAGAATTTTCATTGGCATCTTAAGTATAAAAAATGTCACTGTTTTTAATTGGTTCACATTCAAACTTATTGATTGTAAGTATGTGGACAAAAAATGAACAAAAAGTGTCTTTAGGTTTATCAGGACACTCAGAGTATATTACTTTGATGCGAACCATAACTAAATAACAGGTAAACGTACGTGTATTGCTATACAACCTTGAAGCTGGAATAAGCAGAGCACAGGTATGTTGCTAACATTTCCTCTATGTTTGGAAGTCTGCATATCAACTCTACAGGAGATACACTTGTTGAAAAGAGTTTCATTTTGCAAAAAGATTTGAATGCAATGAAGAGTTTGTGAGAGTTTTCTGTGCTGCATTGCTAATATTGTTTGCAGCTCTGGAATCCACGTTATAGAAAGGATGTGATTGCACTTGAAATGGTGAAGAGGAGATTTGCCAGGATGTTGGCAGGCTTGGAGAATTTTAGCCTTGAAGCTATTGGACAGATTGAGATTACTTTCCTTGGAATAGAGATGATTGAGACAGGGCATGATTCAGATATATAAAATTATGAGATGCATAGACAAGGTAGACAGGAAGTTTTCTCCTTGGTGGAGGGATCAATAACCGGGGGCACAGATTTAAGGTCAGGGCCAAGAGGGTGAGTGGGGATGTGAGTAAAAATGTTTTCACCCAGGGGTGGTGGGAATCTGAAACTCACTGCCCATAAGGGTGGTAGAGGCTGAAACCCTAAGAAGTATTTAGATGTACACTTGAAATGCCAAGCCCCACACGGTTATGGGTCAAGTTCTGGAAAATGGGACTAGAAAGGCTTGAAGGGCCTTTTTCTGTACTGAAGACCTCTATGACTGATCTCATGCAAATTTACTATGAAGTAGAATTGAACAAAATCTAATTTGCTACTTTATTGTCACACTCTATTAAAAGTTAGAGAAGCTTTTGCCACATATTTTACGTAAAATTTAACTTTGGATAGTATTAAAATCAATGAATATGAAATTCATATTGGCCTTCTTATTTTCTGGTCTAAAAAGACATTTTTTTTGCCACTATAGGTGAACACTTCACCGGCTACTTTTTTTTAGTTTAGTGTTAAATTAATGCTAAATCAATAGGGCATATTCTTGAAATGATAAGTTTTGTACCAGCACAACCATCCATAGCTGATCTTATGATTGAAATTTCCTTTAATACTGTCTGTTTTCACAACCTGTTAAAGTATCAATGACTTATTTGAAATTACATGAGAAATACACTTTTCTCAGTCTTTATTTACCATTTTTGGAAGAAAAAAAAGTCAATTTACTTGGTTGGAAATTTTTTTTGACGTCAAGTTCAGGCTTAGATGATTATTTATGTTTATAGTAACTGCAAACACTGAAACAAAAGTAAAGTAGCTTGTTTTGTATATATAATTACTGCAGGGCTGCAGGATTTCATTATGGGAAAATACTGAAGGATAAAACTGTTTGAAGAGATAATAATTTTCATTCAAAACCTAAGGATGCTCCTCTATGGTGTAATTTTCTTAACAAAATAGCAGTTGGTGTTGAAGTAGGTAGGTAGAATTTTTAAAGTAGATTATTGTAATCAATTCATGCTGTTTCTTAAGAGACCAACTGTACTGAAGTGATTTACTCAGTACTAGGCCAGTGATCCTCAACTGTTTTAAATTACTGAGAATTGTAATGTTTGTGGTATTGAAACAGCAAACAAATTTTACTGCATTTAATATACAGGTCTTACAGCTGTTTCAGTATCTTCATGGCTGGTTCTATGGCCAGATAATATTACCCAATACTTATTGACATAATTTCAACGGCCAGCAGAATTATTGCAATGTAAAACAAATAGTATATATCCTTGAGAACATAGAGAAAGATGATTATATTAGCAAACAAAACTGTGATATCTTCAGCTTCCTTTTTTGACTTCCTTTATCCATAATTAATTTTCTGTAATGTTGCAAATGAACGGTGAAGACTTGTGCATGTTATTTTCCATTTTTGCTTGCAATGAACTATTTGAAAATGCAGTATTTCCATTAATTGGGAGTGAAAATTGCCATCGGTGTTAGTGCTAAATAAGTGCTAGTGAATCAGCAGCCCAATTTTCCATGACATTATAGTCAATGTCATCTTCACTGAAGTTAAAAATCATACAACACCAGGTTATAACCCAAAGGTTTATCTGGAAGTACTAGTGGGGCAGGATCATAGTACTTCCAAATAAACCTGTTGGACGGTAACCTGGTGTTGTGTGATTTGTAACTTTGTCCACACCAGTCCAACACTGGCACCCCCACATCTTCAATGACTGGGGAGAAGTTTTGAATCACCCGCCATCAGTGTAAATTGGTCTGCAATAGGTATTTGGAAATATTCCTTGTATCCACTAGATGTCCCTCTTTGATAATGATTAATTGTTGTTGTTTATACAAGTCGTAGGAAAGAACGTCATTCAGTCAGAAAGGTTCTGCACGGTGCAAAGTCACTTCAATCCTGACACAATTAAAATTTCACTGGATTACTTGCCACCACACCTTGCAATAATGATTTTTCTAAGTACCTCCAATGTGGGTTCCAGTTGTAACCAAACTTCAGAATGCAATGATGTGAGATAGCCTCATATTGGTTGTACTTGATAGTTATTTCATATTTTAATTTCTAATGCTAATGCAAAATTTAATCACTTTTGCTTACTAAATAGAAAATGCATTTTAGTGGTTCAGAAAAAGATGAAAACTTACATATATGTTACCCTTTCTTTTATTTTGTGTGCCGTGAACACCTTTAACGTAAGGATTATATACCAAAGATTAGACCATACAGAATACAGTCCTAATAATGAAGAAGTGAAAGAAAATTCCAGGCCTGATCATTGTTTGATTAACTTTGTTCAAGAAACAATTCGATTCAGTATCCATGGGCTAGGGAGGGAGAAAGTCAGCTAGGCTTTCTGCAGCTTGTAACACTTTAATTGTATATGAGGTAATTCTCACATGTAATTGTTAGATAATAACTCAATTTGGTTTGGCTATGATGGCTGATGTGGTGACAAGCAAAAATCATTGGAGCATGCTTGTAGTGCAGTGATTGTGTCCCTACCTCTGGGATAGAAGAGCCATGTTCAAGTCCCGCTTGTTCTAGAGGGGTGAATGTTTGAACAGGTTGTTTTAAGGAAAGAAATTTGGGTTATTCCTCAGTGTGGAGTTGGCTACTGGATAAGTCAAGGATTTAAAATGGAAAAGTGGAAGCTTAAAAAAGAAATTTGTGGTATACTTTCAATCTTAGATATTTTGCATGTAATTTGGGAATATATGTACTTATGGAACTTATTCTGATGAGGCCATACTACAACAATCACTTCAACAGCGAGAGAAAGGAATTGAAAAGGGTAAAGGAGTGAGATTTGAATCAGGAAGTATATATAGACCTGAAGATCCAACTTTTTTTTAGGGATGATGCTTTAAAGACTATTGATCTTAAGTCCATGAGGCACCAACTAGTTAATACACTGATTAAACATGAGGGTTAATTATTATGTAGAAATTGTTCTAAGGGTCCTGTTCTGGATCTTGGTTTTGTATCCCATTATGGCAGATGATGAATAATAGTAATCATGTAACTATTGTCAATTGTTGTAAAAACCCAGCTGGTTCACTAATGTTCATGAGGGAAGGCAATCTGCCTTCCTTGTCTGGTCTGGCCTACATCAGGCTTGAGACCTACAGCAATGTGGTTCACTCTTAACTGTTCTGGGCAATTGTTAGTGGGCGATAAATGCAGTGATACCTACATCCTGTGAATGAATTTTTAAAAAACAAGTCCAGTTGATTATTTAATGGCTTGGTGATAATTCTCATTTTTATAAATCTAGAGAAGGCTTTGTGACACAATTGTCACTTAATAAGTGATGCTGCAACCATCAGAACAACATGATTATCAGTTGTTTCATTGTTATTGGCTTGAAAAAAAAGTGGATTCAATTTACCTCCATGTCAGACATGTATTAAAATTCTGTACAATCGCTCATTTATATTTCAGATTAACACATCAGATTCATATTAAAGAAAAACT
The DNA here is from genome assembly GCF_004010195.1 of Chiloscyllium plagiosum. Taxonomy (NCBI): domain Eukaryota; kingdom Metazoa; phylum Chordata; class Chondrichthyes; order Orectolobiformes; family Hemiscylliidae; genus Chiloscyllium; species Chiloscyllium plagiosum. The sequence continues at coordinate 48,009,355 of NC_057728.1, forward strand.
CATTTTATGGCTGTATTCATGTTCATACATTCACACTTGATCGGATAGAATTGTCTATGAAAGCTGATTAAATAAGTAACTTGTATTTATATGGTACCTTTCATATCCTGTGATCTCACTATCTGTTTCACTTCCAACAAAATAAATTTGTATGGTTGTCATTAACACAATGTAGGTAAATAGGATAGCTAATTTGCACACATCAAGACCTCATTAACAGCACTAAGACGAATTGCCATATAATCTACTTTGGAATGTTTGAGATGCAAATTATATTCAGAATACTGAGAATTCTCTGGTGTCTTAAATACTGTTACTTCATCATATTCCTGATGAAGGGCTAATGCCCGAAACATCGATTCTCCTGCTCCTCGGATGCTGCCTGACCTGCTGTGTTTTTCCAGCACCACACTCTCGGTACAGGATCTTCAGCTGTGCACATGTCAAAAACCATCAGTGGTTGCATAAGCGTGACTGATAACTTGTGACATTCTGGATATCAATCTCATTCTCTCAGGATGCTTGCATCTAGATGAAGATCTTAAGAGCTGTGCAACTTTTGAAATGCTTTTATAACTCCAAGGAAGTATAGAGAGAAATGAAACAATTGCTGGCTTGGGACTTCTGCATCCTTAAGCCCAATTTTGTTTCCTCCTTAAAGTTGCTAGAAGTCTGAGCTGACATAGGTGAAGCCAGGACAACAGGTTTGTGGAATCGGTGTTCAAAAGGACAATAAATGTCTCTTCTTAAGCATTCTTAAGGATTGGGAAATAAACAGAAAAGACAAAGGGAAACTATTTCCAGTGGCTGTGAGTTCAAAGAGTACGGGATATTGTCTGATACTTAGAGCCAGGCCTTTCAGGAGATAAGGAGACACTTTTTTCCATAACTGTTATCAGAAATTTGGACCTCTCCCATAAGAGGTAATTTATATTGAATCAATTATTAGTTTTAAGAGATTGGCAGGTCGCTATATGGAGTTAGACCATGGTTCTCATTGAATAATGGAACACATTTAAGGCTTAAATGATCAATTCCTGCTCCTCAGTTCCCTGTTCCTACAATTGTGAAGGAGGGTGATTTAAAATGGGTTAATTCAATGACAAAACAAGTGAATAAAGGCAAATGAAGAGAGGCCAAAGAAGAATGGATTAAGAGAGACATAACAAATAAGTCAGGAAAGAAATAAGATTTAAAACAAACACTTTTGAAATCTCCAACAACAAATCACAATGAAAGAAATGAGATGATGCATGCTTAATGATTCACTTTCTGGACAAGAGAAGTTGATTGGAAGTCATTAACAATTAACATAATAAAAGGATATATTTATTATTAATTACAGCACTTAGCTCTCTGTGGCAATTTTAATAGGCAAGTAATATGCAAACATAGCAACTTAATGAATAAAATGGTAAAAATAAGGAGGAGAAGCCATTTTTGCGAAGCTCATTGTGCAGTAGCCCAAATCGATCAGCAATTATTGATGATTATATGCATGTTATTTGTTTCTCACCATTAGATTGTTGTCCATTGGTAAATTTAATACCATTGTGTGTTGTTCTCAAGCTTATTATTTCATTCTCTGCCAATTCACATTCAGTGGATGGAATTTGCTCCTTGCAGGAAACCCATCACAGATTGTTATCTCGATTGTGCCTTCTCTGTGAATACCAGTCTTCCTGCATGTTTGATGTGCGCTGTTCATACAGGCAGCTGACATGCTAAAGAATTGATGGTTTTTGAGGGTTTGATTTGCTTACTTTATATTTAATTAAATTAACTAGCAAACAGGACATTTATCTGGAGTTTATTTCATTCTAAAAATGATTTTATTTGATGACCTTGTTGCCATAGCAATGTCACCAATGACCAGCCTATTGAATATACTGCATTCTTAAAATGCTGTATTTGGATGGATATTTGATAATGTTTCAAGGCTATAATTTCTCCTTATTTCATGCTTAAAATTACTATTAGATTTGTTTCAGCTTGATTTCTTAATCTGTGATGTTGTTTGACTCTTTTGAGATTGTGACATTGGGAGCATTTGTGAATGCTCTCTATTCTCAATGCAAATATATGTTGCTTTGGCTTGCAGACCCATATCTGTTCCGTGCCACATAATGAAGGCTTGAAATTCTGGATAAGGGAGAGAGAGAGAGCAGTTCCACATGCAGTTCCCAAATCTTAACAATTCACCCTTTAAAACCTTGACAACTTTGTAGCTACTTAAATATTATATCATGTGAAAACATTGAATATTGGTTTGTGAGCAAAAGTTTTGAAAAAGCTCAGTTTCAAACAGTTGCCTCTTTAACTAAGCATGGAGAAAGTGAGGACCGCAGATGCTGGAGATCAGAGCTTAAAAATGTGTTGCTGGAAAAGCGCAGCAGATCAGGCAGCATCAAAGGAACAGGAGAATCGATGTTTCGGGCATAAGTCGTTTTTCATTTTAGTTCTTTTACCATCATGGAAACATTGAAGTTTTGAAATCCAGAACTATTTGTATTTTTTAACACACTGTTACTGTATCAAGGATATGTGCAATGGCAATGAAAGATATGAAAAAAAAGCAGAAGCAGAAGTTTTCAGTTGTGGTTCTTCCTGTCTGGTAAGGTTTAATGCTGTGGACACAGAGTTTAGCCCACTGGCCATTGAAACCCATCGCACAGCACCTCTGCTCCCTTCTGCATCATCACAGAAGGTATTCTTTGGTACTAACCATCGATGTGCATTATATCTTGTGCCACTTGAACATTCATTGAGTTCAAGCCGTTGTGTTTGCATATGCCTTAAAATTGCTATGAAAAGTCCTGATATCCACATGGATTCCGGCCCTTACACTTACACACCCATATCTGTTCCGTGCCACATAATGAAGGTATTTCTCATTGCAAAAATAGTGCTTGTTACTTACCTGATCCATGCATGCACTACACATGCTTAATGTAACAGATGACATTTCTAATAGATTGGATGGATCTGGTTCAGTGGTGCTGGAAGAGCACAGCAGTTCAGGCAGCATCCAAGGACAGGCAAAATCGACGTTTCGGGCAGTGGATCTGGTGTATGGTAACTGTCTTGTCTGCAGGAAGAGGTGTATCATTCCATGTATTGTTTGCAGCAGATGGTTGTGTATAGTAGAGAAAGCAATCACGCATCACCTCTTATAGGCCTAACTATTTTTACAGAGGGCTATGAACAGGAGTATCTGACTAGAAATAGGGCAGATTAAATACCTTGTATGCAACTGCATTATTCCACTACACATAAACTGCTCTCACTCATTTAAAGCATGCAGCTTGTTCTCAATCTCTGGACAGATTGTCATACCCACTACTTTGTACAGTGTGATTTAAATAGTGACAGTAACATCAATGGGTAACAAAGGGAAGGAGTCTTGAAAGTGCAGAAAATAGAATTTCAAAACCATTTAAGTCATGAATCAAAATGTAGCACAATAGAATTTTAGAGCAGTGGGCAAACATGTTGACTTGTGATTGAAACAAGTTCTCCTCCGTTAAAAAAACTTGCTTGAGCAAAATAAATTCTAGATCTCTCATTTGTCCATTTTAGACCCTGTGGGTAATTCTAACTCACAATTGCGGAGGTCAGGATGAGACCCTATTTGCGATTTGCGAGGGCTGGCATGGATTTGATGGGCCAAATGACCTTCTGATATGCTCCATGACTGTATGAAATCAGTGCATTGCCAACAACATGCCCTCTTTTTTTTTTGCTGCCAATTGCATATTGCAAAGTTATCCAAGAATTGTAAAACAAAAAGCTGTAAGATTAAAAACAGTGCTTCTATCAAAGTAGCATTCAAATGATTTGGATTCCAAACAACTAAGCCTGTGGTTTTCTTTTAAGTATTGTCACCCATGTTTTAACATACAGTTTAAATATTACAGCAATATATTTGATTCTTGATGCACCAATGAAGTAATGAGCCATGCTTAGTAGTAGGGGATCTAATACTATATGCATTAAAGTTAGACTTATCCCAGCATATTTAATATTTTAAGTTTTTGTATGCCAAGTTGCTTTCCATCAAGCTGATAATAGCTCAGTGAGGGATGCTGGGCATCCGAGATCAGAGTGAATAAGACCTTGTTAAATGATATCTGTGATCTGGGAATCACTTACATATATAAAGTAACACCATTGTTAACCCTGACCTCATCTCTCCCCATGACTTTCTGGAGATACTCTTATAGGCATTGACTTTCAGTCAGATACAGATACTTGATGAAATGACACTTATCTTAGCTCCTGTAATGTAAGAATTAAACATGAATCATTGAATTCCCTACAGTGAGAAAGTGGGCCATTCGGTCCTTCAAAATCACACCAACCCTTTGAAGAGCATCCCATCCAGACATCCCCCAGCCCATCCCTGTAACCTTGCATTTCCATTGACTTTCTTGGACATGATGGGCAATTTATGGGCAATCCACCTGACCTGCACATCTTTTGATTGCGGGAGGAAACTGGAGCACCTGGAGGAAACCCATGCAGCCGCGGAGAGAATATGCAAACTCCACACTCCTGAGGGTGGAATTGAATCCAAGTCCCTAGTGCTGTGATGCAGCAGTGCTACCTACTGAGCCAACCTTACCACCCCTTTGACATGGATAACATAGTACTGGAAGAATTAATAGACATTTGTCATTGGCAGTTCTGAGTATGAGCTAGTACTGAGCAATCTGGTTATCAGCAGTGTAGCTCTCTTCCCTGGCATGTCATACTGCAAGTGGATGCAATCAGCTGGAGACTGAGATCTTTATCCCATCAGGGAGGCATGGGCACATTGGGCCAAACAGCCTGTTTCTATGCTGTAAACCTTTATGACTTTATGAATCTATAAGGTATTACACCATGAAATTGTGATGATATCAAGAGCATGTCTCTTAAAGATATTGCTTTCGAGTTGTGAGACATAAGGTTGAAGAATGGAGAAACTAACCATGTAAGAACTAAGAAGAAAGTTTAAGTTAGAATGGATCAATCACGTACAGTGCAAGAACTAAAGAGAGGGAAACAAAGATAGGATCAAGGTGAGAGAGTAAAACCATAAAGGAAAAGTAGATAAAAAGTATTCATTTATAACATACATTTTCAATATGGAATGAGATTCCATATTTGTGATGTTCACTCTCGATGCTAGAGAGGTTGATTAGCAAAATTACTTCTGCACCTCATTGTGGGCAATTACTTACACCAAATGGACTGCTGTGGTTTAAGAAGGCAACTCTCCATTCACATCCCATGAATGAATAAAAAATTCAATCACAAATTAAACAATGGGTGCCATTTTTGTGAAACTAACTGTGCAACAATGTAACCTGAACAGCAACTTTGATATAAGATGTGTTATTTTTTATTTGTTGATTTCATTGTTTATTTTAGAGTTTGGATTTTGAACTAGTGGCACATTGGCTTGAGTCTACGTATAAAAGGGGATTTATCCCTTAACGTGTCAGTATTTTTGGAGCCTTGTTTTTTTTCAAACCAGTATGAGTGAGAGAAACTTCCTGGAGTGCTAATGTGAATTTGTTCGCATTGAGAGAGCCTTATAGGTGGACAGATAAACATTGAAGAGAATTAGCTTGCCTTCAGTTAGAAGGATCATGATTTACGTTTAACTTTGCTGAGAGAAAAACCATAGATTGAAAGCCTTTTGGTTTAAGTCGGTAGAAGTCCTGTTTGAAGTTAGATACATGAAACAATTTATGTTAGCGAAAGGAATTAGTTCAGAGAAGTTAAGAAATAGGTTACTTTAGTGTAAGGGTTTTCATTTGAAATTTCCAGCTCAGAAGTGTTTGTTTAGAATTGGTTATTTGAAGCTGAGAAAGCTTAGCTACGTGAATACTCAAAGAAGAGGCTATCAGATTCTCCAAAGTAGACATTGAAAGAAACATTTAAGACAACCTAATAATACAAGTGTAGAGAAGGGTGTTTGAGGATTATAAAAAGGTGCTGTAGGGATAGATGGAAGTTTATATTTTTACTATGTTTTGAAATTTTTCAATTTGTGTTTTATGTAAATAACTTGGTGTATTCTATTTTATCTTCTTTCCTTATGCATAATAAACTTTTGCTTTATTGTTAAAACCAGATCTCTGCAAGCTTCAGTTTCAGTGAAAGACCACCTCACTAAAACTTTGCTGACATCAGTTGGGGTCAAAACAGTTGTTTCTAACTGTATTTTGTAAAAATGCAAATTGTATATAAATTAGCCTCATTGTTACTTTGCAGCAAATCTAAGTCATCAGTATTTACACCTGTTGTGTATGTAAATCTTAATGTTGGTATAATCCTGCAAAGCATAATTTCCAAACTTTATCTCAAATACTCAAAGCATAAGTGCATTTTTAATGATTTGCTTTGCACTGCATGCTAACTATCTGAAGTTTTAATTATTGAAATGTCAAGAACATTGGAAGGTAATTCATGCAGTTATCACTAGCTAATTAGGTTAATTAGTGAAGTGACAATTATGAACCTTGTCATTTCTTTCACCTGACCCAATAATTACATGAACTTGAATGCACAAAATTCATCTGCAATTCACAATATTTGAATTGTCCTGTTTGATGTTTTGCGAACTAATAGAAACAGATTGAGGCTCCAAGCAGTTTAGCAAGATGAGATTTACGAAGAAAAGAAGGAGAAACTAATCCCAAGGGTATGACACAGTGGTACCTGTTATGCAATGATGATCATAAATGTAGCATATTTTTAGGACATTTTCAGTGATCTGTAATGTATGTGCAGTCTCATGAGTTCATTGATTCAGTAGACGATGGTTTAAGCTTTCAAATGTAGGGGTTATTCTGTAGAGACTGGCAGTGTTATTTACTTAAATCTTAATAGCAATTTTCTTTATCAGCTCTCATACCTTAGAGCTGTAAAGATGAAGGTGAAGGAGGAGTATGAGCAGACTTGTCCTAATTCCTTTGTTTCTATGAACAAAGAAACATAGATGATAGGAGCAGAAGTAGGCATTTGGCCCCTGGAGAATGCTCTGTCATTTATTATGATGATTGAGCTCAATACCCCACTCCCACTCTCCCTCCATAGCCCTTGATCCCTTTAACCACAAGTGCTATGTCCATCCCCTTCTTGTAAACACAATGTTTTAGCCTCAACAAATTTCTGTGGTAATGGATTCCACAGACTTACCATTCACTGGGTGAAGAATTTTTTCCTCATCTCAGTCCTAAAAAGTTTACCTATTACCTTTAAACTTTGACTCGTAATTCTGGACTTCCTAATTCTGCATCCTTCCTGCATCTAACCTATCTAGTCCTGTTAGAAGTTTATAGGTTTCTGTCAGACCACTCCACTTCTCCACTCTAGTGAATACAATCCTAACCAACTGAGTATCTCCTCATACTTTCAGTCCTGCCATCTCAGCAATCAACATGGTAAATCTTTGCAGCACTCCCTCTTTTAGCAAAAGCATGCTTCCTCAGATAAGGAGAACAAAACTGCATACAACATTCCAGATGTGTCCTCACCAATGCCCTATATAATTACAGCAGAAATCCTTGTTCTTGTACTCAAATCCTATGACAATGAAGACTAGCATACAGCTTGCTTTCTTTATTGCCCACTCACTGTCAGTAACATATGCACAAGGACACCCAGGTCTTGTTGAACATTCCCATCTCTCAATTTACAGACATGCAAATAATAACCTGCCTTCTGATTTTTGCTGCTAAAGTGGAGTATCTCACATTTATTCTCATTATACCGTATCTACCATGCATTTGCCCACTCACTCAGTCTGTCCAAATCATTCTGCAACATCTCTGCAGTACTTCACAGCTCACCCTCACACCAAGCTTTACATCATTTGCAAATTTTAAGATATTACTTTTAGTTCCCTCATCTAAATCCTGAACATAGATTGTGAATAGCTGGGGTCCTAGTACCAATCCCTGTAGTACCCCACTAGCCACCACCTGCCATTCAAAAAATGATCCATTTGTTACTATTCTTTGTTTTCTGTCTACTAACCATTTTTCCTATCCATCTCAATACCACCCCAATCCCTTACACTTTAATAAGGGCTATATTGATCAGCTTCTTTCAATGTAGTAAATGAGATGCTTCTCTGTATTTGCACTGTGATAATGACTGGATAATTGAATTGTTAGTGATGTGGGATAAATAAATACTAATTACTGATTAGGGATAGCTCCTCAAATCGAGCCATGGGATACATTGGCTCCATCTGAGACAGCAAGGTATCAGTTAAACACCATACCAGCCCTCATCAGAACAATACTGGATTGTTAGTCTGGGTATTTGTGTTCAAATCTCCTGGACTGAGTCTTGAACTCACAACCTTCTGACTCTAAGGTGAACAACTGAGCCACAGCTGATGTTTACATGGTTGAGGTTTGACTAACTATTTACAATGAACATTTACATTCCATGTCAAACATTCTCTGGTGTATACAGCTCAAGAGATTTAACATGGTTTCCAAGGGAGGGCCTTAGGTAGCGACTATTCCCACATTGAATGGTGGTTGCAGCATCTTCAGTGGCTGTGAAGGTGATCAAAGTCATCTATTCCTTTGCATCAAGATCCGATCAGGCTACTGGAATTGACATCTTGAACATTTGCCCAGTTCACATGCACTGCTGCATTAGAGAGGTGACACATGTTCTTTGTGCCTGAAAAAAGAGTGGTCTGCAATATTCTCTAAAACCTGGCCAGCAGCAACATTTCTCATCAAGGATACAAGGAGAAACTCTGGAGCAGGAAGGGAAAGAAGAAAGGGAGGAAGAGAGAATGCAACCAGAATATCCCCTTTCTAGTCAGGCAGTCTTTGAACCATATCATTGAACACTTTCACAAATCCCCACCCTCCAATCTCAAACTTACCTTTCCTTGTGTCTGCTACAGATCATCACACAGAGTCCTCTTTGTTATGATAAGATTAGATTACCTACAGTGTGGAAACAGGCCTTTCAGCCCAACAAGTCCACACAGTCCCTCTGAAGAGTTAACCCCCCCCCCAACTAATGCACCTAACACTGTGGACAATTTAGCATGGCCAATTCACCTGACCTGCACTTCTTTGGATTGTGGGAGGAAACCGGAGCACCCGGCGAAAACCTATGCAGACACAGGGAGAATGTGTTGCCCAAGGCTGGAATCAAACCTGGGACTGTGAGGCAGCAGTGCTAACCACTGAGCCACTGTGCCGCCCATATGATACTGCAATAAAGCCAGTACAAAATAGCCATGCCAATACAGCTTTACACAGCAAACCATCTAATGCTTTTTGCAAAAGTCAATTTCATCATCCTTAGTGCATTTCCCAAGGGCCAGCCTTTGCCTTCCCTTGTGTTTTTATATAGAGCTATATCAGCCGTTGTAGCAAGGCTGGTGGGTGACTGTTGACTTTAAGAGGGTGAGACTTCAGATGGCCTTGCAGGACACCCACAGGCATCTGGGTCCAGAGATAGCTATCTAATTTAACGACTTAAGTTCAGACCACATTTTATCAGTTCTGATTGGTCAAGGTTTTGCCACAGGATGGTGCAAGGTTGATTACCTCCACCAACTTTTACTTATAGGAAAAGGCACAATGTGTGGAAATATCCTTTTCTCTTTTCTCACACAATCCTCTGTTCATTTCATTAATTATGGATCCGGGCTCCATGGGACCCTTGTCACACAGTCCTGTGTTTACAGTGGTGTAAGTGCTCATTGCTGCCAGGACATTCCAGTGTTCACACTGTGGGCACCATATTTAAATCTCAGCTCCACCACACTCCAAACACTGCACAGAACGAATAGGTCCTCACTTTCCATTGCTTGACTGTTAATACCAAGAGGCATGGAGAAACAAGCAGTGAGCTTTATTTGCCAGGCCATCTCTCTGACCTTTAAGTTGGGAATTGGTGCCATCTAGTTTTGCAGCAGTATCTGGGAGTAGTGCAAACTGCATATAAAGAAGGTGAGATTGTGTAACATATTATTGCAGGTACATGGAAACAAGGTCCTCACTTTTATTCTCATCTAACTATTAAAGTCTTCAGGGAAAGTTCAGACTTTTTTTTTGCACACATCAAGAATCCAACTTTTTCATTCTCACCAAATTCTAATAAGTTTCTTACCATTGCCCACGCCACCTCAAGGGCTTGGAGAATCCCACTCAGTCGTTTTGGCTTGATGGCAACATCCTATTAGTGGACTAAACCATTTGGGTGTTTATTGCAAAATACCTGTGTGAGACAGCTAATTTTACTGGCTGCTCAAATCTTGGAGACCCCTTCCCCTTTCAGGGTAACTGAGATAGACTGGCCACAAATCAGGACCAAAGGTGGCAATCTTAGGCCCTTCCAAGAGTTTGCGTGATATTTAAAAAGCAATGATTTGACCAGGTTAGCCATTATTGCTCAGGATCGTTTTGACACGTCCAATCTTGATATCAAGCTTACACAATGAGCAGATAGCTAGGGCCTATTTAATAAGTTGCTAATAAGACTGACCTTGTAGTGCATGGATTCCCAATGTGTATATTGACCAGTAATTGTAGACTTGCAATAGACAGGAGTAGAAATTCCTTTATCAGTTAATCAATTTAATCAGTTAAATAAGACAGCTAACAGTTCCTGTAGCATCTCCGTGCCAACCATTGTCCAGTCAATCAGCCTCCACTTCTCATGCTGTATAAAACGTTTCTTCCTTTCTCAAGTTGATTTTCTTGCAGTTCAGTCTGATCAGTGCAAGATGGGAAGCAAAACTATGAAGTAGCAATCAAATGCAAGATGTTATGTGGAAGGGGCTGATAAGGAAACATCCATGAGGAATTTCACAGCATAAACTTGTAATTATTTCTCACCTAAAAAGCAGGTGGCCTTTCAAAATTGTGAGAATACGTTGTTGCAGCATTTGAGAAGCTCACCAACTGCAATTTCCAGGTGTACAAACAATCCATCCATCTATTTCTGCAGAACATTAGAGAATGGACAGCACATAAACAGGCCATTTAGTCAAATGGGTGCAACACTGCTACTTTTTCTGCTTCTCTATCTCACCAGCAAATTCTTCTATTTATTCCTCTCTCATGTGTTTTTCTATCTTCCCCTTTAGTATATCTGAGCTGTTCACCTCAACTACTCCTTTTAATAGGGAGTTCACGTTCTCACTGTCCAAAAAAGGAAGTCTCTCCTGCTTTCTCCATTGAATTTATTCATTATTATCATATTTATTGTCCTTCATTTTTTCTCCTCACAAGTAGTATTATTTTCTCTCCATCCACCCTGTAAAGCCATTTCACAATCTCCAATCTTGTCACTCCTCTTGCCTAGAGCTTAAGCTTGTCCAAAGGGAAGTTCATTAAATATTCAAATCTGTGTCCTATGATTGTGATTTTTTAGTGATAAACGAGCAGGGTATAATCAAAATATTTTTAATGATTATGTACATGGGGCCAGAAGAAGTAGGACCACATCTCTACAAATTACCTCTTGCCCATTGCCAGCTCATTCAATCTGTTTGTGCTCTGGCCTCCCAATGGTGGTTTTTTTCTCTTCTCAAAAACATAGATGGTAATTAAACTTATTTCCTAATTAGAACATTCAAAAGGTAACATTGCTCCATGTGTGTGTTGCAGGCAGTTGTATTTCTCATTAGCGTAACAAATCTAATGATGATGCAGGAAAGTGAATCAGAATTAATGCTGTCCCTGAGGAAGTGTAACCTCCTGCCCATCAACAGATAACATATGAGAATATAAAATACATCACATGGAAAGAAATGTTCGTAATAATGTATGGGTGGGTGGTTGGTTAGCTTTATTTGAGTTTTGACTGCATTTTTTTTGCCCAGTCACAACAGATTGTCTTACCTTCTGTTTGTCACCACATGCTGTTCAGATTAAGCAAGGCTGGGTAAGGGAGCTGGGAAACAATAATACCATCAAATTTCTAGTTCTGCATTCATGTTACCAGAGAGGGCGTTTATGTTATTCCTTTGCTCAAGCATTTACTTTCAGGAAAAGTGCTCCAAATGCTCAGCAAGGAGTCACACCTTAGTGCATGGCTTAATGACCTGAGAACCCAGGGTGCAAATTATCCATTGTGTTGACTGTCATATCACTTCATTTAACATGTCTTGCAAGTTTAAATGAATAAGTTGATATGAAGCAGCTCTCTGTGGGTTCTCCACTACTTTTCAATTGTCCTGAACTCTTAAAATATGGTTTGATATTTTTGAATTACAGTATCTTATGGAAAATTATATTCCTCTTTGAGCATGAACAAACTGCTGCCTAAGCCTAATTTATCCTAGAATCAAAAATCTTGCTTGACCAGCTCAGAGGGTGGTTAAAAGACAACCACATTTCTCTAGTCCTGGAGTCACAGGTAAGCCAGGCTGGGGTTTTATGACAATTGGCAATGGTTTTGAAGTCACCATTACTGGAAATAATTTCAGATATGCTAATTCAGTCACATTCCATCAGCTGCCATCATGGGATTTGAACTCATGACCCAAAGCATTACTCTTGGCCTCTGGACTGTAACGTCACTGCACCATTTCTTCTGCTGTTCTAAGAATTGGTTGTGGCATAATATATAAACGAAAAGGGCAGACAAATCTGAAAGCTGGCACCTGTGACAAGGCAGCAGACCCTCAGTGGGTAGAAAATTGGAGCAGAGGTGAAAGAATTTCCTTATTGAGTCTTTTAACAACTTGGAGAAAAATAGCAGGTCTTCTCTCTGTAACAAGTATATATTCCAATTTGTCTGCCAAAGTGGAATATCTTACACTGCCATGTCTTTAAGTTAATTTGGAGAAGGTTTTGTCCACTTGTAAATTCTGTATAGAATCCCAATTGGTTCATCAGATTCAACAGCTTCCCCTTGAATCACTTTTAGGCTCTCTATAAATCCCTACTTATCTTTCTTACAGTGATTCAATTCAGGAGATGTCCAATGCTGCTTCTAATGCACTCCACTCATTACTTCACTCCAGTTCACATTCATTACATCTCTCCAGTCCAGCATTACTCCCTAAACTAATACCTGCTGCTTATTAAGACAATACCTCCAGCATTTCCACACTGACGTGCTTCATATCTGCATAACAGAACTTGGTCAGGAGCCAGTCTGTATTTTCTTAATGTTTTAATATAATATTGTAGATCGATGCTACTAATTACCAAATAAATTACAGACTATTTTGCTTTCTCCTCAGGAGTGGAAACACTTCTGCCTAAACCCATCTAATTAAATGTGTCAGTCGTGTTTACACTCTTAACAATTGCCTTGATTTAGTTTCTTGTTCTTGCATTTTCAAAAACCAAGTATCTTATTGAGAAATGTGTTCATTCAAGTACAGTAGATTTTACATATGGGTTAGTCATGTTGCTATTGGTAACAGAGAAAAAGAGGTGTGGCTCTTCTTTATTTGGGAGATTTATGTTTGAAAGTGAGTAGAAGCTTTTGTGACTGAAACTGATTTAGATTAAGGAAGTAGCTCTTATATAGTTATTTTTTTAAGTAACAAGTTGCTCCCAAAGTTAAAAATCCTTTCGAACCATGGATTTGCCTTAATTGGTGCATGTGTAGTTCAGCGCTGAAAGTTGCAGGTACAAAAAGTGCGCAGGTACAGAACCCCCTGAGGAATCTAATCTAATAGATCTGAGACCTCTCTACAAATAACAGGCAATCCCTGTGCTGTTTGGCGGAGTGAAATGTCATGCTGTCATATTAGCTAGAGACGCGTGTACGAGATGACGTTGAATCCATAACAGTTGGAACATGAGAAAAGGGATGCAGTGAGGAAATCAAATGTTGGTACTGTGAAGAAAATAAAAGCTTTGCCTGGTTATGCAGGGGATGTTGAAACTCTGTGTCCTCTGGCACATAGTAAAGGTAGGTGGTGAAAGAGTATTGAGAAGCTGCTGTCAAAATCTTTGTTCTGGTCTCAGCTATTTAAATTTTGTCCCAGTAATGTTACTCATAATACCACATCAGGTGAATGAATAGCATAGGGATTTTATGACTTCATAAGTGGAATGAGCCAATAAATCTTACATTCATCATCTATACAAGAATAATATTAGATTCATTAAAGTAATGCTTTAATAATAGATTGCTATATTAATATAAAATTGTAAGTGTATTATATTTATCATTCTACCTGAATGAATGCATATCATAAGATTAAGTTTGGTACTTTGTAATAATAAAATGTTTAGTGGTCATTGCAATACTAAAGTTTAAATAGTTTTACTACTTGTATAAGAAAATTGGAATGGTTTTGTTACTTCAGTGTTTTGTTCATATAGATGAACTGAGTGAAATGTTAGTCAAATATGGATTCTGTTTCATTCATTAGAAAGATCTTGCAGTGATTATATATTACGTAGTTCGCTTCATCAAAGCATGTTGCTTCTAATATCTAACATGTAACATCAAATATCTGTTAAAGATTGCTAATTCAATAGTTGCTTTTCTTTAGTGACTTTAGCTGCAACAGATTCAGAAATGTCCCAAGGAGATGGTAGTTTCATCAGCTGTCACTTATAGATGTGTGTTTGTATAGTGTGCTGTTAGATATTGATTAGCACAGACATAAAGAATCAAGGTCACAATTTTGGAAGAAGAGAGCTCTTGTAACAAGGTCAAGGGCATATATTATTTAATATTAAACAGGAACACAGTTCTCCTTAGGAAAAACGTATGTGTGTAAATGAGCTGGCATTTATATATGATTAAGGAGAGTAAACCATTAGCTTCAGCTTTGTTCACTTGTTGTCCTGGACAACAATATTTTGCTCATCTTGAATACCTCTTGAGACCAACCATACTTGAAAGGTTTCTATAATTTCCTGGATGTTTGTGCCAATAGGGAAGACCCATTGGTGATTTAAATGGCCTGGGACACTAGAGATTGGAACAGGAAGACTCTGCGTCATTCCAACTTGAAAATGGAAAGTTTGATGACCCAATGGGCTGATTTGTTTGGGAGAATTCTGGAAGGAAAATGTGTTGCTTACTGGTTACCAGAGTGTGAGAAGGATTGTAAATAAGCAAATAACCAAACACAAATGAATGCAGCCGAAGCATTAATTAGACTTAGTTTGCATATCAGACTGGAGTTCTGGATTATAAATATAAAAACAAAATTCTCCACCCACAGCTGTCTTACTGTCTCAACCTATGGTGCTTCTTACAGAGTGGGAGGGAAAATCTAATCTGTGGATTTTTGAAGAGCTAATATTATGCCAGGTTTTATTTTCTGTTCATCCTGTTTTCTCCCCACTCCCCAATCAATCACTCCCACTGCCACTCAGGAAAATTGATTCACCCAAGGGCCACAGATAATAAAGCTTGTCAAGGAATAGTGTCATTCACTGTACAGATTTAAATTCTGATCTTCTGGATGAGAATCCAGCAGTTAAGAGTCATAGAGGCATTCAGCACGGAAACAGACCCTTCGGGCCAACTTGCCCATGCCGACCAAATTTCCTAAACTAAATGAGTCTCCCTTGCCTGCATATGGCCATTATCCCTCTAAACCTTTCCAAATCAATGTACCTGTCCAAATGTCTTTTAAGTTTTGTAATTGTATCTGCATCTACCCCTTCCTGTGGCAATTCATTCCAGATAAGAAGCACCTTGTGCGTGAAAAAATTGCCCCTCCCGTCCTTTTAAATCTTTCTCATCTCATCTTAAAAAAATTTTGAACTCCTCCATCCTAGAGAAAAGACCTTTGCTATTCAGTTTATCTATGCCTCTCATGATTTTATAGACCTTTATAAGGTTACCTCGCAACTTCCAATGTTACTGTAAAAAAAAATGCCAGCTGTTCTTCATAACCACATTCAACCTCTCCTCATAACTCAACTTTCCAATCCTGGCAACATCCTGCTAGCTTTTTTTCTGAATCCTCGCCAATGTAATAATCTCCTTCATATAGCAGGGTGACCAGAGCTGGACACAATACTGCAAAAGTGGCTTCACTAACATCCTGTATAACCTCAACATGACATCCCAATTCCTGTATTCAGTGATCTGAGCAATGAAGGCAAGTGTGCTAAATGTTATCTTAAGCACTCTGTCCATCTGTGGTGCAACATTTAAAACACTAAGTACCTGAACCCCTAGGTCTGTCTGTTCAACAACACTACCCAGGGTTCTACCATTAAATGCATACATCCTGCCCTTGTTTGTTTTACCAAAATGCAATATCACACATTTATCTAAATTAAACTCCATCTGCCACTCTTTTCAGAAATGAGATGCTTAACATTTAGTTCTGATTTGGAGATGCCAGTTGGACTGGGGTGTACAAAGTTAAAAATCACACAACACCAGGTTATAGCCCAACAGTGTGCTTCCAATTAAACCTGTTGGACTATAACCTGGTGTTGTGATTTTTAACATTTAGTTCAGTTGTATAAGGTGTGCATAGAAGCATTCCTTTGGCCATTTGCCACTTGCCAATCTATCACTTGCTAACAATCCTTAATGTGTTAAAATGAGGTCTCAGTTAAGTAATAATAGGGTATTGCAGTGTCAAAACATTATTCCATTTAAAGCATTGAATAACTGTTTTTAAATGGTCAATCTATTCTCTGGTGCTTTATGTGATATATGTCAGAGCAGGGGTAATAATGTGTTTTATTAACTGTACGTGAATGATGTTATAATTCAGAAGTGACAATCCACCAGCAGTTCTATAAGTGAACAAAGTTTAATGAACATGCAAGTGATAATTCAAGTTAATTGGCTCTGAGTTCTGTATATTTTAATATAATTCCTCTATTAACTTTTATGTCCTAAGTAATTTGTAATAGTAGCACAGAGGCACTTTAGTTTGGGAGAGCAATTAGTTTCATAAGCCTTGGCAACATTTTCCTTAATTTGTGCACTTTTGTAATAGACCTATCAGGAGCAGCAGCAATTTTAATTTGTGCCAGCTAAATGCTTTTGTTATACATGTTGATTATAATTCATAGATTTTTAATGAAAAAAAACTTCTTAAACCTTCCCGTTCAAGATTAGAGGTCTTTTGGGAACAGATAATTTTCCAAACCAACACAACAAATTCTTACTCAAAACTTTTAATTTTCTATTTCGCCAACTTCATTCTCACCACATGTGGCATAAGGAATCAGGTAAGATACTGTATGAAAGTACTAGGAAAGGAAAGGTCAATCAAGCATTAATTTTGCAATGGCCAAGCTGTAGGTCAGGACTAACGTACTACAAAAGAGCAAGTGTTTTTTGTGTCTTTGCCCCAATGTATGAACATTGAGCAGTGGGTTATTGAGAAGGTTGTGGTGTGGTGGTAATGTCACTGGACTAGTAATCCAGGTTAATGTTCTGGGGATATGGATTCAAACTTGACCATGTCAGGTGCTGAAGTTTGAATTCAAATTTTAAAAAGTCTGGAATAAAAACCCTCTCTAATAACAACCATGTAACCACTGATTGTCATAAAAATCTATGTGATTCAATAACACCCTTTAGGGAAGGAAATCTGGTGATCCTTACTTGGTCTGGTCCAGATCCACCAGAATATGATTGGCTTCTAACTGGCCTCTGGAAATTCAGAATGGATAATAAATGCTGGTCTAACCAATGGCACCCATAGTCCATGATTATATTCTTTGAAGTTAAACTACAGTTATGCTTCTGACAGTATCTTAGACTGGTAGCTTTCTCAAGCTTGAACCTCACTGTGACAAAACAGAATGAGAACAGCAGGCATACCTTCTTGAGAATAGATTAGATTAGACTCCCTACAGTGTGGAAACAGGCCCTTCGGCCCAACAAGTCCACACCAACCCTCCTAAGAGCAGCCCACCCAGACCCATTCTCCTACATTTACCCCTTCACCTAACATTACGGGCAATTTTGCATGGCCAATTCACCTAATCTGCACATTTTTGGACTGTGGGAGGAAGTCGGAGCACCCGGAGGAAAACCATGCGGGGAGAATGTGCAAACTCCACACAGACAGTTGCCTGAGGTGGGAATTGAACCCGGGTCTCTGGCACTGTGAGGCAGCAGTGCTAACCACTGTGGAATACTGCTGAGGTAATTGAGAAAGGGACACACATGTTCAAAAATGTGCCTTCGGTGGTACTCCCTGGGTAACTAATGTTAGGACAGAGTAATTGAGGTGGGTACCTGCTGCTCCACTATTGAAAAAAATGCTAGAGTATTTCTTTGAAACTTCTGAAAACTGAAAACTTGTGTTTAGTTCCCTTCATTCCAGGTTGGAAAGGGTATAGATGTTAGAGGATACACTATGGCATTCTAGAGGGTTTTAATATCTTTTACTGGGGTGCTCAGCAATGCTAAAGCCAATTTTGTCTTAACCTGAAACTGCTTGTTTCAAATGAAAATATCAGCTGAACTGCACATATGAATCTCTCCCTTTATCAAGCACCTAGTGTGTTCTCAGGATGTTCGAAACCATGCAGTATAGTCTATGTGGCTTTTGGAGACAATGCGATACTGATTAATATGTTGGAAGGATAAATGTTGGCCAACTTCCTGGTATTCTTTGAAACAATATCTAATACATAGAATGTATTAGAGTCAGCTAAACAGGGAAACAGGCTTTGATTAAAGCCTTATCCAAAAGTCGATGCCTTGGTACACTCCATGCAGTTTTCCTTTTAATTCATTTGTGGAATGTGGGTGTCATTGGCTGGCCAGCATTTATTGCCCAAATCTAGTTGCCCTTGAAGGTGGTGGTGAGTTGCCTTTTTGAACCGCTGCTGTGGGTTGACCCACAATACTATTAAGGGAGGGAATTTGAGGATTTTCACCCAGCAACAGTGAAGGATCAGCGATATATTTCCAAGTCAGGAGGGTGAGGGTGAGGGTGGTGGTGTTCCCATGTATATGTTGCCCTTGTCCTTTAGGTGGAAATGGTCATGGGTTTGGAAGTACTATCTGACGATCTCTGGTGAATTTCTTCAGAGCATCTTGTCGATAGTACACACTGCTACTACTGAGCGTTGGTGATAAAGGGTTTGAATGTTTGTAGACGTTTTGCCAATCAAGAGGGTGGTTTGTCCTGGATGGTGTCAAACTTCTTGAGTGCTGTTGGAGCTGCACTCATCTGGGCAAATGGGTAGTATTCCATCACACTCTTGTGCCATGTAGATGGTAGATAGGCTTTAGGGAGTCAAAACGTGGGGTGCTGGAAAAGCACAGCCAGTCAGGCAACATCCAAGGAGGACGAAAGTCAACGTTTTGAACATAAGCTCTTCATCAGAAATGTGGGGTGGGGGTGGCAAGGGGGCTGAGAGATAAATGGAAGGAAAGTGGGGCTGAGGGGAAGGTAGCTAAGAATGTGATAGGTTAATGAAGTTGGTGGGATGATGGTGATAGGTTGGAGTGGAGGGTGGAGTGGATAGGTGAGAAGGAAGATGAACAAGTAGGACAGTTCAAGAGGGCGGTGCCAAGTTGGAGGGTTGGATCTGCGATAAGGTGAGGAGAGGGAAGATTAGGAAACTGGTGAAATCGACATTGATCCCATGTGGCTGGAGGGTCCCAAGGTGGAAGATGAGATGTTCTTCTTCCAGGCATCAGGTGGCTAGAATTTGAGGTGTAGGAGGTCCAGGACTTGCATGTCCTTGGCGGAGTGGGAGAGGGAGTTTTAGTGTTCGGCCACAGCACAGTGGGGTTGTTTAGTGCATGTGTCCCAGAGGTGTTCTCTGAAACATTCCGCAAGTTGGTGTCCTGGCTCCCCAATGTAGAGGAGAACACATCAAGAGCAATGGACACAGTAGATGAGGTGTTTGGAGGTGCAGGAAAATCTCAGCCGCATTTGGAAGGATCCTTTGGGGCCTTGGATGGAGGTGAGGGGAGAGGTGTGGGCACAGGTTTTACACCTCTTGCAGTGGCAAGGGAAGCTGCCCTGACTGGAGCATGGGTTGGAGGGGGGCATGGACCTAACGAGGAAGTCGCAGAGGGAATGATCTCTGCAGATTGCAGATTGGGGTGGGGAGGGAAATATATGGTGGTGGGGTCTGATTGTAGGTGGCAGAAATGGCAGAGGATAAGGTGTTGTATCTGGAGGTTGGTGGGGTGGAAGGTGAGGACCAGGGGAGTTCTGTCCTTGTTGCAATGTGCAGGAAGTGGAGGAGATGCACTGGAGTCAGGAGGTGAGTTACTCACTGCAGTATTCCGATCCTCTGACCTGTTCTTGTAGCCACTGCGCTTGAATGGTGAATCCAGTTCAGTTTCTGGTCAATGGTAACCCCCAGGATGTTGGATAGAGGGGGATTCGGTGATGGTAACATAATTGAATGTCAAGTGGCGGTGGTTAGATTGTCTGTTATTGGAGATGGTCATTGCCTAGCATTTGTGTAGCCAAATGCCACTTGTTACTTGCCACTTGTCAGCCCAAGCCTGGATATTTTCCTGATTTTATTGTATTTGAACATTAGAGCCTAAATTTCATCCTTGATTTATGAAGTGAGGTTTTGGAGTATGACTTGAACCCACAATGTTCTGACTCAGAGACAAAACTGATTCTACTAAAATAAGCTCACTATTGAGAATTTCTGTTGGACTGAGTGATATGGGTGTTCGAATTCTGCATTAATTGTAATTCTGAGATTGGCTTTGGTCACATTCCCAATGTTCATGATGCTGATCTGCTGATGTCACAATATCATCTCAGTTTGGACTTTCAGAGCTGAGTCCAATTTGTTTTGGCTAAGAGTGAGTTACATGAATTTTTTTTTAGAACAGTTTCTCGTCACAAGGGTCAGGAAAATCTCTTGCCATATCTCACCAAATGCACCTCATTAACTACCAATCCCTCTGCTATGGGGTCCCTCAGGTTTGATTCCAGCCCATCTTAATACACACCTTTCTCCTTGTGAAAGAATCTGGGACCAGAGGTCATAACGTCAGAACAAGGAGTTGCCCTTATAAGATTAAGATGAGGAGGAATTTCTTCTCTCAGAGAGTAGGAATTCTTTACTGCAGAGAGCTGTTGAGGTTGGATTGTCAAGTATATTCAAAGCTGAGGTAACCTTGAAGAGAAAGAGAAGTGAGTTGAGGAATTTCAGATCAGCTATGATCAAATTGAATGGATGGAGAAGACTCGATGGGCTAAATGAAAACTGAAAGAACTGCGGATGCTCTAAGTCAGAAACAAAAATAGAAATTGCTGGGAAAGCTCAGCAGGTCTGGCAGCATCTATGGAGAGAAATCAGAGTTAATGTTTCAGGTCGAGTGGCCCTTCCTCTGAACTGAAGAGTTTTGAGGAAGAGTTACTCGACCAAAACGTCCACTCTGATTTCTCTCCACAGATGCTGGCAAACCTGTTGAGCTTTTCCAGCAATTTCTATTTCTGTATCAAAGGGCTAAATGGCCTGCTTCTTCTCCTATGTCTTATGGTCTTATTGTCTGATAGTTTCCAGAGCAAATTACCACTCACTGGATATCTGCCAAATAACTGGCATCCCTTGTATCCATGCCATGTACAAAAGGTTATGTTGGCAATCCAGTTCCAGCCCCTACTAGCAATGTAATGGCACAGCAACCACAAAGCCATGCTGTCTATGGCCAACATGGCCACCACTCCCTTACACATATCACACTATGTTCTCACCATCATTGCTGTTTAACCAGCACACCTCACGCTTTACCTGTCTGTAGTTATATCCCACCGAAGCATCGTCACTAAGTCTCCACTGCTCTGTTCCCAATGTCCATTGTGGACCTACATCTATCATTGTCCAATAGAGAATGTTATATACTGATCACACAAATCCAAACATGTCCAAGGGGTGGCACGGTGGCTCAATAGCTGGCACTGCTGTCTCACAGCACTAGGGACCCAGGTTTGATTCCAGTCTTAAGCTGTGTGAAGTTTGCACATTCACCCTGTGTCTGTGTGGTCTTCCTCCAGGTGCTCTGGTTTCCTCACACATTCCAAAGGTGGGCAGGTTAGGTGGACTGGCCATGCTAAATTGTCCAGGGATGTGTCGGTTGGGTGAATAATAGTGTTTATTTATTTATTCATGGGATGTGGGCATCACTGGCCAGGACAACATTTATTGCCCATCCCTAATTGTTCAGAGGGCAGTTAAGTGACAACCACATTGCTGTGTGTCTGGAGTCACATGTAGGCAGACCAGGTAAGGATGACAGTTACCTTCCCTGAAGAGTGTTAGACAACAAGATAGGTTTTTCTGACAATCAACAATGGCTTTTCATGGTCATCATTCGACTCTTATTTCCAGTTTTTTTAAATTGAATTCACATTCCACCATCTGCCACAGCTGGATTTGAACTCTCATTCCCAGAACATTAGCTGGGTCTCTAGATTAATAATCTAGCGATAATACCCCACTTGACTCCCCACTTGGTCATGGGATGTACAGGGTTAAAGGGAAAGTGTAAAGGGATGGGTCTGGGTAGGATGCTCTTTGGAGGGTTGTTGTGGACTCGATGGGCTAAATGATCTGCTTCCACTCTGTAGAGTTTCTGTGATTTATTGACAGCCAGTAAAAGGGAACATAGAAAAAACAATACAAGTTAGGGTTCACCTTGACAATGCAAACCAAATGCTGGCACTATAATGAAAGATCACTAAACATTCCATGATCGATCGTCTGCTGCATCCAACTCTCATCCATTGGAACTGAGTGTCAATGAGGTGCTGTCTGGCTTGTTGACCCAATGCAGCTGAGCTTTATCTTGGACAACCTCAGCTTCCTCCTTTCCAATGTCCTCCTCCTCCTCTGGAAGTGTACTCCCATTCACTCAGTTCTTCAGGATCCAGCAGAATATGCCAGGATGATATGGTACACTCTGTCTGGATTGTACTCATGGGGCAGCCCACACAGATTGGACTGATCTATCCTGTGGAACCACATCTTCAACAGCCCCATTATCTGCTCCATCACATCCCTAGTCAAAGTGTGGCTGGTATTGTATCTGAACTCACCTCAGTCAGAGAGTTCTCAATGGTTATGACCATGGCCATATTGAATAACCTTTGTACCCCAGTAAAGCACATGGACCCTCAAACACACCAGGTACACAAGCGTGCACCATGATGTGGGAATTATGACAGCTGCCAGGGTAGCAGGCACACACCTCAGGAAGTGGCAACATGATCACAGATTATCTCAATGTTTATCAAATAAATTCCATTCTTGTTGATCAATTCCACTGCATTTGAAACAGCCCTCACAATGTCAAATGCGTGCAGTCAATGGCACACTGCACATGGGGGACACAGCCAGGTTCCAGAATCCAACGGCCTGGGCTGCAGCACTGACCTCGAAATGGGGAAATGAAATGAAATGGTGTGATCTTGCACAGATGGAATTAGTCAGCTTCCTGATGCATGTATGTGTATGTATGACTGAGAGATCCCACACAAATCACCTGTCACACCCTGAAAAGTAGAGTTAAAGTTAAAATCACATCAGTCCTGATCTTATTGAGTGGTGGTGCAGGTTCAAAGGACTGACTCTTGTTCCTTGTTTGTACATTCATAAGTGAAGAACCTGGAAAAAAGAGATTGAAGAGCAGAAAGTCCTGGCAAGCCAAAAGGGTCACCTGTCAACCCTATAGAACTGGTGCTAGTAAACTGTGGTTCCCAGTTCCACCCTGACCCCCTCCGCCCTCATAAAACAAATGTTCGTTGGTCTGTGTCTGTCTCTATGTGTATGTAGGGTTTTAAAAGGGATCTAGTCTATTAACAAGTAGAGCCACATGTTGCTAGTTCAGCGGTGTTTACTCGTGACTAGAATTTGCTTATTTGTAATGAACTGTAGTTCTTAGTAAGTACAGGAACCCAGCCAGTATTTATGATTAACTTAATTCCATCAGACAAGTAAACCAGGGACTTTGCCTACTTTTATTAATTTTTGTGGTAACTCTGGGGAATAGTGGGGCATTAGAATCAGTGAACATTCCCAAGTGAATCATTACAATAGAAGGATAGAAATGGGCAATCTTAATGATGGTGTGAATATACTGTCAGACATTTATCCCTGGGTCAAATGTGACAAAAAGATTGGTTTAATTTCAAGCTATTGCCAAAAAGTGGGCAAGAGTTAATAGTTAGGGAACGGAGTTTGGAGAGAGTACTGAAAATAATGGTTTTAATCCTCCCAGTGGAAATCACAATGAGTGATTGTTCCTCTCCCAACCTGCCCCTATCCACAGGTGGATTTGAGAATCAGAAAACATCCTGCCCCATGTCCCCTCGTTCTAGATGTTCCAGCCAGGGGAATCAGCTTCTCATTGCCTACCCTATCAATTAATAGATTACCTGTAGTGAGTTAACACTAATGCCTGCACTGCTTTTCCATTCTAAAATTCATCTGCTTTCCTGTTGCATAATATGGATACTTTGTATTGCTTCAAGCTAGCACTGTTTGCAAAAAAAAAAGAATCTTCAACCAAATCTTTGCATGGAAACAAAAATTCTAGCGTTCTGAAAACATGAGCAGGAATTGCATTGGATAGTCAAACAAACAGAAGCAGAATCAGTTTTAGTGCTTTTGAAAATGAAAATTTAAACATCTTCAAAGTAGATTGTTTATAAGCATTCTAATTTCTCAGAACTTTAGATTGGAATTGCATGACAGTTGCTATGCAAAATTAGAAGCACAAACCTCAAGATAAAAGTGTTGACAAGTACTGCTCCCATCTGAGAAACAATATCAATATTACTTCCACTTAATTTTGTACGGAACATTGGCAGTAACGTTTCTACAATCCATCAAGATGGTGATTTCCTTCCCTAGAAACACAATATAATCAAATAGGAACTCAAGAGACATTTTATGTGCAGAAGAAGTAAGATACTGATAATTAACATTGCAGGCATAGCTCTAACAGCAGGAAACACGTTTTATGTTCTAATCTGCTCAGGAAGAGGTTTCATAATCAGTCTTACCTAGAGGTATGCAGATGCATTTTAATTGCAATTCAACATTTAACCTTTCCATCCTCAAAAAGGTATCAGCCATTTCCTGTTTTGTGATAATTACCGAGGCAACTGTTTGTAATTTGCAACATTTATGCTTGTCACAGACTTCGCCCTGTTCATCTTCCAGTGTGAATTGAAGGTCATTTCAAAAGCTAACAGAGATTAATCAAATATTTAAAACCCATGCCCTTGTTTAGTGTCTCATGTTGCATCCAATTCTAAATTTCAAACTTCAACAAATCAAGTAATGTTTAAGACGTAAAAATAGAAAGTGCTCAAGAAACTCAGCAGGTCTGGCGGCATCTGTGCGGAGAGAAACAGAGTTAACCTTTTGAGTTCTCTTGCTCTGACCACTTTCTGATTTCACTTCCAATCTCCAGCAAGTACTTTGCAAGTATTCCCGACAAGTTACATTAATATCTTCCTGCAGAGCAAACGGATGTATTTGTTTTAAAGACTAAAAGACAAAAGACATTAATACCTATCTGTAGATCAAACTGATGTGTTTGTTCTGAAGGCTTAAAGACAAATGTTTATGGCCATCAGTTTTGACTCTGTAGTGCTAATCGAGACAGCTTTTCTGTAAGCCTGGGCAGACAAAGATGGCAGCCAAAGCACTGTAGCAGAGTGGGTCCAGTATGATGTCTGTTGTTGGTGTGCTGAAGAAATGTTGGAATTGAAATATTACTGAATGTTTTCTACAAGGCAGGCAGAATAATAATTGACCTTTAACAATTGTCAGTAGAAAGCCTGCTGGGCATGTGCGTGTTGATACTGGCTGTTTGAGGCTGCAATACAATGGTTAGAGGGACATTTTCTTGGATGTTTTTGTGGATGGCAAATGGTATATCCTCAGTCATTTATGGCTGTATAACATGGTGCACCATTTCCTTGAAAGGACTTGAGACACTAGCAGAGTTGGTCCTTACTGAACCCCTTGTACTGCCCCCTGTTATAAATAACCTTTTCCTGTCTATTTGAGAGGAAGAACATTAGTGAGTGTTCTGCAAAATGTTTGAGGTGATTTTGCTGTCATAGCTGACTGGATGTGGGAGCTACAAGAGGAGCCTTGCAGTATTGGTATTTGTGTGAGAATGAGGTGAAGCAGTTAAGTGGTAGGTAGGCATGACCCTAATTGTTAGGGATTGCTGAAGGATGAATAATGAGGATATTGCACATGAAGTAGTGTGAAAGATTGATGGTGTGTGGGGATGTGTTGTTTTGGAAGATGCAATGGCTAGCTTTGACTATTCTCATGTAAGGTGACTCCAGGTCCTTAGGGTCAGACACCTAGATCTGTCTTTAGCCACCCAGTCTTTTGACTTTTCAGGTATACCTTGAGGGCCACATGGCCCCCTGCAGAAACATGCCATCTCTCCTTATTTTGATCCCCTGGGCTAACACTCTGGTCTGTTGCTTCATTGGAAGTGTCGAGCCATCTATCAACATCATCACTAACATTTCAACCAGTTATAGCAGGCTGAACGCACTTCCTGATTTAAGAGGGGTCAGCTGCTTTTTAAGAAATGCTGTGAATGCATATTTTGTGAACCTGGCAGCTAGCACTAGGCTGTTCTTTACAAATGTGTTGTCAGGAAAGGCCTACACCCACTTACGGGCCACATTCAAGTTGCAGCTCTTCATATCATTGATTCCTTTCAGCAAGCTCGAACTAAATTAACTAAATAAATTGTTAGTGTAAAGGGTAAATGTTAAAGAACATTCTTCATGCAACAGAAGTTTTCAATTGCGAAATTCACCTGGAAGTAATGAAACAAATGGACAGTAATTGTTCATCATCTTCAAATGAAAGTTTCATAACTTCTCCTTCATGAAACCTGTTTTTTTGTTGCGCCAAATACTTCAAATCTCCTGAGCACTTCTGAAATTCTACATTTTGAGCATTGGAGACATTGTTAGCAGCTAACCAGGGTCCTTGATCAAAACATGAAATATGAAGTTTAACCTTAGCCTTTGGCAACATTTCTTCCTCTTACTTTGCCTCCTCCTCCTCTAACCAAAAAAAGGTTCTTTGAGTTGATTGGTCAGGGGACAAGTATTTTCTTCTGTGTCTCATTTTTTCAGTGGTCTATTTGGGAATTTAGAACAGTGGGAATGGAGGTTAGGGCAGTTGAATGTTCCTCCTACAGAATGTGGGAGATAAGGGTCACCACTAGTGTCCTTGCTGACTTCATTTGTGGGAAGTGCACCCAACTTTAGCTCCTTGAGAACTGTGTTATGGAACTGGACCTGGAGCTAAATGAACTTTGGATCATATGGGAGGCGGAGGGGTTTTTTGAGAGGAGTTACAGGGTGGTAGTTACTCCACAGCCACCTGAAGAAGGTAGATGGGTTACCGTCAGGAATAGGAAAAGGAACCAGCAGGCAGTGCAAGGATCTCCTGCGGTGGTTCCCCTCAACAACAAGTATACCATTTTGGATATTATTGAGGGCGACGACTTACCAGGGGTAAGCAATGGGGCACAGGTCTCTGGTGCAGAGTCTGTGCCTGTTGCTCAGGGGGAAGAGGAGCAGAGCTTTAGTCATTGGGGACTTCATAGTTAGGGGGACAGATGGGAGGTTTTGTGGGAATAAGACACTCATTATTGGTGTGTTGCCTCCCATGTGCCAGTGTTTGTGATGTCTCTGATCGTGGTTTGGGGATCTTTAAGGTAGAGGGGGTGCAGCCCCAAGTCGTGGTCCACATAGGCACCAACGACATAGGTAGGAAGAAAGGTGGGGATCTAAGGCAGAAATTCAGGGAGCTAAGGTGGAAGCTTAGAGCTAGAACAAACAGAATTGTTATCTTTGGTTTGTTGCCCGTGCTACGTGCTAGTGAAACGAGGAACAGGGAGAGGGCAGAGCTGAACACATGGCTGCAGGGATGGTGCAGGAGGGAGGGCTTTAGATTCTTGGATTATTGGACTCTTTCTGGGGACCTCTACAAACAGGATGGTCTTTACCTGAACCAGAGAGGTACCAATATCCTGGGAGGGGGAAATTGCTGATGCTGTTTGGGGTGGGGGTTTAAACTAATGCAGCAGAGGGATGGGAACCTGAATTGTAGTTCCAGAGTAAAGGAGTTTGAGGGTAGCGAGGTCAGGGATAGGTTTACAAGGTCGCGAGAGGACACGGGCAATCAGGACCTTGGTTTGAAATACTTCAGTGCCAGGAGCATCTAGAATAAGGTGGGGGAACTTGCAGCATGGGTTGGTACCTGGGATTTCAATGTTGTGGCCATTTCAGAGACATGGCTAGAGGAGGGACAGGAATGGTTGTTGCAGATTCTGGGATTCAGATGTTTCAGCAAGAACAGAGAAGATGGTAAAAGGGGGAGGGGACGTGTAGCATTGTTAAGGTAGTATTACAAAGGCAGTAATACAGCAGCTGAGATAACTTTTGAGGGATCATCCACTGAGATAGTTTGGGCTAAGGTTAGAAATAGGAAAGAAGAGGTCACTCTGTTGGGAGTTTTCTATAGGCCTCCAAACTGTTGCAGGGATGTAGAGGAAAGCAGAACAAAGATGACTCTCAATAGGAGCGAGAGGAACAGGGTAGTTTTTAATGAAGGACTGTAACTTCCCCAGTATTGACTGGGAATACTATAGTTCAAGTAGTTTAGATGGGTCAGTTTTTTTTTCAATGTGTGCAGGAGGGTTTTCTGACACAGTGTGTAGACAGCCCAACAAGGGGCGATGTCATATTGGGGTTGAGAGTGTGGTGCTGGAAAAGCACAGCAGGTCAGGCAGCATCTGAGGAGCAGGAGAATTGATGTTTCGGGCGAAAGCCCTTCATCAATCCTCATCTCCTCCGTGATACCATATTGGACTTGGTACTGGGGAACGAACCAGGCCAAGTGTTAGATTTGGAGGTTGGTGAACACGTTGACAATAGTGACCACAATTCAGTTATGTTTACAAGAGCAATGGGCAGGGATAGGTATATATTGCAGGGAAAGAGGTATAACTGGGGGAAAGGCAATTATGATGCGATTAGGCTAGATTTAGGATGCATAGGATGGGGAAGGAAACTGCAGGAGATGGACGCATTTGAAATGTGGAGCTTATTCATGGAACAGCTACTGCGGGTCCTTGAGAAGTATATACCTGTCAGGCAGGGAGGTAGTTGTCGAGAGAAGGAGCCATGGTTTATTAAAGAAGTTGAAGCTGTTGTCAAGAAGAAGAAGAAGAAGAAGGCTTATGTGAGGATGAGGTGTGAAGGCTCAGTTAGGGGGCTTGAGAGTTATAAGTTAGCCAGAAAAGATCTAAAGAGAGGGCTAAGAGTCAGGAGGGAACATGAGAAGATTTTGGTAGATAGGATCAAGGAAAACACTAAGGCTTTCTACAGGATATCAGGAATACAAGAATGACTAGAGTAAGATTAGGGCCAATCAAAGATAGGAATGGGAAGTTGTGTGTGGAATCTGAGGACTTAGGGGAAATGCTTAAAGAATACTTTTTGTCAGTATTTACATTGGAAAAGGGCAATGTTAGTGTGAATACAGAGATACAGGCTACAGGATTAGATGGGATTGAGATTGACAAAGAGAAGGGTTTAGCAATTTTGGAAGATCTGAAAATAGATGAGACCCTGGGATGGGTGGGATTTATCCTCTGATTCTCCAGGGAGGAGATTGCAGAGCCTTTGGCTTTGATCCTAATGTCATCATTGTTGACAGGAGTAGTGCCAGAAGACTGGAGGATAGCAAATGTTGTTCCCTTACCTAAGAAGGGGAGTTGAGACTTACTTCGGTTGTGGGTAAAATATTGGAAAAGGATATAAGAGATAGGATTTATAATAATTGGGAAAGGGATAATTTGATTAGGGATAGTCAACATGGTTTTGTGAAGGGTAGGCCATGACTCACTAACCTTACTGAGTTCTTTGAGAAGGTGACAAAATAGGTGGATGAAGGTAAAGTGGTTGATATGGTGTATATTGGCTTCAGTAAGGCATTTGATAAGGTTGCACATGGTAGGCTATTGCACAAAATACTGAGTTTCAGGATTGATGGTGATTTAGTGGTTTGGATCAGAAATTGGCTAGCTGAAAGAAGACAGAGGTTGGTGGTTGATGGAAATATTCATCATGGTGCTCAGTTACCAGTGGTGTGCCGCAAGGATTTGTTTTAGGGCCACTTCTGTTTGTCATTTTTATAAATGATTTGGATGTGGGTGTAGAAGGATGGGTTAATCAGATGACACTAAGGTAGGCAGAGTTGTGTATAGTGCCGATGGATGTTGTGGGTTACAGAGACACATAGATACGATGAAGAGCTGGGCTGAGAAGTGGCAAATGGAGTTTAATGCCGAAAAGTGAGAGGTGATTCACTTTGGAAGAAGTAACAGGAATGCAGAGTACTCAGCTAATGGTAAAATTCTTGGCAGTGTAGATGAACAGAGAGATCTTGGAGTCCAGGTGCATAAATCCCTATAAGTTGCCTCCCAGGTTGATAGGGTTATTAAGAAGGCATATGGTGTGTTGGCGTTTATTGGTAGGGGATTGTGTTTTGGAGCCACATGGTCATGCTTCAGCTGTACAAGACACTGGTAAGGCCACACCTGAAGTGTTGTGTACTGGTCACTGCATTATAGGAAGGATGTGGAAATGTTGGAAAGGGTTCAGAGGAGATTTACTAGGATGTTGCCTGGTATGGAAGGAAGGTCTTACAAGAAAAGGCTGAGGGAACTGACGCTGTTATCCTTGGAGAGAAGAAGGTTGAGAGGTGACTTAATCGAGACATATAAGATGATCAGAGAGTTAGATAGGGTGAACAGTTTTTCTTGGATGGTGAAAGCAACAATGAGGGGACATAGCTTTAAGTTGAGGGATGATAGATTTAGGACAGATATCAGGGGTACATTTTGTACTCAGAGAGTGGTAAGGGCATGGAACGACCTGCCTGAAACAGTAGTAAACTTGCCGATGTTAAGGGCATTTAAATAGACATTGGACATACATATGGATAATAATGGAACGGTGTAGGTTAGATGGGCGTCTGATTAATTTCACAGGTTAGCACAACAGCGAGGGCTGAAGGGCCTATACTGCACTATAACGTTCTATGTGCTATGTACTTCTTATACTAATAATTTCATTGCTGTGGTCAAGTTGAACCTTTTGTTTTATCTTCTAAGATACATATGATCCACAAATGATCATACCTACCTTTGAAACATAATCATTAAATTTTAGTTAATTCTTTTTATGACCCTAAACCTTAAGTTCCTCACTAAGAAATACAGGTTAGCTTTAAGTTAAATAATACAGCCACCCATGAAATGCATCTTATCAATGAACAGCCTATTTTGAACTGACTGTATTTGGAGATCAATCCAAGGATGGAGTAGCGTGAAGATTTTAATGTTAATGTTCATTTTTGAGATCTATCCAATTTAATATCCCTCAGTTATGTTTCAATTGAATTTATTCCCTTTTTTTAATATGTTCTATTTTAGATGTCTTAAGTATTGCACTATGTTCTGCAGTATTTTTCAGGTAAGAAAAAGACCTAATAAAATCCTCAAGAAATTACTCATTGTCATCTTTACTGAAGTTTTTCTTGTCCTTTTTTCCAGGCTATACAAATGGATGTAAAAAAGTTGAACATCACCTTACTTCGGATATTCCGTGAAGGAATAGCTGCAGCCTTGGGTCTTTTACCACAGCAAGTACATATTAATCATCTGAATGTAAGTTACCTTCCAGCCACTGAAAACCAATGAGCAATTACGTCTGTAGCATCCATCACATTAGTTCTTTCGTCTGGTTTAAAAGGAAGTGTTATGATAGACGACATGGCCTCATTTGTAAACATGTAAAAGGTGTAAATATTATCACAGTATTACTTTGCACCAAAGTTGCATTTTTCCAAAATAAAAGGTAAAGCTTTTTCTTTGATAAATCTTACACTGTCGTAATTCATCAAAAGCTTATTAGTTACCACAGATAAATACAAATATTTGCGAATATACCGTGGCTCTCTTTTTAATGTGCACAAATGTCCTACATAATGTTGAAGGACAAGTTAAGAGCTTACAGCAGAGTCACATTCAATATTATTGGCAATTACTTGAAACTGAGAGAAAAGCTAATGAAGACAGATAAGAGCTAATGGATCCCAAATGTGCAGTCACACCAGCAGCTTTCTGAAACATGCTGTAATACTCCATTTTCCATTCTCCCTCCTGTTTCCTTGGATTTTATAGTTTGTCGGCTATAAATTCTGATTAAATTCTCACAAATGGGGACCAAGTGATAAATAAATGAGTCCTGAAACACTGCCGGTTTCTTTTATTTGATTTTGTTTTGAATATTTGTGTAACAATTCAGATGCTGTCCAGCAGATTACATTAATATTAAACATATTGATATATTAAATGCTTGCTAAAAGGAAAAGAAAACATATACAAATTACACAGCTAAGCAACTTATTAGGTAGATGAAATTTTATTCTTCCCGCACGTATAATGCAGAAATGAGCTAAGAGTTGTGCAGATTATTTAACCAGGAATACCCTTGTCACCTTTGATTTTTATATTTGGAAAATGAAACAGGACAAGACGAACTGCATTGAATTTTATATATCTTCAGTGAATGAAAGAAGTGCCACATTAGATCCAATACCTTCGGATGAAGTGATGCAATCGCTCAATGTAAATATGCTGCACCAAAGTCTGTCAGAGTTTGGCATAACACAGGTTACACCTGAGGTAAGCAATTGTTCACTGTTTATTGTCTCAATTAAAGAATATAAACAGATCTGCACCTATTTGGAAGATTTCATGGTTGTGCGAGATGTGTCTCAGCTTAGCTGAGCTGTAAACCTGACTGAAGGTGAAACTTCAGTTTATCCTAATAAAAACTGATAAAGGAAAACAAATGATAATTGTATGGCAGGCAGCAGAATATCTGAACAACAAATAACACTGTTAATCCATTCAGGTTTTGTTTACATGGAGCCTTGACAATTGTTATTCTACAGTGCTGTAAAATATGCCTTGCAGACAAGACTGGCTTGATTAAAGTCTAGAAAGGTTGATAGATTTGTTTTGCTATTTCATGCTTTTTTCTTCATTAATTGATAATCTTTTTTGTGGATGGAATAATGATTTTACTATAGCATGTGACTAAAACTGTCACAGAACAATGACCCAGAATGAAGTGAATTCCAAGAATAGCAAATGTTTCTTCGTAATGCTTACGTTTTTTTGGTAGCTTTTTCTTTGCTCTTGAGGATGAAAAGAAATGAGCAGGAGAGGGACCAGAATGGGAGAAGGCAATTTAAATGATCCATGAGATTTCTTTTGTCTGGCAGTCCCTATGTTTACGATCAGAGAGATTTGTGGTGCTGGAAAAGCACAGCAGGTCAGGCAGCATCCGAGGAGCAGGAGAATCGATGTTTCGGACATAAACCCTTCATCAGGAATGAGGCTTTTGGGCTAGGGGCTGAGAGATAAGTGGGAGGGGGGCTGGGGGGGAAGGTAGTTGAGAATGCAACTGGTAGATGAAGTTGGGGGAGAAGGTGATAGGTCACAGAGGAGGGTGGAGCAGATAGATGGGAAAGACAATGGACAGGTCAAGAGGGCGGTGCCGAGTTGGAGGCTTGGGTCTGGGATAGGTAGGGGGGAGGAGAATGAAGAAACTGGTGAAATTCATTGATCTCCAGCACTTGCAGTCCTCACTTTCTCTTTTCAGAGAGACTTGTTTGCTGTGTTCTGAGATACTAGATCACAGTTAAAAGCTTCTATCCACATATGCCACTCCTAAACAGGACACAACTGATCCATGTGCAAAGTGAAATTCTCGATGTTGGACCCCAACCATGTGTTTATTTCCTAATATAAATTTTTGAGACACCCATTGTAGATTTGACGACCCTGATTGCAGCCTCGCTCGGTAGGCTACTTTGAAAACAAGATCCAGATGTGGTCAAACTAGTGATTCCTATGTCATTGATTGCAGGCTGCCACCAGAAAAAGTAGGTTTTGTAAGAAACTAGGAGAAATGGAAGTAATTATTTCACATTAATTCCAGATAAAAATCAGAAGCCATTGTTGAAAAACAATTGCAAGAGCTCTAGATTGCCTCCCTTGCTCTCCTGTTTGCTCTCTTCCCCCATTTCCTCATCACCACATCCTAACTCTCCTTATCCCTTTCAATATACAAACATCCATTCCCCCCAACCTCCAAGCCTGCCCAAGGGTTGTTGACAACAACTAGTGACCTGAAGATGTCCAGCATGTGTCTGTAGTTCACAGGTCCAAGGTAAATTGAGGCCTATGTTTAGAACCAATATGCTACCATTGTTTAACCATTATGCATTCAAACCTGCCATGAATGCAGAGCAGGTTTAGCCTATTCCAGCTTCCATTTCTTATGATCTTACTGACAAAATAGGAATCAATCAATGAATAAATAAGTGGAGCAGCAGGCACCACTTAATAGCTTGATAAAGCAACATGCACCAGCAAGTTAATAGCAACACAAACAGATCAGGCACAAACAAATTAAATTTAAGGAGGTGCCTATGAATCAAATTCATTCGGTAATGGGATCAGAAGCAAAGGAATAAACTGTTGGAGCAGGGGGCACCTGTACATTAATAAATTAACAAGACAGAGGGCATCATTAAATCAGTACAACCATAGAACAGCAGGCATACTAACACATGGAATATAGTAACAGAGATTCCGGTAAATTACTGCAGCACCAGTCATACCAATACATCAGTAATGGAAAGCCTAAAAAAAAAGAATGTAGCAGTAAATTACTTAATTTATACAGCAGTGGGTACTCCATCAAATAAAAAATTCAAGATAAGTAAACAATAGTGAATTTAAAAATAGTTAAGCTCACAACCTCTAAATTAATTAACTTTCAATATTTATCGTTGATATTAAATTAAAAATTAAACTAAGTATGTCATAAAAATGTGGTTTATTGATAGATGTTGCTAGCTTCTAAGCAATTTTGCATTTACACATTCTCAAGGGCAATAATAGGGATCAGCAATAAATGATGGACCAGCCAGAAAAAAAACACAAAACCTGTGAGTGGCACATACTGATCCAACTCATCCTGTATTCTCCAAATGCAGCTCCAATATGACTATTATGTTCATTTCCAAGAAGTACGAGTATTTTACTGGTTTTCCCCTCTTCTCTAGCTAACAATGCCAACATCCGTGAACCAGTAAAAATAGATTCAAAGTTCAACTCTCAATTTCAGTTGACTGTGCCAAACTAAAAATGACAAAAATAAAGAAATTCAGTGATGGTCCCTTCCAACATGATGTTTAGTAAATTTGGATAATTGATGTTCAGATAACCGAGGGTGTACTGTGATTGAGTGTAAGCAATAATTAAGAGAATTCTGGTTGATGGAGTTGATTAATTACAGTGTGGAAACAGGCCCTTCGGCCCAACAAGTCCACACTGCCCCGCCGAAGCACAACCCACCCATACCCCTATATTTACCCCTTACCTAACACTACGGGCAATTTAGCATGGCCAATTCACCTGACCTGCACATCTTTGGACTGTGGGAGGAAATCAGAGCACCCGGAGGAAACCCACGCAGACACGGAGAGAACATACAAACTCCACACAATCAGTCGCCTGAGGCGGGAATTGAACCCGGGTCTCAGGCGCTGTGAGGCAGCAGTGCTAACCACTGTGCCACCGTGCTGCACAATTAATCTTGATTTCTTGTGGTTGTGTGCACGAATCTTGTCTGCATTTCTGCTCATTTTAACTCTTGCAGAATGGAAGATCACAAAA
Source organism: Chiloscyllium plagiosum (assembly GCF_004010195.1). Lineage (NCBI taxonomy): Eukaryota > Metazoa > Chordata > Chondrichthyes > Orectolobiformes > Hemiscylliidae > Chiloscyllium > Chiloscyllium plagiosum. The sequence goes on from NC_057728.1 coordinate 48,045,109, forward strand.
TGTTGATTAGTTGACGATTGTGTACCAGATTCTGGATCAGTGGTGCTGGAAGAGCACAAGCAATTCAGGCAGCATCCAACGAGCAGCGAAATCGACGTTTCGGGCAAAAGCCCTTCATCAGGAATAAAGGCAGAGAGCCTGAAGCGTGGAGAGATAAGCTAGGGGAGGGTGGGGGTGGGGAGAGAGTAGCATAGAGTACAATGGGTGAGTGGGGGAGGAGATGAAGGTGATAGGTCAGGGAGGAGAGGGTGGAGTGGATAGGTGGAAAAGGAGCTAGGCAGGTCGGACAAGTCCGGACAAGTCAAGGGGACAGTGCGGAGCTGGAAGTTTGAAACTAGGATGAGGTGGGGGAAGGGGAAACGAGGAAGCTGTTGAAGTCCACATTGATGCCCTGGGGTTGAAGTGTTCCTTGTGTACCAAAGCTGACCTGATGCTTGTCAAGCAGGTTTTTGTTTGGCAACTTTGTTTGAAGCTTGAATCCTGGCAGAGTTTCATAGGTTTGTTGTTTTTTGCTAAATTGTATTCAGGTAGAGTTGTAGACTTAGAGGTTTGTAAAGGGCATTTGTTTTACAGGTTTGTTAGCAGGATATGTGTATCGCTGACTAGGTCAGCATATATCACCTATCCTAACTTCCCATGAAAATGTATTGGTCAATAGTCTGCATGGTGAAGTAATCTCTACATCATCTAGCCATAACTGTAACATGCATGTTTTCCACAAACAACAGATTTTTAAAGTCTAGAAGGAGAATGAGATTCAGAAAGGAGTGAAATTAATAAATAAATGAAAAGAGGAAGTTGAAAACTTTTTTTTGTTATTCTATGGGATGTGAGTATCACTGACAAGGCCAGCATTTATTACCGATGCCTGATTGCCTTTGAGAAGGTGGCAAGGTTCTGCCTTCTTGAACTGCTTCAGTGCATCTCAAGCAGGTACACCATAGTGCTGTTTGGAAAGGAATTCCAGTGGTTTGACCCAGCGAAGTAGAAGGAACAATCATATTGTTCCAAATCAGGATGATACCTGGTTTTGAGGGTAACTCCTTTCCTAAAAGCACTCTGGTGTACTTGCATAAGATGTAATGAAGCAGTTCAAGAAGGCAGTACTGTCAGATAGTAGTGGGTTGCAATGCTCTTATACCTTGCTGCTGCCACTGCAAGTCGATGGTGGAGGGAGTGTATGTCAAAGGCTGTCTGCAAGATTTCCTACAGAAGATTTTATGGAGGTGCAAGTGGGAAGGTGATTGTGGCCCCAACAATCATCCACTCACCTGATTAAATGCCACCCTGACACCAAACTCAACACAGGGGAGACCTTAAGCTCTGTCTCGTGTGTGCATTCCAGAATTCTTCCTTCAGATGCTATTTTGTTGTCCATCCAAAACACAAAATTATGACAAATGAACTGGGATGTAAGGAACTCATCTCCTGATTATCCGTAAGCTTCATCTGCACTTTGTGAGGATTAGCAACGATATTTTTCTCTGTATTCCAGTGCTATAATTTATCTGTTTATCTTCTGAGCACTGTCAATTCTGTGTTTAAACCTGATGTTTAGCAAACTCTAAATTTCCTAAAAGGTAAGGGAAAAGATTTGGTGAAGAACTACAGGCAGTATATCCAAATAAAGCATGAGATCTAAGTTACAGACACCATTTTTGACCCAACACAGATATGCAACACTAACGCATATAATAAAGTCACTAGATGCAACAAACCTTTTGCACTTGTATATGAGACTTCTATCACACACTACAAAAGAGCCAAGTACTTTAAAAATTGATCACACCGTTACATAGCTTTGTAATTTTGTACTCGTCTGCTGGTGGTTTATTACAACAGGGTAACATTCGGAAGGATGGAGTTGATATCATCAGCATCACTGCCCCTCGATTCAAGGATGACATCTGCTCAGTATTACAAATTTTGGCCAAGGGTTTTCATTTCATTGAACCAGTCTCTTCTTTCCACCTCATTGTAAAGGCATTTGAATTCAAAGCATGACTTACTTACCTTGATGGACAAATAAACAGCAATGTTCTTCGTCATTACATCAGCACTTATACCCGTTTTGAACTGATGAGTCTGATGTCAGACAAACCATAAGGACATTAGAGGTCGAATTTTCACAGTACATCCGCTTTCATAAAAAGAGCATTTTTGATTTGATGGCAGCAGTGTCCATTGTTTTATGACATAGCTGAGAAGAGCCATTTGCAAACACATTTGTTACAATTAATTTCAACAACTTATCACTGAGACTATTTAACAAATCACATTATGTAGGCGGTGAGAGAAAAGACTGAAAATAATTTTGTTTTGAAGCATACAACTTCATTGACTGTCTGTCAGCAGGAGAAGTGATGGGTACAAATTGCACTCAGGATTGTGCTTGTGCTCAGAAGTGTGTTTGATTAGCTTCTGTTCAAACTCATTTACAAATAATGAATGTAAAATCTGCTATTGAACAGAGCAATTGACCAGCATTTTGACCATAACTTCAAAAAAGAAGTTGCACTTAAAACCATCTTTGATACATTTAAGAGTGTTAACCTGGTGTCATTTATTAATTGAGTTGAAAGTGGGTTTAATGAGTCTCTAGTCCGTCACTTGATTTTAAATATTTGAAAATGAATTTATAGAAAAACTCTGTTAAAATGTTCACTGCTATTTATCATAAGAGAAATGAAGGTTTTTTTAACTACCTAGTTTGACTTATCAAGAGTGTGAAATATAGGTTGTAAATGTCCGAGGTTCAACTCTGCCTGCCATGAATCACTCAAGTTTATTCAGTCTGGCAATGCAATAAACTGGCCTTGGTATGCATGAGTTAGGGAAGGAAACCTTTAGCTGGTATTTCCACTCTAAGTTGTTGTTAGACAAAAAATACTTGATGTGGGCATACGTTGCTATTGTGTTTGGGAAGGATTGGACTTGGCTATGAACAGTTGAGATACACCAACCAGGAAGGGTTTTTTATGAATAACCAGTCTGTGTCAATTGGCAACATAAAGTCACTGAATTGCAGTATGCAAGAGCTGCCTGTTATCTTCTGTTTTTAATTTCTGTTCCATTAAGCCCTGCTTAAAAAGCTTGCATGGATGCTCATCTAGAACTCCTCAAATAATGAAATAGTCCAACAAGAACAATGTTGAGAAATTGGGCTAATAAGCAGTGAGTAACATTGGTGCTGCCCAAATGCAGAGGGAAGGCTATCTCCCAACACAGCAGATCCTAACCATGCCCCATTGATAACCAATAGTGTTACCATACATTCTCCACCAACAACACGGAGGCTCAGTGGTTAGCACTGCTGCCTCACAGCGTCAGGAACTCGGATTCGATTCCAGACATGGATGACTGACTGTGTGGAGTTTGCACACTCTCCCCATGGGTTTCCTCCAGGTGCTCTGGTTTCCTCCCACAGTCCAAAGATGTGCAAGTTGGGTGAATTGGCCATGCTAAATTGCCCGTACTATTCAGGGATGTGTAGGTTAGGTGCATTAGTCAAGGGAAATGTAGAGCAATAGGGTAGGGAAATGGATCTGGGTGGATTACTCTTCAGAGGGTCAATGTGGACTTGTTTAACCAAGTGTCCTGTTTCCACACTGTAGAAATTCTGTGATGATTCTATGAACATTCTGGAGCTCACCAATGACCAGGAAAATCAGCACAAGCCACATAATACTACGGTTACTAATGCAATTTGGAAGCTGCGTATTCTACAGCAAGTAATTCAACTCCTGATTCCCCAAAGTCTGTCCACCAACTACAGGGCACAATTTAGCAAATTCTTCACCAACCTGGAGGAGAGTAACTACAACATTCAGGAAGCTCAATGACATCCATTGTCACCCTATCCACCACCTAAACAGTCACCCTCTCCACCACTGGGGCAAGGTGCGGGAACAACTCAAAGTTATTTTATTCCCTTACCTTAATTTTTTCCACCTAGAAAGACAAGCAAAGCAGAAGCTTGGGCACACCCATCATCTCTGAGCTCTTCTCTAAATCTTACATGCCTTGAATTGGTGCTTTGTCATCAATAGGTCAAAAAAGCTGGAGCTCCCAACCTAACAGAATTCTGACTGTACCTCAGCCAACACGGACTGCAGCTCAGCATGACTTTCTCAAGGCAGAGGTGGGTACTGCAGATGCTGGAGATTAGAGTGGAAGGGCTTTTGCCCAAAACGTCGATTTTTCCTGCTCCTCAGATGCTGCATGACTTTCTCAAGGGCAATTACATGGCAATAAACATTGTCACTACCAATGAAGAAAACCTCCCAGGAAAAAAGTGTAAAAAGATATTCTCTTTGCCTGTTTAAAACAGCATGCTGATGCTCACATGATGTGATCACATTTAAAACCCCACTGCATGTGATTTTGGTGTATTCTTACAAACTAAAGCCAACAAGGAGTCAATACCCAAGTCAAAGGAAATGGAAAGAGGAATGAACTGATGGGATAAGGAGGAAGGAAAAGGATGAATATTAACTACAATCGAATTTGCTTGCTAAAAACCTGCAATATCAGACTTCACAGCTGCTGCAGTAGGAACTTGTGTGATGTCCATGAAATCAATTTAAAGAATCATATTTTAAGAGTCAGGTGTTCTTCTCACAAAAAAGGCATTGAAACCGTTTAAGTAATTTTCATCATGTGTGATTAAACCAGTTTTTGTCCCTGACAGATTTGACTTTATTTGAAATGGCAGAAAAATATTCAAATTCTATTTCAGAAACAGATTAGTAAATATTTTTGATAAGTGCACCTGTCCTAATTGTTTTTGTGGTTTGAACTTTGACATGGTGGATATATTACAGGTAAACTGTAGTGAAAGAAAATGTAAAGCATAACGGATATTTAGCAATCGGCACTAATGTCAATTTTTTGCTTCCTTTCAGAAAAAAATTGTGCATGGAGAACATGGGAGGGATGGGATTTGGAATAAAGAAGGAGTCTATGCTGTGGTTATCTTCCTCACTGCCTTTGTTATTGTCATTACATGTTTAATGGTAAGATTCTTTATCTTAATTGTGCATTTTGCAATTAAATGGCATATTCTGGTTTGAAAAACTACTCAAGTCTTTTGTGGTTGTAATTAGTGCTTATTGTGTAATTTACATGATTAATCACACATGTACATTAATAATTTCTTTCATACTGCTGTTTTGAGAGAAGTTTCTGCATGTCTTTTCTATATATGTGCTTAGGAATGTTCAAAACTGTCTTCTATGAAAATTGTGAGTCAATAAAAATATCTAATTGATTTTCACTTAAAGGCTTTGGGGTGGCAACTTGTCTTGAACTTAAACACAACATAGTATCAGGTTCTGCATAAACGTCATCCAATCCTTCAACAAGTTGTCCAAGTTGAATTTCACCTCCTTTGCATTTTAAACATTTCAGTGCTATGGCTCCAAGATCCTATTATTTGGTGGAAAAGACAGTAGGAAGGAGAAAGTTGAAATGTATGGTCCGGTATTATAACAGGAACTGGGTGGCATGAGGGATAGTTTTTATTGGTGATGGTGGTGGTGATTAGATGGTTTCTGCAGGAGCAGGAATATTGAGAGAGAGATCATGAAAGGGCTGATATCATGGGGGGACATTTGAGGAAGGAGAAAGGGGCTGCCAGTGGAAAGGGATAAGGCATCAATCGTTATTGGAGGAAAGTGTGTTTTAAACAGGGAGTGTAGAGGGTGAAAGAGTGAAGGGAAAAAATTTAGACCCACCATCTTTTTCAAAATTGTTTTTCAACAGAAGACCTTTCAGAGGATGGACTGGGAGGGATCCTGAGATCTGTTTGTATGTGTTTCTATACAACTCAAGCACACCCAACTGAAAGAAATGAAACAGGAACTGAAAAATATTATTGTGTGAGTGCTTAGTTAAGGCCTTTTCTGAAGGCATGCCTTCACTGAAGAATAAAGGCAAAGAGACTCTTTCAGCTCTAAACATCAACATCCCAACCATGTCCCATTATTCATTCACTTTTGACCAGGAGGGTAGCTAAGAATCAACAGTGTAATGGTGTTGAGGTTATCCACATTCATATCACAGGAACATTTACGGCCTGTACATCTGAAAGTTCAGGAGAAGGGGATGAAACTAACACACAGGCTATAGATTCCACAGTTGGAAGACTTTTATCTCAGGGAATGGATAATGAAAGCCACCAAGTGTCAGCCAGTACTACCACATACTTGGAAAGCAATGTAAAGATCAAGGCCACAGTGGAGAAATTCAGTCATGGGTCATTGAGGAATTACTTTATCATGTAGACATAGCAGTAGGGCAGACTTTCACCCAAGACAGGAGCAGCTTGATACAAGCCCAAAAGGGTGCTTGGCAATACCAAAGTCTCAACTGGAAAATGTGCATCTCATTCCTAATATTTCCTCATGTACTTCAATGCCAAATGTTTGACCACCTTAACCAACAGGTATACTAGATTTTCAAAGGTTGAGACCATGCACCCAGAATGACTCCAAAGCTCTTTAATCTTTCTCTTCCTACTCTTATCTTGCTGCCACCTTGGCAGCCGCAGCTGTGTTTGAGGAATGCTGTACACTGCTTTGCCATGTTGAATTTTGTGGGCATTCTATATTGAGCCTAGAGAGCATCCTGCCTGCTGTGCGTCTCCTGCAAATGAGTTGCTGCAACCTCCTTGGCCTACCCTAATGGAAAGGTTTGGGTCTCTGGTAGAGGGCAAGTGGGGCCACAAATCACTTCCTAAGATTCCAATCCTCTTTGCTTGCCTGTCACTCCACCTCCTTGTTGGTGCAAAATGGCATCTCCCTCTCTCATTTGCACTGGGCTCAGTAACAGTCCTCTGATAGTCAGAGCCCTTGATTGTCTCTTCCTTCTTCAGCTATGGTCAGTGCTGTGCCCACTAGAATGTGACCCTGAGCCATCTATAGATAGCTCAGAAGTGAATGACTCTGCGTTTATGGAGGATGGGAGGGAAGGCCTTAATGGTGCATCCTCAGAGCCTCATGAGTGCTCTTCCTCCAAGCTTTGCTGTGAAGGGTCAGTAGAGATGAGCCTAAGGGCTGGGGCTATTTTTCTTTTGGCCCTGCTTTGAAGTTGATCTGGAGACCGCACCAAAAATGGGAAATTTGCTGTTGCTATTCGGGTGGGTTTAAACTAGCTCAGCAAGGGGATGGGAACCTGAGGTGTAGTTCCAGGGCACAGGAGGATGAGAGTAGGAAGGGCATGGTCAGGATTTCATGGTCACAGGAATGTGCTGGCAGACAGCAAGTTGGTTTGTAGTGTGTCTACTTCAATGCCAGAAGTATCCGAAATAAGGTAGGTGATCTTGCAGCATGGATAGGTACCTGGGACTTCGATATTATGGCCATTTCAGAGACTTGGATAGAGCAGGGTTAGGAATGGATGTTGCAGGTTCCAGGGTTTAGATCTTCCATTAAGAACAGGGAAAAGGATAAAAGAAGGGGAGGGGTGGCCTTGTTAGTCAAGGACAGTATAACGGCAGCTGAAAGAATTTTTGACGAGGACTTGTCTACTGAGGTGGTATGGCCTGAGGTTAGAAACAGGAGAGGAGAGATCACACTGCTTGGAGTTTTTTATATGCCTCCGCAGAGCTCCAGGGATGTGGAGAGGATCGACAAAACGATTCTGGGTTGGAGTGAAAGGAACAGGGTGGTCATTATGGGGGTCTTTAACTTCCCCAAAATTGACTGGAAATGCTATAACTTTAGTATTTGTCCAATGTGTGCAGGACGGTTTCCTGACACAGTATGTCGAAGGGCTAACGAGAGGAGGCCACATTAGATCTGGTGCTTGGTAATGAACCAGGCCAGGTGTTTGATTTAGTTGTAGGTGAGCACTTTGGAGAGAGTAACCATAATACAGTTACATTTAGTTTAGCGATGGAAAGGGATGGATACATGCCGCAGGGCAAGAGTTATCGATGGCGGAACGGCAATTATAATGTAATTAGGCAAGATTTATGATGCATAGAATGGGTAGCAAAATGCATGGATGGGGACAATCGAAATGTGGAGCTGGTTTAAGGAACAGATATTGCGTGTCCTTGACAGATATGTCCCTGTCAGGCATGGAGGAAGTGATAAGGTAAGGGAACCATGGTTTACTAAAGAAATTGCATTTCTAGTTAAGCGGAAGAAGGAGGATTATGTGATATTGAGACGAGATGGTTCAGGTGAGGCGATGAAGAGTTACAGATTAGCTAGGAAGGATTTAAAGAGAGAGAGTTAAGAAGAGTAAGGAGAGGACATGAGCAGTCTTTAGCAGGTAGAATAAAGGAGAACCTTAAAGCTTTCTATAGGTATGTGAGGAATAAAAGGATGACTAGGGTAGGAATAGGGCCAGACAAAGACAGAAATGGGAAGTTGTGTGTGGACCCTGTGGAGATCGGAGAGGTGCTAAACGAACATTTATCATCGGTTTTCATTCAGGAAAAGGAGAATATTGTAGAAGAGAAGAATGAGATACGGGATATTAGACTAAAAAGAATCAAGGTTAGTAAGGAAAAGGTATTATCAATTATAGAAGGAATGAAAGTAGACAAGTCTCCTGGGATGGATAGGATTTATCCAAAGATTCTCTGGGAAGCTAGGGAGGAGATGTTAGAGCCTTTGGCCTTGATCTTTCAGTCTTCATTGTCTACAGGTTTAGTACCAGAGGACTGGAGGATTACACATGTTGTGTCCTTGTTCAAGAAGGGCAGTAGAGATGACCCAGATGAGCCTTACGTCTGTTGTAGGCAAAGGTTTGGAAAGGATTATACGAGATAGGATTTATAATCATCTAACAAGCAACAATTTGATTGCAGATGGTCAACATGGTTTCGTCAAGGGCAGGTCATGTCTCACAAACCTCATTGAGTTTTTTGAGAAGGTGACTAACCATGTGGATGAGGGTAGGGCAGCTGACATGGTGTACATGAACTTCAGTTAAGCTTTTGATAAGGTTTCACATGGTTGGCTATTGGAGAAAATGCAGAGGCATGGGATTGAGGGGGATTTAGCAGTTTGGATTAGAAACTTGCTTTCTGTAAAAAGGCAGCTAAGTGGCGGTTGATGGAAAATATTCAGCCTGGTGTGCCACAACAATCTGTTTTCAGACCACTGCTGATTGTAATTTTTATAAATGATTTGGACGCAGGCAAGGTGGATGGTTTAGTAAGTTTGCAGATGACGCTAAATTTGGTGGAGTAGTGGACAGTTCGGAAGAATGTTACTGGTTGCAGGGGGACTTGGATAAACTGCAGAATTGGGCTGAGAGGTGGCATATGAAGTTCAATGCAGCTAAATATGAGGTGATTTAGTTTGGTAAGAATAACAGGAAGGCAGAATACTGGGTCAATGGAAAGATTCTTGGTAGTGTAGATGTACAGAGGGATCTTGGAGTCCCTGTACATAGATCCCTGAAAGTTGCCACCCAGGTTGATAGTGCTGTTAAGAAGGCATATGGTGTGTTACATTTTATTGATAGAGGGATTGAATTCTGGAGCCATAATGCAACTATACAAAATGCTAGTATGGCCACACTTGGAATATTATGTACAATTCTGGTTGCCCCATTTCAAGAAGGATGTGGAAGCACTGGAAAAGGTGCAGAGGAGATTTACAAGGATGTTGCCTGATCTGGAGGGAAGGTCTTATGAGGAAGGGCTGAGAGATTTGGGTCTGTTTTCTTTGGAGTGAAGAAGGCTAAGAGGGGATTTGATAGACACATACAAGATGATCAAAGGATTAGATAGGGTAGACAGTGAAAGTCTTTTTCCTAGGATGATGACATCAGCTTGTACGAGGGGGCATAGCTACTAATTGAGGGGTGATCGATTTAAGGCAGATGTGAGAGAAAGGTTCTTTATTCAGAGAGTGGTAAGGGCTTGGAATGCCCTGCCTGCTAATGTAGTTAACTCAGCCACATTAGGGGCATTTAAACAATCCTTGAATAAGTATATGGATGATGATGCGATAGTGTAGGGGGATGGGCTTAGATTAGTTCACAGGTCCGTGCAAAATCAAGGGCTGACAGGTCTGTTCTGCACTGTATTGTTCTATATTCTATGTTTTAAATGTGCTGTTTGTCAGCCATCAACTTTACCTGAGGTTTTAGTAAGACATTGCTGCTTGATGTGCAGCTGGCAGTAGCTCCTTGGCTGGCTTCTCACTAGATGGCTGTAGATATCCAATCTGCTCTTCAGCATGGGTACCTTGCCTTGGTCTTCCGCTAGGTTAAGGACCTGAAAGTGGTAAGGATCTGTATGAAACTTGACCCCCCCTGCTCCTGTATATGCACATTCACTCTGGTTGCCAATGTTCTTCCTCTGCTATAGGACAGGGCCATTTAGCGAAATTAACATGGGCATACGATTACTTAGTCTGCACTGATAGGTACAGAAGGAGCTGTGTTACCTGTGTATGTTACTATTTAGGAGAATATGGTTTAGTGGAAATTAGGAGTTAAAGGGTTCAGATTGAAAAATTGTTCACAGTCATCTAAATTATTATGCATATAAAATGTGTGAAATATATATATAAATATATGATGATATTTGGGGAGATGGTGCATTGGTCATAATGCAATCTCGAATCCCAGGCAAATGTTCTAAGCATACAGGTTCAAATCACACCATGACAAATGGGGAAATTTGAATTCAATAAAATCTGGAATAACGAGCCAGCCTAATGATATCTATGTAACCACCATCAATGGCCATTCAAAAAAAAACACCCATTTGGTTCACTAATGTCCTTTAGGGACAAAGTCTTTGCACAAAGTAGTGTTGAAGTAATGTGATGGAAGGACTTATTTAGGCAAAACTATGTAGAATTTAACCTAATAAGTGCCTTCCAACACTTATACTTCACTTGAGCCCCTTGCTATCCTTCCAAATTTCACTCAAAGCTCTTTATTTACTTTTTCCTCAACTGCTTTTCTAGTTTCCCTTAAATGCTTCTGTTCAGTGTGCTTCCTGAGTCTTCATTCCACATTGCATTTGGTTGGCTAGAAAGACTGAATTAAATCATGTGTTTAGTCATTCAACTTTTCCATAACTAAGTGTTATTTTTACATTTATCAGTTTCTATACAGGTTGAAGGAAAAGCTTCATTTTCAAATCAACCAGGATAAACAACAGCATCAGTCAATCAATCTTTCCTCTATTCCTGTGCAGCAGTCACAGCCAGAGGTTAAAATTGCAAACAGTATGGTACAGCCTGGCTCTCTTTCTGGCACTGTAAGTGTTAACATTGATCCCCAGGGTCGGCCTGCACCAGAAATCAAGCCATGTGTTTCTTCTGGTCCCTCACCATTCAAAATGAAGTCAGCTTGTCTTCAAGAAAGGTAAATTATACAAAATTTTATAAAAGTGAAAATATGAGATGAAACATTGTATTACCTTCACTAAGGCCTGCTTCGAAAAGAATGAAAATTAACACTAAGCATCAGTTGCAAGTGGGTTACTGAACTGGGTAAATAATTAGCATAAATGTTTATTCATTTATTTTGCAGTAGCATGACAAATTTGGCTTTAATTAGGTGCATAACTAAAATATTTGTGACTGTGGAGGTAAATGCGAGGTTAGCTTTGATCTAATGTATCCAATATCTTTAGAGAATAAATAAATGGGCAGTAGAAATTTGTATGACACAACACAGAATATGGTGGATGTATATGCATTGACATTAATTGTAACAGTGTGGACTTATCACTTGGATAGTCAAACATTGATGAAATAAGGTACTGCTTGATGTAAACCCCAATTTTAAAAGTTGGGAGAGGTGCAGTGCTCACAAACCCTAAACAGACAGCTCATGTGGGGAGTCCAGGATCTGGAAATCTGAGTGATGTGAAGGACAAGGCCTCAGTTATGTAAATATTCAAGGAGTCCTGCGCTCATGTTGGTCAAATCCATTATCTGGTTGGTGAGTGAGAGTAGGGATTTGGTGACAGACAGTCAGAAATGTGGAAACAGTCCCAGCAGTCAGTTAAAGGTGAGTTCAGAGTGGAAGGTGGTTCTGTCTATGGTTGCAAAAGAGGAGGAAGTGTTTGCAAAATCTGAGTTGTCTTTGTGATACCTAAAGGAGCAATTCTGATCTTCTTGACACATTAAGATGAAACTTTTCACATTGACCAATGATTGTAGCAATGATGAAGTTAATACATCTGTTACAACATAATCAACAGGTTAAATTTTTTTGAGTATTTTACATGGAAGTAACAGCATAGGAGTAGAAATCCTTCTCTATTCCATTGTTTCAAAACTGATGTTGCTCCAAGTCCTGGTAAAGTGTAAAGTCAGTGACAACACCTTTGAACTTCTGTACATTTTCTCAATAATCTGTACATGTGTGAGCTCCTGATTTTTCTGTGGAGTATTAACAGTGAATTGTAACACTCGCATCAACCAACCCCACTGCCCAGCAGCTGAACACTTCAACTCCCCCTCCCACTCTGCCAAGGACATGCACATCCTGGGTGTCTTCCATCGCCACTCCCTAACCGCACAACACCTGGAGGAAGAACACCTCATCTTCCGCCTCAGGACCGTCCAATCCATGGCATCAATGTGGAGTTCACCATTTTCCTCATTTCCCCTCCCCCACCTTACCCCAGTTCCAACCTTCTAGCTCAGCACCATTCTCATGACCTGTCCCATCTGTCCGTATTCCTTTTCATCTAGCCGCTTCACCCCCCCCCCCCCCCCATCACTTTACCCCCACCCCCCTCCACCTATCGCAC
>NC_057728.1:48058533-48069240 GCF_004010195.1 Chiloscyllium plagiosum
TGCTGCCTGTCCCGAAGTCCACCTTGGAGGATGGTCACCCAAAGGTCCGAGGCTGAATGTCCTGGATCACTGAAGTGTTCCCCAACTGGGAGGGAACCCTCCTGTCTGTTGATTGTTGTGCGGTGCCCATTCATCCGTTGTTGTAGCCTTTGCTCAGTTTCCCCAATGTACCATGCCTCCGGGCATCCTTGCCTGCAAACATATAAGATAGACAGCGTTGGCTGAGTCACATGAGTACCTGCCATGTACAAGGTGAGAGGTGTCCCCACGCGTAATGGTGGTATCTATGTCCAGACTCTGACATGTCTTGCAGCGTCTACCATGATAGGGTTGTATGGAGTTGTCCTGAGAGTCGGGCAGCTTGCTACGAACAACGATCTGTTGAGGTTTGGCGGTTGTTTAAAGGCAAGTAGTGGAGGTGTGGGGAAGGTCTTGGTGAGGTGCTCATCCTCATTGATAATGTGCTGCAGGTCACGAAGAAAATGGCGTAATTTCCTGATGAAGGGATTTTGCCCGAAACGTTGATTTTCGTGCTCCTTGGATGCTGCTTGACCTGCTGTGCTTTTCCAGCACCAAACTCTTGACTCTAATCTCCAGCATCTGCAGTACTCACTTTTGCCTAGTGAATTGTGACAGCTTGGACACCAATACCAGTGCAACATCCTACTCCTTATGCCTTTAGAACGGGAAATGCTTGAATTATATTTCTGCCAGCAAAGATTGCCTTGCAGCATCTTAGAGTAGATTCTCACCTTCTGAATGCACCACCCCCTCCCCCACCATCAGTAAAAGACTGCCAACAGTTCAATGATGCCATTATCATGAAGGTCCATAGGGAAAGGACATTTGAACAGCTGAATCACTCCAATGAAAGCATTACAAACTGCAGTGAGATACAGCTGTAAATAAGTAGGTTAGAAATCTTTACTTTGAGGGTTCTGAGGGTTTAAAATTCATGATATAGTTATTTATTGAAGGTGAGATCATCAACATTTCAAAATAACTTGGCAAGCTGATTAAAGCTAAAAAGTTAATGGTATATGGTGGGCTTTTCAGATTAGTGTAAATGCAGAGAATAGTCACTATGCTGATTTGACAGTGTTGTGATTGTCATTTGCTGTAGTCATATCCAATCAATAATATTACCACAGAAATCAGAAGTTGCTGTCAGTTCCACAGGATAATGATGGTCAATGCTAATCATTTTACGATAATTAAAACTATATAATCCAGGCCAATGAAGTAATACCCCAAAATACAAGGCTGAAATACATCTTGGTGATGTTAATTAAATTAAGTAATTTGACAGTTTTCTCAATACTATTTGTCATAGACATTATGTTGCGATTATGTCATTTTTATTTCCCATAATATTTTTCCACATATTTATTTTCTTGGATTGGAGGCTTTGAGCTATATGGTGAGGCTGAATAGGCTGGGGCTATTTTCTCCAGTGTATCAGAGGCTAAGGGGTGAACTTATAGAGATTTATAAAATCGTAAGGGGCATGGATAGGGTGATTAGCAAAGTCTTTTTCCCAGGGTTGGGGAGTCCAAAACTCTAGAACATAGGTTTAAGGTGAAAGGGGAAAGATTTAGATGGGACCTGAGGGGTAGCTTTTACATGCAGAGGGTGGTGTACTGTTTGGAATAAGTTGCCAGAGGAAGTGGTGGAGATGGGTACAATTGCAAAAGGCATCTGGATTGGTATATGAATAGGAAGGGTTTGGAGGGAAAAGGGCGAAATGCTGGCAAATGGGACTGCCTCAGTTTAGGATATCAGGTTGGCATTGACAAGTTGGACCAAAGGGTCTGTTTCTGTGCTTTACAGCTCTATTACTCTATAATGTCCTGAAAGATAAATTATACCATTTCTATTGATGTCTTATATCAGTCTTTATATGTCATTAATGTAAGTTAGCTGTACTGAAATTGCTTTTGACTTTATCCTTGTTGTATAAAACTTTCATTTCAATGTGTATTTTGGAGCATGGTGCAATTTTTGGAAACCATTCTCCAATCTTTATGTGAAGTACTGTTTTCATAATTAGTAAATCTGTAATGGGAATTGAATCTACACTCCTACAAAGTGCACACGTGCAGAACTGCTTTTCAAATGTCTAGGCCACACTGGCAGCTGGGACTTCTCCCTTGTGGATTGCGCAATGCTTTTGTTAAAGAAAATCATACCTATGTTAAAGTTTGCGCGTTCTTAACTAGTCCCTGTCAATTTGGATGTGTAACAGATTTCCTCAAAAATTAATTTTCTGAAGCTGAGGCTTTAGATTTGCTTGCAGTTAAATTGAATTGTGAGTGAATAGTTGAAGAGCCAACAGAGCTAACAAGCTATGGATGTGGTGTACATAGACTTCCAGAAGATGTTGAAGATAGTGCCTCACAACAGAGCTTTGAGGAAATTTATAGCTAATAGAATAATTGGAACAGTAGCAACATGGATACAAAATTGGCTGAGGGATAGGGAACAAAGAATAATGGTGAATGGATAGATTTTGAGCTGGAGCAAGGTTTTTAATAGAGTTCGTTGTTGAAACTTTATTGCTGGAACAGCACAGCAGGTCAGGCAGCATCCAGGGAACAGGAGATTCGACGTTTCGGGCACAGGCCCTTCTTCAGGAATGAGAAGGGCCTGTGCCCGAAACGTCGAATCTCCTGTTCCCTGGATGCTGCCTGACCTGCTGTGCTGTTCCAGCAATAAAGTTTCAACTTTGATCTCCAGCATCTGCAGACCTCACTTTCTCCTTTTAATAGAGTTCACAAGAGGTCCATTTTGGGGGCCCTTGCTTTTCTTGATATATATTAATGAGCTAGATCATGGTGCACAGGGAACAGTTTTAAAGTTTGTGAGTGATACTTGGAAGCATTGTAAACTGTACGCAGAATAGTGTAAAACCTCAGAAGGATATGGACCGTTTGGTGAAGTGGATGGTTAAATTGCAGATAAAGTTCATTGTGTGGAAGTGTGAGGCGATACATTTTCGAAAGAATGTTAAGAAATAAGGGCTGCTACCCTAAAGGATGTGCAGGAGAAGAGACGCCTGGGTGCATATACCCATAAATCAATGAAGGTGGTTGAACAGGGAATGTGAGCAGTTAATAAAGTGTGTACAGTATCCTCGGTTTTATGAGTAGAGGAAAAATTAGGAATGGTGTGAATGCATTGGAAAGGGTGCAGATAAGGTTAATCAAAAATGAAGATATGAAGATAACTTGGAGAAGACGAGACTGTTTACCTTGGAGGGAAGAAGGCTAAGAGGAAACTGAATAGAAATTTTCAAAATCATAAGGGGTTACACAAAGTAGGTATGGAGTAACTGTCCTCTCTCATAAATGATCAAGGATGAGAGGACACAGATATAAGGTAATTTGCATTATGTGATGTGATAAAAATCTTCATACTACATTACCTGGAAGTGGTGGGGGCAGATTAAATTAAGACATACGATAGGTCATAGACTTATACAGCATGAATGCAGACCCTTCGGTCTAATGTGTCCGCACTGACCAGATATCACTAAGTGATTGAGTCTCATTTGCCAGCATTTAGCCCATATCCCTTTAAACTCTTTCCATTCACGTACCCATCCAGATGTCTTTTAAATGATGTAATTGTACTAGCCTCCATAACTTTATCTGGCAGCACATTCCATACATGCACCACCCTTTGCACAATAAAGTTCATTTTTAAATCTTTCACCTCTCATCTTACATTTATGCCTTCTAATTTGGGCTTCCCAACCCTGGGGAAAAGCCCTTGGCTATTCATACCCCTCATGACTTTATAAATCTCTATAAGATCACTCCTCAGCCTCTGAAGCTCCAGGGGATTAAAAAAAGCCCCAGCCTATTCAGCCTCTCCCTAAACCTCAAACCCTCCAATCCCAGCAACATTCTTGGAAATCTTTTCTGAACCCTTTCAAGTTTAACAACATCCATCCTGTAGCAGAGAGACCAGAATTGAATGCAGTATTCCAAAAGTGATCTCACCAATGTCTTGTACAGCTGCAACATGACATCCCAATTCCTATACTCAATGTACTGACCGATAAAAGTAAGCCAAATGCCTTTTTCACTATCCTGTCTACCTGCACCTTCACTTTCAAGGGACTATGCACCTGCACTCCAAGGTCTATTTGTTCTGCAACTTGCCCCAGGCCGTACCATTAAGTGTATAAGTCCTGCTCTGGTTTGCCTTTCCAAAATGCAACACCTCACATTTAGCTAAATTAAACTTTATCTGACACTCCTCGGCCCATTGGCCCAAGTGATCAAGATCCCATTGTCTCTCAGAGATAACTTTCTTCACTATCCACTACACCTCCAATTTTCATGTCATCTGCAAACTTTCTAACTGTACTCCTATATTCACATCCAAATTATTTATGTAAAAAACAAAAAGCAGTGGACCCAGCACCGATCCTTGCGGCACACTGCTGGTCACAGACCTCCGGTCCAAAAAGACAACCTTCTACTATTACCCTCTGTCTCCTATCTTCAAACCAATTTTGTATCAAATTAGCTAGCTCCCTTGGATTCCATGTGATCTAACCTTGCTAACCAGTCTACATGCGGAACCTTGTCAAATGCCGGTTAAATAGTTATTTAAATAGAGAAAAAAAATCCAGTATTATGAGGAAACAAAAAAACAGGTGAATGGAACTTGAGTCATAATGCTTATTCAGGGAACCAGTGCAAACACAATGGACTGAAAGGTCATCTTCCACACCATAATACTCTGCGATTCTGTGCACTAGTTACAGAATTCAAACAACAGCCAACAGTGACATTGACATTTGATCTGATAAGTATATCTGCATTGTTCAACAGAATAGAGCAGTGTTCCCTTGGTGAAAATGTGTAGTTAATCAAAAATTCCTAGTTAGAGTCATAGAGATGTACAGCATGGAAACAGACACTTTGGTCCAACTCGTCCATGCTGACCAGATATCCCAACCCAATCTAGTCCCACCTGCCAGCACCTGGCCCATATGCCCCTCAACCCAATCTATTCATATACCCATCCAAATGTCTCTTAAATGTTGCAATTGTACCAGCCTCCACAACTTCCTCTGGCAGCTCATTCCATACATGTACCACCCTCTGTGTGAAAAAATTGCCCCGTAGGTCTCTTTTATATCTTTCCCCTCTCACCCTAAGCCTATGCCCTCTAGTTCTGGACTCCCTGACCCCAGGGAAAAGACTTTGCCTACTTACCCTATCCATGTCCATCATAATTTTGTAAACCTCTATATGGTCACCCTCAGCCTCCTACGATCCAGGGAAAACAGCCCCAGCCTGTTCAGCCTCTCCCTGTAGCTCAAATCCTCCAACCCTGGCAACATCCTTGTAAATCTTTTTGCACTCCAAGGTCTCTTTGTTCAGCAACACTCCCTAGGACCTTACCATTAAGTGCATAAGTTGCGCAGAAGTAATGTCCCTAACTGCCCAAAATGAGGATAACTGAACATACAGTAATTGAATATAATTGTACTTTTCCAGTAGCATATGTAAGGCAAAACTTGGTATGAGAGGACTATACAATGAGACAAATGTTTCTTACAATGAGGTGGACACAAAACATTTGGAGTAAGGCTAATAGAACATGACAGTAAATTTTTCTGCATTTAGTGAATCTTGTAAGGAAATTTAATGCAATTTTTATACCATTTAGGAGATAGATCCTCACATTGATGCTAAAGTAATATCCTAATGAATTACAAGCACTTGCTGTAATTTGTTTAATTTTTACTTTCTGTAGTCAGACATTATCAGTTTTTCTACCTGCTAAGGTTTATTGGAAACAAAATTGATATCAAGATATAAAGGGAAGATATTTTAATCACTTGCTTTCCTAATTCTTTTAAATAATTATGATGTAAGGTGTGTGATTTATATACATTTTAATATCTTTGGTTTAGGAGTGTGGAGTTTGAACCAGTGGCATGCATGGTTTAGTCTGTGTGTTTGTGGGTGCTTAATAATTAACTTGTCAGTATTTCTGAAGGCATGATTTATTTTACATCAGTATGAGGAGAGGAGTCTTATTGTGGAGAGTTAGATTGCTGTTAGTTGTAAGGATCAAATTTTTATTTTCTTTGCTTTAGATAACCATCATGTGGAAAGCTTTTGTTCTCAGTTTACAGAAGTCCTGGTTGAATAGGATGTATGAAACAGTTTTTCCTTAAGAAAAGGGATAGTTTAGATCTGGTAGAAAAATAGATAACCCAATGTAAGACTATTAGTTTGAAACTTTCAGAATGGAAGCGTCTGATTAGAATCCTGAAGGAGTGATTTGATGCTGAGGAAGTCTAAGCTTAGTTGCATGACTAATTAAGTAAGAAATAACCAAACTCTCATGACAGGGAAATGAAAGAAACGGTTACAGCCAAACCTATAGATGTGATATAGAAGTAAACTCTCACTGGTGTTTAAGCAATGTAGAGTGATGGTATTGGGAGAGATGTGATTGTATTTTACCATGTGTTTCAAAATCTTTCAGATTGTGCTAGAAGTAAATAGTTTGATTTTTTGGAATCATAGAATCCTTACAGCATGAAAACAGGCCCTTTTGCCCAACAAGTGCACAGTGACCCTCCGAAGAGTAACCCACCTAGACCCATTCCCCTGCCCTATTATGCTATATTTACCCCTGACTAATGCACCTAACCTACACATCCCTGAACATTATGGGCAATTTAGCATGGCCAGTTCACATAACCTGATATCTTTGGATTGTGGGAGGAAAGCTGAGCATCCAGAGGAAACCCACGCAGACAGTTGCCCAAAGTTGGAATCAAAATCAGGTCCCTGGTTCTGTGAGGCAGCAGTGCTAACCACTGAGCCTCCATGCCGCTCCATTGACTCACCGTGCTGCCCTGTTATATCATCTTTCTTTTGCATCATAAATCTTTTTTATAATTAAAACCAAATCTACAGCATTCTATGCATTTGTGTTTCAGTGAAAGACCATCTTGTTTATATGCATACTACAGTATTTAATTCACCAGATTTTAATCTGGGATCTGACTTGTCCAGTAATAACATCAACTAGGATCATAACACAATGAATAAGGTAACCATTTAATTTAAAAGTTGTTAGATCAAATTAAGATTTCATGTCAACTTTGCAAGTATCGAACTACATTACTTTAAGTTACAAGTAGACAGACAATTTAAAAGTAGGATTATGGTCAGGACATGTGTAAATGGTTTCTCATTCTGTTTTAGAGCATGTAACAAATCTTCTCACCAAGTGAATGTTAAAAAGAGGACTGTTTTCTTCAATTCACGTAGCTAAAACTGTGAAGTCCCCAAGGCATTGGCAATAATTTCCAACTTTTTACTTCAAACTATGTTTTTGGCGAGAGAACACTTTTGGGGATAAGAGAAGTTTAGACTTTTCAGAGTACATTTTCTAATAGGGAGTTCCCATGTTATTTTGGTTAAATAGGTGGGCCATTTGCCTTGGGAAATTTGCAGAGGATCCTGGTATTTGTCAATAATTGTAAAATATAAATCCTTCATGTGGCAGTCATTTAATTATTTGCAAATGTTGGCTAAGCTCTAAGGGGAAGGGCCTGTGCCCGAAACGTCGAATCTCCTGTTCCCTGGATGCTGCCTGACCTGCTGTGCTGTTCCAGCAATAAAGTTTCAACTAAGCTCTAAGGAGACAAACAGCTGAATTTCTGTAGAATTTCTCCTACTCATTTGTAATAATTCCCACAGAAGGGCTGTCTTAGATATCCTGGAAAATGAGCAGGAGATCTCCTGGGAGATATTGTTGAAATGGATTAATATTAAAATTACAGGCAGAAGAACCTTTTACAGAGAGAGAGTTTCAGCGTCTGGAATTGTGCAGTACTCCTAATATAGGAAACATTGACACATTTTGAAAATATTTAATGATTCTTCACCATTTCTACATGCTTTGCAAATGCACGCCCTTTTGGAATTACACTAGCTGTGAAGTATTAAACAGAACAGAATCCTAATATTCCAGGCATTTGTCCTTTGTTCTGTTTACGAATGCTGTTGTATCACATGGGGCTATTGTTGACACTCATGAGAAATAAGATAGCAACAATAGTAATTATAGCAACAATGAAGATATCTTTATTAATGTACTTCCCATGTAAACAACTGTTTGCTCCAGTTGATCTAATCTGAGCAACAGATCACATCCTGTAAATAAAATGGTTTACCCAACAACAATGGGCTTCATTTTCCAGAGATGATTATAGAATGAAGAATTTAGCAAGCGTTGTTATCTAAATTTATGTTGATGCGAAGAATTATAATTTGGAGGTGCCGGTGTTGGACTGGGGTGTACAAAGTTAAAAATCATGCAACACCAGGTTACAGTCCAATAGATTTATTTGGAAGCACTAGCTTTCGGAGCGCTGCTCCTTCATCAGGTGGTTCTCGAATTATAATTATATAACAAACAAGAATACTGTATGTACCTTATATCAATATTGCTTTGCAAGAGCCACTTGACAAGAATATTAATCAAAACTTTCATTTATATAGGATTTTCCATGTCCAATGAGTGTTTTAAAATAAATTTGTAGTGAATGAATTACTATGGAACATGGCAAGCAACTTATGCATAGAAAACTCTCACAATTTGTTAAGCGATAATGACCAGAGAATATGTTTTTTGTATTGTTAACTGGTGGATAAATATTGGCCAAGACTCTGGGGAGAACTCCCTTGCTCATCTTCAAAATGCTGCTATGGAATCTTTTATCTCTAAATGAGAGAGGATAGTCAAGGCCTCAGTTTAATATCTCGCCTGAAATGCAACCCTCCTTCTGTGCTTTATTGGAACCATATCCTTTTACACTCAAGTCAAGGAAGATTTGAACCTCAGCTTTCCAAGCTCAAAGGCAAGAGGGCTACCAACTAAGGTAGGGCTGACACTTTTGTAGGACAAATCTAACAGTAAATATCTTTAGATTAGATTAGATTACTTACAGTGTGGAAACAGGCCCTTCGGCCCAACAAGTCCACACCGCCCCGCCGAAGCGCAACCCACCCATACATTTACCCCTTACACAACACTACGTGCAATTTAGCATGGCCAATTCACCTGACCTGCACATCTTTGGACTGTGGGAGGAAACCCGAGCACCCGGAGGAAACCCACGCAGACACGGGGAGAATGTGCAAACTCCACACAGTCAGTCGCCTGAGGTGGGAATTGAACCCGGGTCTCCGGCGCTGTGAGGCACCAGGTTATTGCTACTTGTTTTCCTCAGTGTAGTGTCCGAGATCTAACCATCTTCAGCTAATTTGTTTGTAATAGAATGTCACTATGTGGAGGAGTTTATTGAAGATTGCACAGAGTTCAGTACCATTCACAACTCCTCAGAAGAAGATCTGGACAATATTCAGGGTTGAGATGCTAAGTGACAAGTGAATTCCTTTTCACACAATTGTCAGGTAATGACCTCCACCAACAAGAGAGAACTTAACCATCTCTTCTTGACATTCAGGAGCATTACCAGTGGAGTTGTCACTGACTTATGGTAACTGGACAAGTTACATAAATACTGTGGCTACAATTTCAGATCAGATTAGAGAGTGGGAAATCAGCAATAAGTAACTCACTATCTATAAGGCCCAAGTCAGTAATCTGATAATCTCCACCTGGCTGAATAGAAAAGTGTTCTTACTTGTACTGTTGATGCTGAGTCAACTGTTTCATCGTGAAAATAATATCTGATTATCCACTGTAATCAGAAACTATCTCCATAAACAGAGGACAGTAAACTATCCTGACAAGTGGAAGCTAGTAAAGAGAAGTATGCATAACAAAAAACAAAGAACTACATATACTGGAAATCAGAAACAAAAACAGAAATTGCTGGAGAACCTCAGCAGGTCTGGCAGCATTTGTGGAGCGAAAGCAGTGTTAACCTTTTGGGTCCAGTGACATTTCTTCAGAACTGATTGATTGTAGCTAGTTAAAGGTTGATATGTATGCTGAAGACCATGAGTCGGGAGGGAGAGAGAGGGGAAGGGACTGAGCCATAGGTGGAGATGGAGTCCAGAGGGAACAGCAGTTCAGTAGACAACAGGATGGATAATGGTGAGCCAGGGAGAAAAAAAAGCTTCTAGTTGGGATAATTAGTGGGTGAATATGGGTTGGCTGTGATGAAAGGAGCCCATGTGATGATGAGGCCTAATGTGTGGGGATTGTGGTAAAGTTATGGGGGAAGGAATCCTCGGTTGAGGAACAAGGTGAACATTTCAGAAGCCTCCTTACTGAAGTTGGTTCCATGTTTATTGCTTACCCCACACCCAGTCCTGTAATGACATAGGTTGCTTTTAGCACAGTCGCCCACTTTAACTACTCCTAGTCCCATTTTCTGTCTTTACGAAAGAAACGAACTTTGTAGTGAATAAAACCTTTGAAGAGCAGGTGTGCATGCTGAAATGGATAGAGGTAGAGGAAGCTGATGTGCTGAAAATTTTGTCAAACATTAAGATTGACAAGTCGCCAGGCCCGGACCAGGTTTGTCCTCGGCTGCTTTGGGAAACGAGAAATGCAATTGCTTCACCACTTGCAAAGATCTTTGCATCCTCGCTCTCCACTGGAGTCGTACCTGAGGACTGGAGAGAGGTAAATGTAATTCCTCTCTTCAAGAAAGGAAATAGGGAAATCCCCAGCAATTACAGACCAGTA
>NC_057728.1:48069863-48075391 GCF_004010195.1 Chiloscyllium plagiosum
TCCAGTTCTGGTCGCCCTATTATAGGAAAGATGTGGATGCTTTGGAGAGGGTTCAGAGGAGGTTTACCAGGATGCTGCCTGGACTGGAGGGCTTATCTTATGAAGAAAGGTTGACTGAGCTCAGACTTTTTTCATTGGAGAAAAGGAGGAGGAGAGGGGACCTAATTGAACTATACAAGATAATGAGAGGCATAGATAGTTGATAGCCAGTGACTATATCCCAGGGCAGAAATGGCTAACACGAGGGGTCATAGTTTTAAGCTGGTTAGAGGAAAGTATAGAGGGGATGTCAGAGGCGGGTTCTTTACACAGAGAATTGTGAGAGCATGGAATGCGTTGCCAGCAGCAGTTGTGGAAGCAAGGTCATAAGAGACTGCTGGACATGCATATGGTCACAGAAATTTGAGGGTGCATACATGACGATCAATAGTCGGCACAACATCATGAGCTGAAGGGCCTGTTCTGTGCTATGCTGTTCTATGTTCTATTATCACATTATAGGGGATGTATTCAGCATCCCATTTTCTCACTTATGCTCTTATCTCTTATTCAGCTATTTTCTATCTGCTCTCTGTTATCTCCGTGTTTACCTACACCTTTCATCTCTCTCTCTCTCTCTCTCTCTTTCTCTGTCTCTCTCACTGGACTCTGTCTCCTACTATCTGCTTACCTCTCTTCTGTTGCCCCACCAACTTCAACTTCACCATAAATACCCCTTTTTCCTAGCTGAAAGTTCTGATGAAACATTACCTCTGCTTTCTTCCCACAGATGCTGCTAGACATCTTAATTAGATTAGATTACTTACAGTGTGGAAACAGGCCCTTCAGCCCAACAAGTCCACACTGACCCGCCGAAGCGCAACCCACCCAGACCCATTCCCCTACATTTACCCCTTCACCTAACACTACGGGCAATTTAGCATGGCCAATTCACCTAACCTGCACATTTTTGGATTGTGGGAGGAAACCGGAGCACCTGGAGGAAACCCACGCAGACACGGGGAGAATGTGCAAACTCCACACAGAGAGTCGCCAGAGGCGGGACATGCGAAGGTTCTCCAGCAATTTCTGCTTCTGTTCACATTGAGGGATTGTTTTCAGATACATGGGATTAATGGCAATGCTGAGATTCACAACTCCAAGTAAAATAATTATTCCTCCAAATCCCTATAAAGCAAATCATCCATGATGACAGGCAAACTTAATGAATTTATTAAATCTCAGCCCAAGTGACTTAAGGGAGAGTTACTGAAACAGGAATCAATATTACACCAATAAATTTGAAGTCCAAGATCACCATCTAGTGGAGAGATCTCAGAGTTAACAGATTTCAGCTCAAGAATTTGATGATTGTAGTTTTTCACAGTCTAAAGAATTCAACCAGTTATATTCCAACATTTTTTGTTTCACCTTACTGCTCAAAGATTTTCTTTTAACCACCTGGCAATCATGGAAGGGTTATAAACAGTGAGTCCTGTTGTAGGTAACAGCTTCATTAATACAAGAAACATATCTTTGGATGACCGTTATGTGTTAATTTGGGATTCTGTCATGATAAAAATAACCAATTCATACATCTTCACACAGCAGTCCCTTAATTTTATTTTATGATCTATAAGGCTCGGCTAAGCAAAATAAAGACCAGAACTTACATAACACCAGGACAATTGATTTTGGAATATTATTAGTCTCTCAAAGGCTCACTGCTTACTGAGGAGGTTTAACTATGCATACTTTGTGTGCTAAGCAGCTTGTCACTTATATCTTTCAATCATTTGGAATCTGTGCAAAAGAGGAAAGGGAAGTGGCAGATTAGTCGTTGATGTTTGGGTCAGGTATGTGTTTATCTGATTGTTTCTGTATACAGCTTGACTTGAGGGCGGGTTTCAACTCCCAATGTGTGTGGCCCCAGTGTAATACTAATGTAGAATGCACCCTTATACACATAGGAGATGACTATTCACTGGAGAATGAACCCTCAGGAGATTCAAATGGCATCATTAAACCAAAGTTGCAGAAAAATGTTTGAAATAGAATATTACTGAGAAATCAAACTCCATTTAACAGGAAAATCCATAAATGAAATGCAGTTTACTATCAACCCTTCCACCATGTTCTTTGGTTGATATTAGATGCAATTGATAAGAGTAATAAATATACATAAATAACAAAACTAGAAGAAAGATTTCCCCCAGGGATAAAAATCACAACACACCAGGTTATAGTCCAACAGGTTTATTTGGAAGCACCAACTTTCAGAGCGCTGCTCCTTCATCAGGTGACTGTGGAGTATAAGACACAGAATTTATAGCAGATGTTTACAGTGTGATATAACTGAAAATATATATTGAAAAAGACCTGGATTGTTTGTTAAGTCTCTCATCTTTTAGAATGAATCATTCCCACAGGGAGAGTAGCACAATTGCACAATTCACAGGATCAAGGAGAGAGCCTGTTATAAGCAGGTTGACACCCAGGGGTGTTTCAGTAATGAATCTGAAAATCTGAGAGTACACCCACTAGAGTAGCTATGAGAATCTTGTCTCGCCAGTTCCATAAGAGAGTGATTGTATAGAAAATAAATGAGGCAATAAGAACCTCTGTTGTTCATTTGCAACACAGCTTGCTCTAACTTTGGGAGCCACTTAAAAAAGGAATTGTTGACTTTACATAGATTGCACTTATCAACGCCATGACATTGAATAACTAAACAGAATGGTTCTCTGTTAATCTCCATTGCAAATAATTTTGAGAGCAATGTTTTTTCTTTATTCACATTTTCTCTTGTTTTGAACAGTGATGGCAAAGAACTCCAGAGCATGGGAGGTTGATGAATTAATCCTTGTGATTAGAGGTTGTCATCCCTGAAAGAATTCCATAACTGGGCATCTCCCAGACTAAACAGCTCAGACAGCATCTTCGAAGACAGAAAAAAAAACAAAGTTAACTTTTCAACTCTGTGACTTTTCACCCAAAAATCAGTATGTTGTTTGAATAAAACTCATGTGAAGTTAGAAATCACACACCAGGTTATAGTCCAACATAGAATTTATAGCAAAGGTTTACAGTATTATAAATTCTGTGTCTTACGATCTCATACTCCACAACCACCTGATGAAGGAACAGCGCTCCGAAAACTAGTATTTTCAATTAAACCTGTTGGACTATAACCTGGTGTTTTGTGATTTTTAACTTTGTACACCCCAGTCCAACACCGGCACCTCCAAATTTTGTGAAGTTAGGTTTACAACTACAAAAACAGTTCTTTCGGATTTGGATCCAACAATAGAAGAGCTGTCCAAACTTCTCCCAGAATATTTATTTCTGATAAAGCAGATATCTATCCTACCACAGATCATCAGAACATCTAAATTCCTTTTTAATATAACAAAACATGTGTGCATTTTTGAAAGAAAGATTTTTGGCTGTATAATACTGTAACAACATTAGATTTGTCTCTAACTGAGGTTGGGATAGGTAAATACATTTATCTCTGGAGGAGAGAGTTAAATGCACATGGCTTAGTCTATCGCAACCTGGATTCATAATTACAGTACTGAAAGAGGATAATATAACGTTTCCTTTCTTCTCTGATATCTCTTGTTACATTTAAGGGAGTGTTAATCTCTGCAGACAGCTTTGCGAAATGGACATTATGTTTCCCTTTCGTTACCAGATGATGTCATAAAGCTCAGTTCATCTGATCTAAATAACAATCAGTTAAGAATAAAAAGCTGGGGATTTGTACATTTTCTATGCAGCATGAATAGAATTAAAGACTGTTATAGCACAGAAGCATGGCTTTAGCTCATTGGTCCACTTTATTGTTTTCTCCACCTGAGCCACCTTGCCTGATCCCTACGACCACATTTGTTCTGCATAATCCTTCATAATGTTTAAAAACATTTAATATCATTCCTAAGTAGGTCTGGACTATTCATTTTTACTATTCTTCTGTTGGATTGTAACATGACTACACTTCACCCACCACTGTAATTTGGCAAGCTCAGTGAAGCAATAAATCACAGGATTGACATTAGCTAAAGTAATGAGTTGTGCAAGAGGACATGCCAGGAGCAGCACCAGATGTACCCAGAAATCAGGTGAAGCTACACAACAGTGTGTCAAACAACATAAGTAAGTGGAAGACAAGTCTGAGCAATTCAGTAGTCAACTTCAGACTTAAGGTCTGCAGTCCTGTCATGAATGGTGGTGGAATGATTAAACAACTTCTCTGGAGGAGGAAGCTCCACGAACTTTACTATCCTTAATTATGGGGGAGTCCAGCGCATCAATGCAAAAGATAAAGCTGAAGCATTTGCAGTGTTCTTGCAATGCTGAGTTGATGATCCATCTTGGTAACCTCAAGGAACATCCACCCAGAAGCCCTAAATTAGATCTACATAATTCAGAAGAAACTCCTGGTAGCACAGTGTAACCAAGCACCACAATCATCCTTGGCCCTCAATTATCTCCTTATTGCAACTAAAGTTTTTTTTTGAAAAAAGTACACAGCAACACATTGAGTTAGGCATGCTGTAATGAGAACAAGATTTTAAGTATACACATGCAGAGTTATGAAGGAATCCACTGTTCTGGAGTAGGTGTGCTCTATTTTTCTGTGTTTAAGAGGATCTTTAGTGATCAAATAAGCAGAATTTCTTCTAAGCTTCATTACTGAATCAATGCCTTTTTAATGTACATATCTTCTGAGTCATTATGAGCTGCAAGGTTTGTAGACACTGCTAATTGCTGTCTGTATTATGGTTGCATTTCCTCTCCCTTTGCCTCATCTCAGTAATTTCCTGTTCCTACTGCTCTTGCTCATGTCCATTGTAAGGGCGTTGTGAATCTATAGCTCCTTGGAAGGAAAGTGGGAAATTAAAGATCTCCTTGAATGAGGTTGCTTCAAAAGCACCTTTCAACACACTTATACAGATGTTCTTTCCTCTACTTCCTTCTATACTTGCTCAGAACTAATTACGCCTTTAACCTCAGTGGTGGGAAAGATGCTGGAGTCTATTATAAAGGATGAAATTACGACACATCTGGATAGTAGTAACAGGATAGGACAGAGCCAGCATGGATTTATGAAGGGGAAATCATGCTTGACTAATCTTCTGGAATTTTTTGAGGATGTAACTCTGAAGATGGATGAGGGAGATCCTGTAGAGATGTAGTGTACCTGGACTTTCAGAAAGCTTTTGATAAAGTCCCACATAGGAGGTTAGTGAGCAAAATTAGGGCGCATGGTATTGGGGGCAAAGTACTAACTTGGATTGAAAGTTGGTTGGCTGATAGGACACAAAGAGTAGTGATAAACTGCTCCATTTCGGAATGGCAGGCAGTGACCAGTGGGGTACCGCAGGGATCAGTGCTGGGACCGCAGCTTTTTACAATATATGTTAATGATATAGAAGATGGTATTAGTAATAACATTAGCAAATTTGCTGATGATACAAAGCTGGGTGGCAGGGTGAAATGTGAGGAGGATGTTAGGAGATGACAGGGTGACCTGGACAGGTTAG
>NC_057728.1:48075816-48085595 GCF_004010195.1 Chiloscyllium plagiosum
AGGAAGAGTTGGGTAGAGCTCTCAAGGATAGTGGAATCAAGGGTTATGGAGATAAGGCAGGAACAGGATACTGATTAAGGATGATCAGCCATGATCATATTGAATGGTGGTGCAGGCTCGAAAGGCAGAATGGCCTACTCCTGCACCTATTGTCTATTGTCTAACTTTTTCCTGTTTAAATGGGTTAAAAATTTGTTTCTGCCTATGCCCAATCCTGTTAGTGTAGCAAATCAGCAAATGTTATGTTTGGTTCTGATTTCCATGCTGCAGCATTCAGCAAAATTGTGATCTGTGATAGCCACATCAGGAGTAATTTTCTAACAGGCTATGTGTCCATCGAGGCCCATATGTAGCAGTGACTTCCAGCACCAGAGGTCAATACATGATCAGCATGATCAGCATGCCAGTGCCAATACCAATCACAATACATGAAACCTTAGAGTGGCTGTCCACACAGACAGCCATGCAGCTTAGAGAGAAAGTTGCATCTCAGGCATACCTGCCTGAATTACAAATTCATACATTAGCTCATTTAGCCAGCTTCTAGTTCTTCTTGTGTCCCACTTTAAACATAACCAGCAGCAAAGCTTGTCTTAAACAAGACAAAAGATTACTTTATTGTAAAACTATTGCTGAAAGTTGTAAAATGAAAACTGGTAATTATTAGCAAAAAATAATAGATGTGAAGATTAAAAGGAGGTTTGGATCAAAGATATTTAAAAGGATGGATGTAAGATCAGCCTGTTATCCTGCAGACCTGTCTTGCTTGAATATTTCTCTTCTTGAAGTGAAGAGATTGAAAACTTGAACAACATCTGTGATGGCTTCTGCAGGCAAATAATTGAAAGCTTGTTCCAAAGATGGACTGAACAGAACTGGTCCTGGGAGAGAGTGAAGTAAAACTCAGATTAGCCTTCTTCACAAAGTGTATTGTATTATAATTGTACAGTTTTTACACAAGCACACTGCTGACTGCTTAACAAAGCTTAGCAGCATGCAAGGCTAGCGTGTGTTCCAGCTATCTCCTAGCTCTTAGAGACAGCCCACTTCTCTTAGAGGGGTACTGTCTTCACAGAAAGCAAATAGCTGCTAACTATCAGCATGACAATTGGAAACAATGTAACTGGATCACCAGGGCATTGACAGGGCTCCTACGTTCAAAGATGGATAGGCTTGGAGGTAAACAGAATGAGAAAGACATGTTTACATGGGAACTGGGAGACCATCAAGGAGTTCCCTCATCAAGGAATGAGAGGAGGTGATTTGGAAGATTAACACCTGGATCTTGGCCTGCAGTGAATGTGACCTCTCATTTCATCTCCAAACCACTGAGCCAACTGACTCTGAAGTTGCTTAATGCCCCATATGCCCATAACTCACTCATCGGTACTACCTAAGGATGGAGACTAAGGCCCAGACACTTTACCTCACCCTCACACAGTTTCTATTGCTGCCTACCTCATACTCAACTTTTTGTGCATGCACAACTCTCTAGTTGTTCAGCAGTGGCAGACATATTCCCACAGACAGGGTAAATCAATCAGTGACATTTTTCCTCTCTCGTTCAAAGCTGACAAGAAAATGGCAAGCTCAAACCTTCACTTCTGATTTTATGCTTTCAGTCACTTAAGAAGTCCCACTCTCATCAATCTTAAATAGAAGACTGCCTCACGGACAAAGAATGTTTCTCATCTGATTGGACCCTAGCGCCCACAAGCTCCAGTTCTGCCAATGTGAGATTGTTTGTTGTTAAAATGGAGTTGTGTCAGCACATGGCCAAACATAAGTGTTATGCAGCCAAGGTAGGAATGGTAAATTTTCATGTCAGCTCACTAGAGAGCAAGGGCATTGATGGGTTTTTCTGCGCAGGACTCAAATAGAGCCACCAACAGAAAAGACAAGCATAGAGAATAGATGCTGGCAGCATCTAAGGAGAGAGAAACAGAATTCCTGTTCAATCCAGGATGACTCATCTTAAGGACTTGAAATATTAACTCAGTCTCTGTCTCCACAGATGCTGCCAAACTCACTGAGTTTCTCTAGCATTCTCTGTGTTTACTTCAGATGCCTGTCATCCTCAATATTTTGCTTTTATTCAATGTGCACTGACTTAGATGCACTTCGAGATCCTAGGTGTAGTGGCATACCTACAGCCAGCCAATTTTTTGACACTGTCAAAGAGTCTGGTTTGAACGTGGTTGGGCCATCTTGCACAGCTTCCCCTCTTTGCAGACTCCACTCCACATGTTAGAAACCTGGAAGCCTTGCAACCACAGCTCTCATTCACTTTCATTGTTGTCATTGATGAAGGACCAAATTCTCTGTCCTTCCCAAATGGATGCTAACTGAGCAACACAGCCCAAAACAATTCACAGGAAGTTGCCATAACAGAAGGAAGTCAACAACACCCCACCTACAAGTTGGGCGGTAGTTTCCTTTAACTGTATTGGGGTCACTCATGGAGCTGAATGCATGTTCAAGCTTCATATGATCATAGTCAAAACGTGTGGTGCTGGAAAAGCACAGCCGGTCAGACACATCCAAGGAGCAGGAGAGTCGATGTTTTGAACATAAGCTCTTCAGCATTGACTCTCCTGCTCCTTGGATGCTGCCTGACCGGCTGTGCTTTTCCAGCACCACACTTTTTGACTCTGATCTCCAGAATCTGCAGTCCTCACTTTCCCCTTCATATGATCATCACAGGTTCCACTTCACCTGGACAGCCCACAATTCAGTCAAGGTCAAATCAGCTGAAAATGCTGTTTGGCATCTCAAGCGACCACTCCTGATTTGCCTGTCACCAGCTTTTTCCCAAATTGTGGCACTAAGAAGGCTGCAGCAGAAATAGTCAGAACCACAGCACATGACATTTTTAGTCTCAGCACCCTGTTAAGTAGCTATTAATTTTCTTTCTGTCTACATAAATATTTTTGAGTCCTCCAGGCACCTTTTTGTTTGTTTTTAAGTTGCAAAATCTGTAATTAAAACATTATTTTCCAATTGTTTCAGAATCAGCTAATGTTTTGGGCAAAGTTTGCGGATAGTCAAAGCTAGGGAACTCAAGTACTGATTCCTAGTTTGACAGTGAGTTCTTGTAGATCCACTTTTCTGGAAGCTCAGCTTCAGTCAGTTGCAGTTCTAGTAGTATTGGCATTACGTTCAGATACTTTCCTGCATGCACAAATTTGATGAGTATATCGTCTGTCAACAACCAATTCTACCACAATTTAGCATGCATCTTAGAAAATGGTCTATTTGAATTATATACTAGATTTAGGTTCAACACCATTTTGTCACCAAAAATAAGATCAGACTTTGAATCCTAGATACAGTTTTGTGATGAAACAACGCTATTTTATTGTTCAATTTTAACTCTCAGTAACTATTAATGCATGTTTATTATTGCATTGTACCTGATGGTGAGGATATGGAGTAGGCCAGGTAGCTGCTCTACAGATGACAAACTTTTATCACATGATCAATCACATGATCACTGAGGTTAGACAGACAGCACTACTTACCTCAGTGGCTATTTTATATCATCGTCAACCCTACCACTACAAAATTGAACTGCTTTTTGATTAATGCCATATAAGGGTTTGGATTTTTGATTGCCAAAATAAGGAGTTTACTGTTAAATGAATAATCACTTAAGAATTGACTGAGTAGCACTCATTTCCCTTAGCAGAGAACTTAATAATCAGGGGGTAGAGATTTAAGGTAATTGGTAGAGGGACTAGAAAGGAGTTGAGTAGGATTTATTTTCAACCAGAAAGTCTTGGGGATCTGGAACTCACTGCCTGTTTTGGTGGAGGAAGCAAAAGAAATTGCATTAAAAACAAACCTGGATATACACTTAAAATATCATAACTTATAAGGATACAGACCAACAGATGGAAGAAAGGATTAGATTGGAAGATTTCTATTTAGTTACATTTTGATAATTTAACAGTTAAGACCTAATTGCTGCAAAATCATGAGGGGTTGAGTGGCCTCCTTTTGTGCAGTACTTTTCATAACATAATTTTGCTTCGATACATGATGCATTTGAAAAACATTACATGATGTGCTTGCAACAGTTACCAGACATTGTAACTTATACAGACTGTTGCATTAGAGTAATTTTGCAGATAAGATAGAAAATAAGAACATATTGTTTTAAAACTTAAAAGACACAGGTATTAGTACAAGTGATGGAGTTCATTCTAGTGTCCTGGCCAATATTTTTCCCCTGACTAACATAACAAACAGATTATCTTGTCATTCCCTCATTGACTCTTGTAGGAACTATTGGCTGTCATGTTTCCCACATTACTATAGTGACTAGACTTCAAAAGTTTCAGACCTGTGCTTTACACTTGGAAAGCATTCTGAGATGACCTGATGCCCTAAAAGACGCTGTATAAATACTAGTTTGTGCCTTATGAAATTGAGATGTCCAATCAACAGTACAATCAGTAGAGATTGAGACACAATTATATTGAAGTTTCTGAATAGCAAGCTAAATTCAAAAATGTACTCTCATTGGTGGAACTCAGTACTGATGAAAGTTTCCTTGAGAGAGGTATAATGTAGCCAGGTAAGAAATTGGGTTCTTACAGGCTGTTCATGTGCATGTTATATTGTGACCAGAGTAGTGCACATACCTATTTTTATATTTAGTGCTTTACTTTGACTGCATTAAATTCCATCTGTCATTTCCTGATCCATGCATATAGTTTGCAGTTTGGTATTAATGTGAGAAATCTATGTGCAGAACATCAAACACAAAAGGACATCTCACTGAGGTATGTTTGATAGGAATATTATTTCCACAACTGAGAGGACTATGTAGATCATGTCATGAGCAAAGGAGTGAATTATTAGCAAGCTCTTTAAAATGGACCTAAAACTTATGTCACACAGACCGCAAAGAAGCATAGCTTTCTGAATAGTTATGTGATATTTCACACAAGACAAATAAATCACGAATTTAACTTTTCAATGTTGGGCTGAGCTGGGAAATAAAAAGGAAACCATGCTGAGATGTGATTGTTTTATTGTGACCTCATAAGGACAAACATATGAAGCTTATTTGCATAGCTCTGAAACCACAGAAGACTTGGGATCAAAACCTCTTACAGATCCTCTTACAGATTAATCTCATCATTGGCTATTGTATTCATTAAAAAGCTCAGTACTCCACTCAGTTCTGTCATTCTATTAACATTTTCTTTTGCTTGCAATGTGGCTCTTAAAGGGATAGTTCTGATGAAAAACATGTTTGAAAACAATTTTTTACTGGATTAAGGCGAAGAGTTGTTGCCATGCATTATCATGTGATTTATATCCTTATAGTTTTGTTGATTTTGGAATGTATAAATTGCTTTGCAGCTGTCAAATTACTAATTAAACACAAATAACATTGCAGGGCATTATTAAATTGGGGGTCTGCTAATCTGATGATTCAGCTCAGAATAAATACAGATTAATGACAGGATTCCAGAACTGGATTTAGCAAATTTATCTGGTGAATCCCCAAGTAAAAGGGCAATCAGTTTTTTTTTTGCAGTTAGCTTATTTCATTTGGGGCACCATAACAGGAGACAAATAGTACTCAGGTTCTCATTCCTCATGACAGTTTTTCAGTTATTGATATGGTTGGCAACGAGCCTGAGCATGGTTTGAAGTTCGCATTCCAAAAGACAGCCCCAGAATATGCTCCAGTTTTCCAGGTGAGGATGATGGAGGCTATGGAGAGGGATTTAGGAGCCCACTCATCTCCAACCAATTATTTGTTTTGCTCCTTGAGGGGCTTGTTAACAAGCCTGAGAGGGCAAGAATGCAAATTTTAATGGACAAATGGATGACTCTATAACAGCCTGATGCACATTGGAGCACAGCCTTCTGATTCAGTGTGAGGAGAAATAAAAGACTTTTTAAATTATAAGTTGAGAAATGTTGAGATGTGGCGATCTGACACCATTTCATACATTTTACTCTTCTTTTGGTTGTCTAGCCACTGTCATGATTATTTTGGCTGCTTGCGCTCTAAGATGCTCTTTGGCAAGGCAGTGACTGATCCTATCATGGCTGCCGTCCACCTTTGCCACTTGCTTCCCACAGGTAGTTTCCACCTCCTGGTAAGGTTTGGTACCACGCCTTGTGTGTTGAGCTTGCCTTTGGCCCAATTACAAAATTTATATTTAACAATAGCATTGCATATCTGTGGCACATTGTTCAGACCCTGAAATTATCCAGGCATCGTGTTCCCAAACCTGAATTGAAAATCCAAGCCCTCACTGCAATTGAGTGACCCAGCTTGCTGTACGTTCACATATCCATCAGCTGAGAATGAGATTGGGATTAATGACCAACAACAAGACAATCAAGAGGACATTGAATGATTAATTTGATAAAAATAATGGGCAAGGGTATGGGTAAACAGCAGGAGATTGGCACTAAGTGATGGGACTCACATAATGAGCTGGTGCAGGCACAATGGGCCAAATGGCCCCTTGCTGCACTGTAACACTTGCGTGACTGTGTGAGCATCAGACCTTTGCATTGTACATTTAAAACAAAAGAACATCCTGGACTGTTTCTCTGCAGTTTGATTAAACAAATGTTGCCAGCTATTGTCAGTCATTTCTTAGGCTTATATGAGGAATTGCATTTGGATGATTTATAAGAGAACAACTGGAGTCTATAGAACTGTGGGCCATCAAAGAGTCAACTACTGTGCAAAGAAATGACAGCCATAAAACGGTTTAAGGGTTTCCAATTTAACTGAAAAGGGATGAGCTGGAAAGCCACATTCTATTGTTAGTAGCACTTATTGTGCTGTCTGTTCCTTTTTAACTGAAATTACATGCAGGCCACCATTTTTGATGTCTAGCTCATAATTATATAGCCTTCCTTAACTATGGTAATTTAATTATAGATGGGCAATTCTTGTGGCTTAGCATTTCCTGTACTGTGGAAAGATGAACATCAATTTGAAGGACGTGCTCTTGAAGCAGAGAATTCATGTCTATGGGAGTTACAATATCACGGGGAGATCCTTGTCTGTCCATGAAGCAAAATATCTGCCCTTTACTCCCATCAGCCACAGTTCTGAACCATTTTCTGCCATAAGGCTTATTGTAATAATGTTGTGAACTTTTCCTGTATTAAGAGGGGACCTATTAGTGTGAGCGTGGATGCTGCAGGAGAACAGAAGAGGTGACTCAGGACCTTAAAAAGGACAATGTAGACCAAAGCTACAGAGTCCTGAGATCTTGTATCTGGTCTTATCAGAGAGGCAGACACTACATGGCCCTCTCCCTTTAATGGGTGGGCAAGCGCTTTGGCAAGTTAGCACATAATTAGCTCATAAAAAGTAGAAAAACATTCATTCTATCTTGCACAAAGATTGTCTGTAGACTGGCGACAGAATCCTCCCTTCAGTAAATTACACTGTGCTGTGGAATGTTTATTTTTGTCACTGAAATGTGCTCTGGTTGGAGAAAAAAATTGAGCAAATTGTTCACTGTGTTTGTGTGCTCGTGGCTTCAAAGTGGTCCCAAAATTACAGATGTTTCAGCATAAGTATATATTTTATTTGAAAACAGATTTTGCCACCTCCTGCCTTAAGTTCAAATTTAACTTTTCCATCATGCAACTTCCTGAGCAGACCACTAGCCTATAGTCTGAGCCAACTTGAGCTGCACATAAAATATACAAGGGCATTTCATCATCTGCTGCCACTTCTTGACATTGTACTTATTTAAAATTATCCCTTGGATGTGCTCACTGTTTATTGCCAATCCCTAACAGCCCTTGAGAAAGTGACAGTGAACTACATACTTGAACTGCTGCAGTCCATGTGATGTCAGAAAGGGAGTTCCAGGGTTTTGACCTTACAACAAGTAAAGCAACAGTGATATATTTCCAAGTCAGGACAGTGTGTGGTTTGCAAGGATGCTTGTGGGTGGTGGTGGTCCCATATATCTGCTGCTCATGTCCTTTGATGTGGTACAGGTCATGGCTTTGGAAGGTAATGCTGAAGAACCTTGGTGTTGCAGTTGTGAAAGTTTTGTATTGGATTCATGTTTGATCCTTTTCTTAACTGCCACCCAGCTCAAACCAATTAATTACCTATCTTGTGTAAATCAGTTTATGTGTATATGTGTGTCTGTCTATAGTTAATAGCCTCTCTTTCAATCTCTCTATTCTTGACATTATGGCTATCATTCATTCAAGTTCTTCTCTTTTGCTCCTAACAACCTCTAACCTACAGTACTAGAATTGTAGAATGCTCTAGTGTGGAAGCAGGCCATTCAGCCCACGGAGTCCACACAAGGCTTCTGAAGAGCTTCCCACCAGACTCACCCCCTAACCTATCCATGCAATTTCCCAGAGCTAATTTGCCTGGCCTACATATCTTTGGTCTGTGGTAGGTAACTAGAGCACCCAGAGGAAAACCATGCAGACATGGGGAGAATATGCAAATTCCAAGGCTGGAATCAAATCCAGGTGCCTGGCACTATGAGGCAGCAGTGCTAACCACTGAACCACTGTGCCACCCCATTCATACATTCTCACTGTGCTGATTTGTATCATCGAGCCATTGAGTCCAATCAGTCCATGCCGAACATAATCCCAAACTAAACTAGACCCATCTGCCTGGTCCTGGCTCAGATCCTTCCAAACCTTTCCATAGGCTTACCTAAGTGTCTTTTAAATGTTGTAACTATGCCTTCATTCAACACTTCCTCAGGAAGTTCATTCCACATGCAAACCACCTTCTGTGTAAATTATTTACCCCTCACGTCTTTTTTAAATCTCCCACCTCTCACTTTAAAAATATGACCCTTAATCTTGAAATGCCCCATACTTAGGAGAAGACACCTGCTGTTCCTGTTATGAATTTATAAACCTCTGTAAGGTCATCTCTCAACCTTCTACGCTCCAATGAAAGGTCCCAGCCTATCCAGCCTTCTACATCAATGCATTCCTTCCCAGTGCCTCAAAAACATCACCATTTGTAATTTTCCTTATCTAAATTGATGTCACCATCACTTTTAAACAGATTTCTCAATTGTGTATGAAAAGTGTTTCCCTGTATTCACACTATTCCTTAGGGCTGATACATTACTAGTTATAGTGAAACTGTGTTGAATTATCTTGGATGACACAAAAATATCCAAACTTTCCCAGCAGCAGAATAGCAAATCTCACAGAACAGTGGTTGTGACATATCAAAATTCTACTCCCGTTCACTCTGGATTAAGCAAGTACATCTAAACTTGACATATGGCCACACTAAGCAATCAGAGCAGACATAGACCACTTGAGTTCAAAATAATGACGTGTAGGGCAAGCAATTGAGATTGAGTCTCCCTGGGAAACCTGAGAGTGTGACTCAACCTGGCCGGACATTGTTGATCGAAGAGCTGAAATTGATACAGCAAGTTGAAAATTGCATGAAGCAGAAAGTGACTACTTTGTTCACCATTATGAATCATATGGTGAAGATCTTGGAACAGCAGGTCTTCACTATGGCAAGGATGAGGAGAATGGTAGTCTAGTCCAACATCAAAGGGGCTCTGCTAATGAAATCGAAGGTACCTCGAGCAGAGAACATGCTCATCACCAATATAGGAAAGGGGAGTGCCCCTTGTAAAGAGGGTCACAAGGAGTCACCCACAGCAATGAATGACTGGAGTAATTCAAGACAATCTTGTTTCTCAGTTCCACCCAAATAACTTCCCTGGATGTATTTCTGGGAATATCCTCCCTCAGCACAACTGTAATGC
>NC_057728.1:48086139-48095743 GCF_004010195.1 Chiloscyllium plagiosum
TCTCATGGAATACAGGGAGAACTAGCCATTTGGATACAGAACTGGCTCAAAGGTAGAAGACAGAGGGTGGTTGTGGAAGGTTGTTTTTCAGACTGGAGGCCTGTGGAATGCCACAAGGATCGGTGCTGGGTCCACTACTTTTCATCATTTATATAAATGATTTGAATGTGAGCATAAGAGGTATAGTTAGTAAGTTTGCAGATGACACCAAAATTGAAAATATAGTGAACAGCGAAGAAGGTTACCTCAGATTACAATGGGATCTTGATCAGATGGGCCAATGGGCTGAGGAGTGGCACATGGAGTTTAATTTAGATAAATGTGAGGTGCTGCATTTTGGGAAAGCAAATCTGAGCAAGACTTATACACTTAATGGTAAGATCCTAGGGAGTGTTGCTGAACAAAGAGACCTTAGAGTGCAGGTTCACAGCTCCTTGAAAGTAGAGTGGCAGGTAGATAAGATAGTAAAGATGGCATTTGGTACACTTTCTTTTATTGGTCAGAGTACTGAGTACAGGAGTTGGGAGGTCATGTTGCAGCTGTACAGGACATTGGTTAGGTCACTTGGAATATTGCATGCAATTCTGGTCTCCTTCCTATCGGAAAATGTTGTGATACTTGAAAGGGTTCAGAAAAGATTTACATAGATGTTGCCAGGGTTGGAGGATTTGAGCTACAGGGAGAGGTTGAACAGGCTGGGGCTGTTTTCCGTGGAGGGTCGGAGGCTGAGGGGTGACCTTATAGAGGTTTATAAAATCATGAGGGGCATGGATAGGATAAATAAACAAAGTCTTTTCTCTGTGTGAGACAGTCCAGAACTAGAGGGCATAGGTTTAGGGTGAGAGGGGAAAGATATAAAAAAGATCTAAGGGGCACCTTTTTCAAGCAGAGCATGGTACATATATATGGGATGAGCTGCCAGAGGGAGTGGTGGAGGCTGGTACAATTGCAACATTTAAAAGGCATCTGGAAGGGATATGAATAGGAAGGGCTTGGAGGGATATGGGCCAGGACTAGATTGGGTTGGGATATCTGGTCACATTGTCAAGTTGGACCGAAGGGTCTGTTTCTATGCTGTACATCTCTACGACTCTATGATTCTAAAAGGTCTTTCACACGGTAAGCAGTGATGGTGCAGCAGTTACAATGACAGCCAATTGTCTGCAAGACTTTCTCATCCACCCCTTGTATGACCATGCAGCAAAAGAGATTTTTAACACGAATGACACCAGACAGTTTACCTTCTCTTGCCAAACAGATTGCTGAAAAGCAGAGCAAGGAACCTGTCACAGCCAATGACATGGATGGCATCAGAAAGGAGCCATCTTGGGATCGGAAAGACAAAGAAGCCACATTTGCTTTGTGAAAGTCACGGCACTACCCAAGCAATGAGAGGCTTACAAAACCGCCTGGGTGACCTCCAGCATTTTTGAAGACCAGATCAGGAAAGTGGACAAAATGTAACTATGGGACAAAAGGAGGGCTATCATCACGTAAAGACAACTGGTATGCACACTCCAACATTGCTGGCATTAACATCATCAAACCGATGTTATTTCCTCTCAAAGCAATCAATGTGCAATGGAATGGGAGAGTTAGAGAGATGGTGAGGGTAGGATTAGAAACTCAAAAGCTCTCTGCCAACAGCAGCTGGCTTCTTACATGATTGAAGCCATCAATAAGAAGCTGTAATTCAGACCAAAAATTTCAGGGGCCATGTTTGTAATGAAAACGCTGTAGAAGATGGTGACTAAAGTCAAAATCACCTACAGCTTTCGCCATGTGGGTATGACTGCACAAGGTGATAAGATGAGGAGCAGGTGTGAGGCCAACTAAACCAATGACCAAGTATTTTCCACTAGCTTATAAAATGCAGGATGAATCTTGAAAACAATACTGAAGGAATGCTGTACTGTTGAAGATACTGTCTTTCAGATTAAATGTTACCCTGAGATCCCACTGCCCTCTTGTGCAGATGTGAAAGATCCCAAGTCACTATGTGAAAAAGACAGAAGAATTCATCCTGGTATTCTGGGTGAATATTTACTCCTCACCCATAACCACTCATCCAGATGAGCTGGTCAGCTGGTCATTATCAGATAGTCACATAGTTTACAAATTGAATGTAGTGTTTCCTATATTGTGTGATTGCAATTTATAAGCATTTAATTGTTTATGAAGTATTTTGTGACAGCATTGTATGATAATAGGAATGCTTATGTTATTACATGATGATGTGATGACATCAGAAGTTACATGGTACCGAGACTGAAGCGCTTTTCCAGCAACACATTTCCAGCTCTGATCTCCAGCATCTGCAGACCTCACTTTCTCCGCAAAGTCTGGAATGTCAACTGTAAGACAGAGATCAGCTTTCTATACATTGTCATGTAAATCAAAAAAAAGTTAGTTGGAAATCAGACAATAGTCACTTTTACATAAGGAAGAGACAGTGATGTGGCAGTCTTAGAACAGGGGCTGTCTTGTCTATGAAAGCAAGCTCTGTAGTGCAGAACTGAAACCAGACATGCAGACTTTGTGGAAGGCAGTCTTTCAGAATTCAACAGCATATTGTATCCACAGTGTCAGTGCAATCCATGAAACAGCTTAAACCCATCTTGACCATGGGAAGATAAAAATGCATTCTTTCTTCTTCGAGTTGTGCTATGTTTTATGTCTTCCCTTTTAGTGTGTCTAGTTAACTGCTCCAGACATTTAACCTTCCACAAATCACTGCGTAGTGATTCAGTTTAATTTCTTTTACGTCACTGCATGTTCATCTTGAGCTGATGGCATTTGTTACCTTGTGAGGCTTATCATTTTCTAACGAAGCAGTTTCTAAAAAAGGTTTTGAAGCCTGGCATATTTCCTGAATATGATTCTCATAAGTTTATGAGTTGTTGAAACTACAATGACTCTGTACACAGGAAATTATGTGCCAATCAACCAAGTTCCCATGGTGACAGGAAGCACTGGTAGCTTGGATATTGATTTGCATTTGGCTTTTGTGCTCTATACAGCCCTTGCTTTTCCTTTTTAGCCCAACATGAAAAAATCTAATCAATGCTTCACAGCGTTGTACTAAATTTTGCGAACTATACAATTTGACAGCATTTTGATTGACTTACTAGGAACACCAGAAAAAAAAGTCTAGACTTTTTGTAAGTCAAACACTGCAGCTATGCTACTTTATTGCTTAAAATGTACTTAGAGTTCAGAGGATCCACTGCATTTCAGTGGATTTTGTGTTAGAAATTACTTAATGTATTATTATTTTTCCTGGGTTTTGAAAAGTGCATAGAAGCTGGAATATTATTTGCAAGAAGATTGCCCAACGTTTACAGGAAACCGCGAAGGACTAACCAAAGCTCATTTTCGGTGGTAGGAAAAGAACTCCGAAATCCTGGCATCACTGAGGTCCTGCTGGACCTTGACAAGCTGCAGGTCACTGGGTGGGAAAGACCGTGTCGAAAGCAAAGAATGGGAACTTTTGAGGGGTAGACCCTATAAACAAGGAATTGGACGATAGGGGAAAGATTATGTGGCAGAAGTAGGGAAGTTGGTTAGACTGACATTGGGGTGGGACGTGGGGAGAAACTGGAAGTTGCAAGTTTTGTTTGGGGAATGGGAGCAACAGCCAAAGCTAATCATTATTATGGATCTGCCCCAGCTGCTGGGAGAAAGTATTCTGTTTCATCCTGGCCC
This sequence comes from Chiloscyllium plagiosum, assembly GCF_004010195.1. Classification (NCBI taxonomy): domain Eukaryota; kingdom Metazoa; phylum Chordata; class Chondrichthyes; order Orectolobiformes; family Hemiscylliidae; genus Chiloscyllium; species Chiloscyllium plagiosum. The sequence continues at coordinate 48,089,845 of NC_057728.1, forward strand.
ACAAGCAGTAAACAGTTCCCTTCTTCCTTTGGCTTCTCCCGTCTCCATTTTCTCTTTGAAGGTCCCACATTTGGGAAACCTGGTCAGTCAGTGCTAATTTTAAATCGGGCTATGAGCTAAACCAATTTAAATGTTAGCAAGAAGAGTCTACCTTGCAAGATTGCAGTATATACATGCAGCTCAGCGATGTGAGAATGATGGGTGGCATATGTAGACGTAGTGTTAATCATCATAGAATCCCTACAATGTGGAAACAGGCCCTTCGGCCCAACAAATTCATACCAACCCTCTGAAGATTAACCGACCCAGACCCATTCCCCAACCAATTATCCTATACTTTCCCCTGACTAATGCAGCTACCCTACACATTCCTGAGCACTGTGGGCAATTTTAGCATGGCTAATTGACCTAACCTGCACATCTTTGGATTGTGGGAGGAAACCACAGCACCCGGAGGAAACCCACACAGACACAGGGAGAATGTGCAAACTCCACACAGACAGTGACCCAAGGCTGGAATTGAACCCGGGTCCCTGACACTGGGGCAGCAGTGCTAGCCACTGAGCCACCGTGTTGGCTCTATGGATGAGTTGGGGTCAGTGTTTTTCTAGTTTTTTTTAACACCTGTGAACCCCCACCCCCTTAGCTCTGAGCCTGATCTGCCTGACCCATAGGGTTATAACTCCTCTGATGTCATATTTATCAGTGGAGATTGGACTGCCACCAAACTAAGGACAGCTGCCCTGGAATATCTTTTTGTGGTTGCACAACAGCTGCACACTGATGAGTGAAAGTGCTTGTGGTTAACACCCAGCCTTGTTTAGCTGGGTACTTTATTTGTCACATTTAATGCTGCCTGGTATTTGTGCAAACCTGGGTTTACTCATTCTGACTGGCAGCATTGCAGGCAGTGCACATACATTATGGCCCTGGCAAATAAGTCATCAGTCCCTGCCCATACGCATTTTCTTCTCTTTTGTAATATGAGTGTCACTGGCAAGGCTAGCCTTTATTGTCCTTGAACCAAGTGGCTTGCTGGACCATTTCTGAGGGCTGTCACACCTATTGGAATCTGGAGTCACGTTTCGCCCAGAATACATAAGAATGCTTGATTTGGTGTGAGAGGTTGGAGTGGAGGGAGGCGTGAATCACTGCTGGAGATTTGGATCTTGCTGCTGTTGTCCCACAAACAGTACTAGAAAGAGCTGTTCCCTGCATTCCAAGTCTGGCCCCACCTCTCTCCTGACTACTGGCTAACCATTGTCCCCAATTCTGTCCTGCCATCTCTCTCTCTTCCCTCTCTCTCCCGAAAATCCAGAAGCAAAAAGGATGAGGTTGACTGTGATTTTCGACAGCGACTGATAAAGCCTGATGACCACGTGCAGTTGTCAGAAGATCAAGTTCTAGCAGACTGCAAGTGTGTGGCAACCTGAGTCTCTTGTGGTGTTGACGTTCCAACAGTGTTGAGGAATCTTGTCTCCTGCTTGCAGTTCCTGCATGCCAGTGTTAGGCTCCTGTGACCTTCACATCTCTGTCCATGTGATCATGCAGAGCTGTTCTGCGAGCATTAGGCCATTGCTGCTGCTGCAGGTGGAGTGCCTGCGGATGCTGGTGTTCCATGTCTGTTTCCCTGTGGTGTGTTCATTCCCCTCAGTTGCTGCTGTGTTGTTGCTTCGCTTCCATTGGTGGCTTCCACAAGAAGCCAGGACATTTGTAGATCCAGCACCAAATTGTAAGACCAGTATCAATATCATTCTAGTTAAGTGATTTACATAGTAAAACAGCCAGTTACCTTTCCTGATTTTCCCGAGCTTCTCTATGGGGTTGCACTTTTTGGCAATTTCATCTTCCACTTCCATGCAATGTCATGTTGCTCATCATCCATCCAGCAAAGCAGGAGTCTGTCGTCTTCCAAAACGTTCATTTGCATTTCACAGTTCAATACAAACTCCAGTCTGCTCGCTCCCCATCCTAGGGAACACCAGGCCTTTTTTTATTATTTGGAAACCCACTGCCTAATCAGCCAATTAAGCAGCTAAACTTGTAACAATTAACAAACACTGTGCACCGGGGCACTGCAACAGTAACAAACAAGAAGAATAAACAGGGATAGGGAAAGAAGGAGGGTTAAATCAAAGCAAGTTGGGGTGCAGGAAAATGCACCTGCAGTGCCCACCTCACTCTGAAGGCTTTGAGGGTATTGGTGGGTACTATGAAAACACCAGCCCGGTTTTGTAAAGCACAGGTCCTTCAGACATTTTCTAATCAACCTGTTCAGAGATGTTATGATATCCCACTGAAGCAGGTAGGATTTGAAAGCCAGACTTTCTGACTCAGAGATAAGGACCCTATCAATGGACCATAAGAGCCCCTTTAAGTTCCATTAGCTGCAGTGGGGATTTCAAACTCCTTTCCCCAGAGAATTTGACTGGGCCTTGGAATTACTAGCCTCGTGGTAATCTCATTGTGCCGCTCTCTCCCCAAAGCACTTGTCCTGTGTTTCTAATCAAGCTGCTCAGAAATGTTTTTACGCACTTGATCCCAAGCCACCCAGTCCAGGGATAGGAACAATACCATTGAGCCGCAAGTGGGCCCACAAGACCAATCCTGAAGTATGTGAACCAATAAGCATCAGCTGCTCTCTCTTGTTTCTGGAGCATTCACAGCATTGCTTAAGGTTCTCTTGTGATGCCTACCTCTGAACTGAGAGACTGGGTTCAAGTCCCACTTGCTCTAGAAGTGTGTAACAGCATCACTGAACAGGTTGATTAGAAAATAGGTTTTAAAAGGAATCACAACATTGCCTACCTGTTTCAAAGGTATGAGGAGATAGTGATGTAGTGGTAATGTCACTTGGCTAGCAATCCAGAAACTGAGGCCAATGTTCTGGGGAGATGGGTTCAAATACCACCAGGGCAAATGGTGAACTTTGAATTCAGCACATATCTGGACTTACAAAGGTGGCCAACTGGCAGCTGTTATAAAACATGCACTTCGTTCACTAAATTTACCATTCTGGTCTGGCCTACATGTGACTCCAGACCTACAGCAATATGATTGTCTCTTAACCCTCCTCTGGGCCATTAGGGATGGGCAATAAATGCTGATCATCCCAGTGATGCCCACATCCTGTGAATGAATAAATAAAAACATGCACAGGTTGATTACAAAAAAATCTCACAACATTATCACTTAAACCCAGCCATTTACCCAAGTTAGAAGGCTCCCACAGTTTTTTTTTAAATTCAGCAATGTTCTGGATATTAGCAGAAATAGAGAAATGGAGGACCAATCTTAGAAGCAAGTGACTTAAGACAACTGTTTACCTTGTCCAGGACACTTTTAGTGTCTTAAGGGAGCACAGGACATGCCGAACTGTGTCAGAATTTTAGACATGTGCAGAGAAGGAAATTACATTTTTTTTTTTAGATTAGATTACATTACAGTGTAGAAACAGGCCCTTCGGCCCAATAAGTCCACACCGACCCGCCGAAGCGAAACCCACCCATACCCCTTTTGTAAGGTCAAATCTCTGCCTCTTCAGATAGAGTATTCTCTGACTCGCAGCAACTTTGAAAAACCGTGACCCATGTTTACAAGGTCAAGGGAAACCAGTGGAAACTTCTGATCATCTTCTTAAGGGAAAATCTGTAGGAGGTTTTGCTCTCTGTAACATGGGAACAAAATGCCCTTTTAAAAATCAAAGGACTTGAGACCATAGAACTTTGCACAAATCATATATGAATACTTACAGGACAGATTGCTTACAAATTTCAACAACTGTGTTTAAAATGCTTAATTTCCCCAAAATATTTTAAATGGCTATGAATAGTCTATTCTTAAAAATGTCCTTACTTCTGCTACATTTCCTCTGGGACACACAGAAAGGGATGTGGCAGAAAGATTCTTATCAAAACATCCTAATAAGGAAAACAAAGGAGAAAGTGAATAGAGATTTGCAGATGGTTTTGTGGCTCATGCAGATTGTTGGAGTGGATTGTTCAGGGAATACTTTGCTTTACATAGCTCTGTATATTAGTGCAGTGAAGAGCTGATTTTAAAAAAAAAGCATTATTTATCAAATGTCTTGCCCTGAGGTCAGGTTATTCCTGAAAGACCATATAGCACAGAAATTCTGCAGTGTACTGTTGGGGTATCACTCAAGATCAATACCAACTTATTTAACGTAGTGTTAGTGTTTAAGGCACCAACAGCATTGATAATGTTCCCATGTTACAGAGAGCAAAACCTCCTACAGATTTTTCCCTTAAAAAGATGATCAGAAGTTTCCACTGGTTTCCCTTGACCTTGTAAACATGGGTCACGATTTTTCAAAGTTGTTGCTTGTCCTGCAATCCATGCATATCACAAAAAAGACATGACACATACCACAAAGTGATACTAACAAATTTTGTTCACATTGGTGAAGCGGGAGCATCTTTACATTTGAACATAGCAACAGGACTAGGCCATTCAGGCTGTTATGTCTGTTCTGCGATCATGTTTGGACCTTATCCCTTAATACCTTGGCTTAACAAAACTTCATCCATCTCAGATTTAAAATTAGCAACTGATCCAGCCTCCACTGCTGTTTGTGGAAAAAAGTTCCAAACCTCTTTGTGTGTCAAAGCGCTTCCTAACATCACTCCTGAGTGGTCCAGCCTAATTCCCAGACTATGCCACCTAGTTATAGAATCTTCAACCAAGGGAAATACCTTTACCTACCCAGGCTTTTCCTGTTATTATTTGGAAGACTTTGATCAATCAGATTACCCCATAACCTTCTAACTTCTGGACAAAATGCACTTAATTTGTATAACCGCTCCTCATAACGTAACTTTTGAAGTCCAGATATCATTCTTGTAAACCTACATTGTACTCCCTCCAAGACCATGCTCAGCTGTGGTGCCAGATCTTATAGGGTCTATTTTTCACAGTAAACTTCGAAAAGAATTCTAATGGGTTCTCATGGAACATTTGAAACAATAAAGTTTTGTTGTACCATGCAGTAGGAGAAAGTGAGGACTGCAGAAGCTGGTGATCAGAGTCGGGAGTGTGGTGCTGGGAAATCACAGCAGGGCAGGCAGCATCCGAGGAGCAGGAGAATCAACATTTTAGGAATGAACCTTTTGTCAGGAATGAGGCTTGTGGGTCAGGGCTGAGAGATAAATGGGAGGGGGGTGGGGTTGGGGGGAGGTAGCTGGGAAAGAGCTAGATGGATCAAGGTAAGGGAGAAGGTGATAAGTCAGAAGGGGCAGTGATGGACAGATATGGAGGGCAGTGCTGAGTTGGAGGCTTGGGACTGGGATAATGTGGGGGAGGGAAATGAGGAAGCTGCTCACATTCACATTGATCCCGTATGGTTGCAGCGTCCAAAGACGGAATATGAGGCGTTCCTCCTCCAGGCATCAGGTGGTAATGGCTTGGCAGTGGAGGAGTCCCAGGACCTGCATGTCCATGACGGATGGGAGGGGGAGTTGAAGTGTTCAGCCATGGGGCGGTGGGGTCGGTGGGTACAAGTGTCCCAGAGATATTCTCTGAAATGATCCACAAGAAGGAGTCCTGACTCCCTGATGTAGATGCAATCGCCACCAGGACAGAACCCCACTGGTCCTCACCTACCACCCCACCAACCTCCATATACATCGTGTCATCCAGGACAGAACCCCACTGGTCCTCACCTACCACCCACCAACCTCCATATACATCGTGTCATCCGTCATCATTTCCGCCACCTCCAAATGGACCTCACCACCAGGGATATATTTCCCTCCCCTCCCCTATCAGCGTTCCAAAAAGACCACTCTCTCCGTGACTCCCTTGTCAGGTCCACACCCCCCAACAACCCAACCTCCACTCCCGGCACCTTCCCCTGCAGCCGCAAGAAATGCAAAACTTG
>NC_057728.1:48095864-48108317 GCF_004010195.1 Chiloscyllium plagiosum
CTTCCTAACCTGCAATCTTCTTCCTGACCTCTCCGCCCCCACCCCCACTCTGGCCTATCACCCTCACCTTATCACCCTCACCTTAACCTCCTTCCACCTATCGCATTTTCAACACCCCTCCCCCAAGTCCCTCCTCCCTACCTTTTATTTTAGCCTGCTTGGCACACTTTCCTCATTCCTGAAGAAGGGCTCATGCCTGAAACGTTGATTCTCCTCTCCTTGGATGCTGCCTGACCTGCTGTGCTTTTCCAGCAACACATTTTCATCCCTGATGTAGAGGAGACCACATTGGATGCAGCGGATGCAGTAGATGACATTGGGAGAGGTGCAGGTGAATTTCTGACAGATGTGGAAGGATCCCTTGGGGCCTTGGACTGAGGTGAGGGGAGTGGTGCGGGCGCAGGTTTTGCACTTCCTGCGGTGGCAGGGAAAGGTGCCAGGAGTGGGGTGTGGGCTGGTGGGGGCTGTGGGCCTGACGAGGGAGTCATGAATGCTGATCGGGATGGGGAGGGAAATATATGTCTTGGGGGTGGGGTCCATTTGGAGGTGGCAGAATTGGCAGAGGATGATGCATTGTATGTGGAGGTTGATGGGGTGGAAGCTGAGGACCAGGGGGATTCTGTCCTTGTTGTGTTGGGAGGGGTGGGGTTCAAGGGTGGTGGTGCGTGAAGTGGAGGAGATGCACTGGAGGGCATCATCAGCATTACCACCGATGCCTAGAAGACAATGCCTCATATTCCGCCTTGGGACCCTGCAACCACATGAGATAAATGTGGATTTCAACAGCTTCCTCATTTCCCCTCCCCCACATTATCCCAGTCCCAAGCCTCCAACTTGGCACTGCCCTCCGGATGCATCCATCACTGCCCCCTCTTACCTATCACCTTCTCCATCACCTTCATCCACCTATTGCTTTCCCAGCTCTCCCCAATAACACACCCCCTCCCCCCACCCCACCCAACTTATCTCTCAGCCCCGACTCACAAACCTCATTCCTGATGAAGGGCTTATGCCTGAAACGTCAATTTTCCTGCACTTCGGATTCTGCCTGACCTGCTATGCTTTTCCAGCACCATACTCTCGTCTTGTACCATGCAGTAGGCATGAAGCCCAAGTGATACAAAACTCCCACCTTCAAGTTGTCTTGCATCTGAAAACAAAACCCAAATGCATATTCACTTTCTCAGGGCCACAGACATAGAAAAAGGCTGGTACAGATTAATCTAAATCCAGCTTTGGTACAAAAAGGAGAGATGATGTGACCAGTCTTGCATCTTGGTGACATGGCCTAGATAGAATGGTTAAGGTGCAGTCTGCAGCATAACATATCTGCAAATAACTTTGTGCTGCGCAATTTATGACTGTTCATGAATAGTTCATGACTTCGATCATATTTCTATGGTCTTTCTTCTTTAATCCAGATCGCTTGGCAGGAATAACAGGCTACATTTTTAACTGAGACTGAGGTCCCACTACCAGAACACAATTGGGAACTAACTGCCCCCACTCCAGTGGGTGGTGAAACTAAGGGACAGCATGTTGCCAATTAACAAATTAATAATCCCCCCACCCACCACCAACATCTGGGCTGCTCTCTAATGTAGGAAAGTAGCTCACTTCCCAGTGGAGCCAGCTTAATCGGGGCTGCACTCCCAGCGACCTCAGCAGCCAGGCTGCATAAGGTGGTCACTGCTGAGGATGGTTCACCAGTGGCTGGGTGCCCTCAAAGACGGATTCTGGGGTGGAATCCATATCATTGCAGAAAGGCCACAGCCATCGGGTGGTGAGGTTTGGGGGGACTGGGGTGAGTGGCACCATTGCTGTGGGCATTTGGCCGTTGTCCATAAGATGGAACCAGACCTCGATGAAACCCAATGGAAGGCTGCCCAAGTTGTCCTGCAAGCTTTCTCACACAGTGGAATGCCTATCTAATGTGGGGAAAATTCCTCCAGGAATGGGAAGAGAACCTTATTTAGCTACTAAGTTGATCAATTGACAAGGTTCCTCCTTTGGCAATATGCCATGGCAGCAGGAAGACATCAAGAATCCCACCTGACCCTTTTCCCCATTATAATGCCGCCCTGAACCCAATGGGTTATAAATTTCCACAAATAATCAAGCATGTTGACTTTTTAAATTAATGTACAGCAAGAAAAATAATTCACTTGGGCAACTTGTCCGAAATTAACTTTGTCCGCCTCTTGGTGACCAATTACAAACTGACGTAGCCCAGACTCCTGTGTGGTGGAAGGGAAATATTAGTGAAATTTAAAGTAGGAAAAGCTAAATGAAAGAGAAATATAGCAAAACTGGTCTGCTCATATACCCACAAAAAATATTGAGTTGTTTTATTAAAGACAACATACGTCAGATGGTTTTACCTTAGGTTGTTATTAAACTATATCCCTCACTTGTAGGAGGAAACAGATTGATAAATTGAAAATCGTATGAATCATATGTCAGTGCAGTTTCCTGGCAGGGGATGCCAGATTGTTAAGATTAACATGAGAGGACTTGTGCCAAAATTGGGAGAGTAGTCCCACAGACGGGATGAGCAACAGCCTTTTATAGTTACACTCAGAAAATAATACTTCACAGCTAATATCACAGATTTCTCCTTCACCATCCTGGGTATGTTCTGTCACACCAGCAAGACAGGTGAAAATGGCGATATAGTGATATATGGTGAAAAATGAGTGGCCCTTCAAGTTTCTGACGTTGACTTTGGACCCCAGGAGATAGTGAGGACTGCAGATGCTGAAGCATCACAGTCGATAAAGTGTGGTGCTGGAAAAAGCACAGCAGGTCAGGCAGCATCCAAGGAGCAGGAGAGTCGACGTTTCGGGCGTCCTGATGAAGGGTCATGTCTGCAGTGCTTTTTCCAGCACCACACTTTATTGACTTTGGACCCCATCAAGTGTCATTTGATGTGGCAAGAAAGCCCATGCTAATTATCACCCAGAAACCTCCCTTAGCTGATGGAGCCAGTAGTCTTCCATGTTGACCACCATGTTGACAAAACATTGAGAGTAGCAAGGACATAGAATTTGTTCTGTTTTATTATCCAAGTATTACTCAGTCGTACCACCCTTGGCCAAAGCTGTCTGAATCCTGAAGGACACATCTGTCAGTCTGGACATGCAGTACATAATAAGAAAATCAGCAATGCGGAAAACTCTGCTTTACCTAACCCACCACCTAGTCTACCTGAATCCATCCATGACAATATTGACAGGAGTGAGCAATGTCCAGTACTCTTGGAAACAAGTCCTTTCTTCACAGTCTTTGAGTACAACGGCGCTACCACCATTACAACTGAATACATTCAGAAGAGATATAGCAACTCAAAACTGGATGTCCATGTGAAATTGTGGGCCATTGGCAGCAGCAGAATTATGTGCCATCACAATTTGTAATATTTTTGTGTAGCATTTCTCTCACTGTGCCATTGTTATCAAGACAGAGGACCAACACTAGTTCAATGAGGGGGACATGCCAGAAGCAGTGCCTTCAGTCCTAAGGTGTCACCCTGTTGAAGCTACTACGTAGGACTGCAGTGGACATAGCAGGCAATAGGCAAAGCTGAGCAAGTGCACAGCCAATGGCAAAATGTTGGACTACTACTTTACGAGGGATGTACTTACGTTAGAGGCACTTCAGGGAAGGTTTACTAGATTGATTCCTGAGATGAAGAAGTTGTCTCAACAGGAAAAGTTCAATAGTTTGAGTCCTTCCTTGTTGGAGTTTAGAAAAATAAGAGGTGAAGCATGTTTAGATTCGGAGGGTAATTGGCAGGATGGATGCTGAAAGGATGTTTTCCCTCATAGACAAAGGGCATAATTTCAAAATAAGGGGTGCTTGTGTATAAATGAATGATTCAGACAATCATTCAATTACCAGAAGGTTTATATCACCGATGAATCCATATTCAATCTAATAACCAATACCTAGAAGAAAAGAAGGAGATAAACTTGGTAACATGAAAAATTATAGCAGATGCAGAAATTAAAGGATTAGGTCAGTAGCAATAACGACAAATAAATAAAGGTGACTCAGGATGGAGTCTTTACTATTTTCTGAACAACAAACAGTTCACTTACAGATCGAGAGTGTGTTGCTGGAAAAGCACAGCAGGTTAGTCAGCATCCGAGGAGCAGGAGAATCGACGTTTCAGGCATAAGCCCTTCATCAGGAATGAGGTCTGATTCTCCTGCTCCTTGGATGCTGTCTGACCTGCTGTGCTTTTCCAGCACCACACTCGTGACTCTGATCTCCAATCTTCACTTTCTCTAGTTCACTTACAGGTGATTAGAAACGATTAATTGAAACAACATTTACATGTTTGAGCATTTGAATATTTTCATAAAAGTTGAGAACTTTGTTATTTCTCTGAAATTGTGTGAACCATTCCTTTATGTGCAAGTGTAATCTCAGTGAACATCAGCTGTGGGAAAACTGTCACAAACCTCATTTCTGAGAGCAAATGGAGATTTCTCCTGTTTGTTGCGTTGCGTTGCGTGCTAAAAAGTAATTTTGCAGACAAACTAATCTACAGGAACATGAGGACCGTTGTGTAACTAGTATTTGTGAGCAGTCAGTTCCCTTAGATTTAGAGTACTAATCTTATCATGGCTAGGACAGAGGTGTATTGGCAGTACATTAGAAAGCGTGATTAAAAGGGGAAAGCTGAAATTGCTCTCATGTCAGCTGTTTTCCTTCACAGGATACTGAGTGGTTCCTGTCGCAACCAGATACTGATTGCATAAAACCTCAATCCAGAAATGCTTGTCAAAAATCATTTCCTCAGCCAATTTGGACCTGCTGAGGTTGGAATAGCTTTGTCACATCCAAGGTGGCCTTCATTGTTCAGAGAGCGGGGTTCAGTCATTCTGATTATAGCAGATATCCGCACTAGAGGCTTATGCTGTTGCCTTGCCCAGGCATTAAAAGGACAGCATCCTGAACAAACTGCACTGGCACATATTAAACATTCCTATAGCCTGATTTATTGCTTCACTGTAATTGTGACACATAAAATTATGCAGCAAATAGTCTTAGGAGATACGTGACCAAATAATCACTTATTGTTCTTATTGGACTGATTCACTCACAAAAAATTAATTTAGTTATTTAATTGGGTTAGATCGTATTTCTGTGCACAATTTTATAACTGAAATTTAAAGATTAGTTATCGAAGGAGCCAGGTAGATCAGAACTACAAAATCAAACTTTCTATTTCCAGAAAGGTGAACAATAGTATTTCCTTTACTCTGTTATCCTTTTATATAAAAAGAAATAGTCACAAAGCTCTGTGTTCCTTTTATACAAAGAATGTGGAGCCATGCCAGTCTGCTTTAAAACCAGTTCTGCTAAAAGGCCTGCTGATTCCAAAGACTTGGATGAGAAAATCAATTTTCAAACCTCATAAACATCACTTAAAAATCACTTCTGAAATGGTGACATAATGTCACTCAAATAATTTGGTTGCACTTTGTAATGATATTAGCAGCATTTAAACTTGTGATTTAAAGACCTGGCTGCTGGTCTATTAGTCGTGCTTCACCTTTCACATTCTCATCTCTACAACCCCTCCCTGTAATTCCCAGTTGTTATCATTTGCATTGCTCCTCATCAAAATGTATTCATCATCACTAATTTTGATGAATTATGTGCCTGTGACAAATGTAAACATTCCCTTGTCATCCTTCTCTGTTTGTCTGCAGCCTTTCGTCCAGTTGACCGCATTCCAATGCTTCTCCTCTGTCATCTGCTCTTAACTGGTTCCACTCTTAAACGTGTTCTCTTTATTTTTCTACTTCATACTAAGAGGGGCTGTATTTTTAAATTTTTTAACTTTGTTTCTTTATTTTTTTCTACTTTGTACCTAAGATTTTGCACCTCGCTACCTTGTACCTAAGATGATGCCGGGAGCGGCGACGTTGTATACTTTTCACTGCACCCGTACCTCTTTACTTGAGTACACATGACAATAAAGTGTAATGCTAATTCTAAACATTTAATTATAGTCAGGGCATCATTAGCAAAGACTGAGTGGCAGCAGTGTGTATCATGTAGAAGATACACCACAGCAACTCACTCAGGCTCCTTTGACAGCATCTTCCCAAACTGCAACCCTCACCACCTAGGACAAGAGGAGCACATGCAGAAGAACACCAGTACCAGCAAGTTCCTCTCCAAGGCCAGCAACACTCTGGCTTCGCATAGTCAAGAATGAGAGATCACATCCAGAGTGAGACATGACCCGACTGAGTGTATAGTTCAACAATTTTGGCACAGCTTGCAGTGCAAATGGGCAGAGGTACTTTTTGCTTGCTTTTTTTTGGCTCATAAGTTTGTAAGGTGTTTTTGACAAGAAAAATTGAAGCCAAGAATCAGGAGTCCAATGCTAAGCAAAGCATGATATCGCAGGCAAACTGTAAGTTTATTACTTGGTAATAGTTGCAAATTTGATGATCTGTTATAGGTTACTTTCAGATTTAAGCTAAATAGGAAGAATATTTATAGATAACAAGCAAAAAGACAAAAAGAAGAAAAATAAGACTTAAGTAAATAAAATAGAGGTGGAGGGCAGGTGATTTTTTTTTGTCCCTGCATGATGTGGGAGCTAGCGGATCCCATTGTGGTTCATGGTGACCACACCTGTGTCAAATATTGGTAGAAGAAAAATAAGACTTAAGTAAATAAAATAGAGGTGGAGGGCAGGTGATTTTTTTTGTCCCTGCATGATGTGGGAGCTAGCGGATCCCATTGTGGTTCATGGTGACCACACCTGTGTCAAATGTTGGTTGCTGAAGGAGTTCCAGCTCAGTGTTGATGAGCTTCAGACACTGTGACATATCAGGGTGGGGAGAGTTCCTTGGACACTGTGTTTAAGAAGGTCGTCACACTCCTTAGATTAATTACCTTGAGTTCAGTCAGTGATCAGGGACAGGAGTGTGTGACTCTGAGTGAGGCAGGTAGAGGAAAACAAGAGGTAGTGCTGCAGGGCCTCAGACTTTACCTAATAGATTTGAGGTTTGTGTGGGGAGTGTGGGGTGTAGGGCAGATGAGCAAAATGACCATAGCACCGTGGTACAGGGTACCATTTAAAGGGAGAAGAGAAAAGAGAAATGTAGTTGTAATCAGCAATAATATAGTCGGGGGAGTAGACACTGTTCTCTGTGGCCAGGATCAAGAGTCTTGAAGGTTGTATTGTCTGCCTGGTGCTGAGGTTCAGGGTGTTTCATCTGGGCTGCAGAGTAACTTGGAGTGGCAGAGGAAAGATGAATTACTGTGGTCCACGTAGTTACCAACTGATAGAGGTAGAAAGAGGAAAATAAGGAGTGTAAGCAGTTAGGGGCTAAATTAAAAAGAAGAACCAAAAAGGTAAACATATCCAGATTACTATCTGAACCACAAACTAATTAGCACAGGATCACCAAGATTATTGAGGTAAGTGCATAGCTCAAAGATTAGTATGGGAGAAATGGGTTTGAATTCACAGGATTGGCACCAGTCCTGGGAAAGGGGGAACTGTAGCTATGGGACAGCTTGAAATTTTTTTTAGATTACTTACAGTGTGGAAACAGGCCCTTCGGTCCAACAAGTCCACACTGACCCTCCAAAGAGCAACCCACCTAGACCCATTCCCCAACATTTACCCCTTCACCTAACACTATGGGCAATTTAGCATGGCCAATTCACCTAACCTTCACATTTTTGGACTGTGGGAGGAAACCAGAGCAAACCTATGCAGACACGGGGAGAATGTGCAAACTCCACACAGACAGTTGCCTGAGGCAGGAATTGAACCCGGGTCTCTGGCACTGTGAGGCAGCAGTGCTAACCATTGTGCCACCGTGCTGCCCATTATGCTGGAGTCAAGAAAAATCGCATAACTAGGTCTGTAGATAAACTTTAAACTAAATAGTGGGTGGAGTGGGAGTGGTGAGTTCAGTCACTTGGAAAATTATAAAATCAAAGGTAAAGGAAAAGATGAGTGATGGGGTTGGTTGTTACTGGAATGTAATAGAAAGGGAGAGAACAAGAGAATATCATAGTGTCTCAAGGAACCATAAAAGTGTAGGGAAATTTGATAATAGAACTTAAAGGCTCTGTATCTTGATGCACAAAGCATTTGGAATAAAGTAGATGAACTGACAGCACAAATCATAATAAATGAATATGATCTCATAGCCATTACAACATGGTGACAAGGAGATCAAAACTGGGAATATTCAGGTATATTTAACCTTTCAGCAGGATGGTAAAGGTGGTGGGGTAGCACTGTTAATAAGAACGGCAAAGAGGACAGTTGTTAGAGATGTTCGAGGCTTGGATGATGTAGAGTCGATTTGGGCAGAAGTAAAAACAGCAAAACCAAGAAGAAATTGGTAGGAATAGTGTACAGACACCCCAAACTGTAGCCACTGTGTAGAAAGGCTTTGAATCAACAAATGATAGGATGATGCAAAAAGAATAGAGCAATAATTATGGATGATCTTAATCTTCATGTTAATTGGGTCAATCTAATTGGAAAGGGTTGCTATGACAACAAATTCATAGAATGCAATAGAGATAGTTTTCTAGACAATATAGAATGAAGCCAGACAGAGAACAGACGATCTTTGATCTGATAATGGGTAATGAGGCAAGCTTAATAAATGACTTCAGAATAAAAGATCTCCCTGGATATCAGTGATCATAACACTGTAGAATTTAATATTCAGTTCGAGAGTGAGAAACTTGGGTTGAAAATAACTGTTTTTAACTTAGATAAAGGGAATTACAATAGACTTGAAGATAGACTTAGCTGAAGTATTTAAGAAAGGCAATAAGGAAAAGCCAGGGAACGACAGACCGGTGAGCCTGACCTCAGTGGAAGGTAAGTTTTTGGAGGGGATTCTGAGAGACAGGATTTGCATGTATTTGGAAAGGCATGGACTGATTAGGGATGGTCAATGTGGGTTTGTGCGTGGGAAATCATGTCTCACTAATATGATTGAGCTTTTTTGAAGAAGTGACAAAGCATGCTATGAAGGCAAAGCAGTGGATGTTGTCTATATGGACTTCAGCAAGGTGTTCAAAAAGGTTCCACATGGTAGACTGGTTAGCAAGGTTATATCACATGGAATCCAAGGAGAGCTAGCCATTTGGATACAAAATTGGCTTGAAAATAAGAGACAGAAGGTGGTGGTGGAGGGTTGTTTTTTAGTTTGGAGGCCTGTGACCAGCAGTGTGCCACAAGAATTGGTACTGGGTCCCTTGGCTTTTGTGATTTATGTAAATGATTTGGATGTGAATATAGGAGGAGTGGTTAGTATGTTTGCAGATGCCATCAAAATTGCTGGTGTTGCAGCAAAGAAGGTTATATCAGAGGAGTGGCAAATGGATTTTAATTTAGATAAGTGTGAGGTGTTGCTTTTTGGAAAGGCAAATCAGGGCAGGACTTAATATGCTTGTCTTGGGGAGTGTTGCTGAACAAAGAAACCCTAGGGTGCAGGTTCATTGTTCCTTGAAGGTGGTGTCACATGTAGACAGGATAACGAAGAAGGCACTTGGCATGCTTGCCTTTATTAGCCAATGCATTGAGCATAGGAGTTGGGATGTCATATGGCGGCTGTACAGGACATTGGTTAGGCCACGTTTGGAATACTGCATGCAATTCTGATCTCCCTGCTTTTGGAAAGATGTTGTGAAACTTGAAAGGGTGCAGAAAAGACTTATAATAATGTTGCCAAGGTTGGAAGGTTTGAGCTGTAGGGAGAGCCTGAATAGGCTGAGGGTATTTTCCATGGAGCATCAGAGACTGAGGGGTGATCTTATAGAAGTTTATAAAATCATGAGGGGCATTGATAGGGTGAATAACCAAGGTATTTTTCCAAAGGTAGGGAACTCCAAAACTAGAGACCATCGGTTTAAGGTGAGAGGGGAAGGATTTAAAAAGAACCTAAGGGGCAATGTTTTCACACAGAGGGTGGTGCATACATGGAATGAGCTGCCAGAAGAAGTGGTGGAGACTGGTATAATTATAACATTTAAAAGGCATCTGGATGCGTACATGAATAGGAAGGGTTGAGAGGGATATGTGTCAATTGCTGGCAAATTGGACTAGTTTAATTGATGGTATCTGGTCGGTGTGAATGAGTTAGACTGAAGAGTCTGTTTCCGTGCTGTATGACTCTATGACTTTAAATGAACTTGGTGGATAGATAAGCAAGAATGATAATAAGCAAACTGTGGCAGATGGTTCAGGAGGTAATTCATGACTCTTAGCAAAAATATATTCCAGTAAGGAGGCAAGATTCTAAGAGAGGGATAAGTCAACTGTGGCTCACTAGGAAATTAAGGAGAGGATTAAGTTGAAAGAAGAAGTGTATAAGGAAGCCAAAGTCAGTGATAGTCCTGAAAACTGGGATCAGTTCAGAATTTAGCAAAACGGAACTAAAAAGATAACAAAAATCGAAAAATCAAAGTCTAAATAGAAGTATTAAGTATAAAATAAAGTAAAAATAAAGCAAACTAGTGAGGAATATAAAAATTGTCAATAAAAGTTTCATTAAATATATTAAAAAAAAGAGAGGTCAAAGTGCATATCGACTTAGAAAGTGAATCTGGACAGATGGTTTTGCGCAACATGGAAATGCAGATGCATTGCATCAGTCTTTACAGTGGAAGCTACTTCAAACATTCCATTAATACAAAAGAATATGGGGAAGTGATAAAGTACCATCACCATCACCAAAACATTTCTAGTAGGCAAACTAAAGGGGCTAAAGACAGATAAGTTCCCTGGCCCTGATGGCTTGCTTCCTCAAATAGACAGCTACAGAGATACTGGTGCATTGTTTGTAATTTTCCAAAATTTGTTGGATTGTGAAGAAATACCCAAAGATTGGATAGCTGCTAATATACACTCCTATTCAAAAAGTGAACAAGACAAAAAGTGGGTAACTATAAGCCAATTAACCTCACATCTATTGTTAGAAAAGTATTGGAATAAATTATGAAGAAAGTAATTTGGAAAATCATAATCTAATCAAGCAGAGTCTTGAAAAGGAAATCATGTCTGACTAATTTATTGGTGTTTTGAGAAAGTCTCAACCAGAGTGGATAGAGGGGAATCAGTAGATATGTTGTAATTAGACTCCTAGAAGACATGTGACAAGGTACCTCACAAGATGTTAAGATAATAGCCCATGTTAGTGGAAGTAGTTTATTGGCATTGATGAAGAATCATTTTATAGGCAAGAATCAGCGAAAGGGGATAAGGGGTTCATTTCAGGTTGGCAACCCTTGACCAGTGAGGTTCCACAGGGATCAGTGCTGGAACTGCAACTGTTTACAGTATGTTTTAATGACTGGAAGGAAGGAAATGAATTTACCACAGCCAAATTTACAATCAACACAAAAATAGGTGGAAAGACATATTGTGAGAGGGAGACAAACAGTTTACAGAGAGACATTGATTAAGTAAATGAGCAAACAGTTGGCAAATAGAGTATAATTTATGAAAATGCAAAGTTGTTCACCTGGGAAGAGAGAACAAAAGAACAGAATGTTAGTTAAATGGAGAAAAACTGCAGAAAGCTGCATCACAGAGGAACATGGGGGTACTTGTGCACAAAACCCAGGAAGCTAGGCACAGGTATAGCAGGTAAATATGAAGACTAATTGAATGTTGATTCTTATTTTAAGGGGGTTAGAGTACAAGAGTTGGAAAGTCTTACTGCAGCTATACAAGGCATTGGTGAGACCATATTTGAAGTACTGTGAGTAGTTATTGAAGAAAAGGTATAATTTCATTGGAGTTTAGATTAGAGTGGTGCTGGAAAAACACAGCAGGTCGGGCAGCATCCCAGGAGCAGGAAAATTGACATTTTGGGCAAAAGCCCTTCATCAGGAATAGAGGCAGGGTGCCTGCAGAGTGGAGAGATAAATGAGAGGGGGGTGGGAGTGGGGAGAAAGTAGCATTGAAGTACACATTGATACCCTGGGGTTGAAGTGTTCCGAGGCGGAAGATGAGGCGTTCTTCCTCCAGGCATCGGGTGGTGAGGGAGCAGTGGTGAAGGAGGCCCAGGATCTCCATGTCCTCGGCTGAGTGGGAGGGGGAGTTGAAATGTTGGGCCACAGGGCGGTGGGGTTGATTGGTGCGGGTGTCCTGGAGATATTCCCTAAAGTGCTCTGCTAGAAGGCATCCAGTCTCCCCAATGTAAAGGAGACCACATCGGGAGCAACGGATACAATAAACCGTAGTGTTCAGTAAAGAGGGGAATGAGTCTGGGTGGGTTGCTCTTCGGAGGGTCAGTATGGACTTGTTGGACCGAAGGGCCTGTTTCCACACTAAGTAATCTAATCTAATCTAAATGATATTGGTGGATGTGCAGGTAAAACTTTGATAGATGTGGAAGGCTCCTTTGGGACCTTGGATGGAGGTGAGGGAGGAGGTGTGGG
>NC_057728.1:48108366-48109466 GCF_004010195.1 Chiloscyllium plagiosum
GGGGGGGCGTGGACCTGACCAGGTAGTCACAGAATTTCATTGGAGACAGTTCAGAGAATATTATTGAAATGATCCTGGGTATGAAGGGCTTGTATTTTGAGCAAAGGCTAAATGGTTTGGGATTCTACTTGTTAGAGTTTAGAAGAACGAGAGGTGATTTAATTGAAACATATAAGATTTTTACGGTGCTTGACAGGGTAAATGCTGAGAGGATGTTTCCCATTATTGGAGAGTCTAGGACCAGGGGACACAAATTTAAGACTGAGATAAGGAGGAATTCCTAATCTGAGTGTTGAGAGTCTTTGGAATTCCTTGCTACAGAGAATTGTGGGAGCAGTGTTCTTGTGTATATTTAAGGCTGAGATAGATAAATTCTTGATCAGTAAGGGAATCAAGGGTTATGAGGAAAGAACAGGAAAGTGGACACAAGGAGTATCAGATCAACCATGATCCTTTTGAATGGCAAAGTAGGCTCGAAGAACCAAATGGCTTTTTCCTGTTCCTGTTTCTTATGGTCTTATGTTTAGTTCACTGTCACTGGGTCACATCCTTGGACTTGCCTCAGAACGAGACTCTGGATGTATCTACTGGCAACCACATCTCAAAGGCAATTAAAAACAGACAATAAATGCTGACCCAGCCAGCAATGCTGTGAAAGAATAAAAATAAACTGGAATCTGAATTATTCTCTCCTTATGGGGCTGAGTGTCATACTTTGGTTTACCATGCTCTTTTGAAGTGCTTTGTGACAATTTATGATGTTCAGTACATTTTATAAATATATTTGATTTTGCTGTACTGTTAACTGATCTCTTTCAAATTACAAATTTAATTTTATTAATAATTTGTTAAGCTTAATTAACATAATTATAAGCTATAACAACTTATAAACTTGGCAATAATGATGTTAACAAAACAAAAGTTCTGTGAATCAGGTTAAATAATCAAAGAGTGAATTATACAGAAATCTTTAACATTATTTTTGCAGTGACATTTGTATGCACATCATTCTATATCTGAACATTGACCACACTTTGTTAAGTGCTGAAAATGTGTTGCTGGAAAAGCGCAGCAGGTCAGGCAGCATCCAGGGAACAGGA
>NC_057728.1:48109514-48129842 GCF_004010195.1 Chiloscyllium plagiosum
TTCCAGCAACACATTTTCAGCTCTGATCTCCAGCATCTGCAGACCTCACTTTCTCCTCACACTTTGTTAAGTGCCAGTCAGGTTTGGTGGGAAGTACTATTTGGGAGAGTGAAAAGCACTGATTGGAAAGGGAGGGATAATCCTAGTTGGAATAAATGGGAAATATTAATTGGATTGGTGGGATGGCTTGGTAGGGATCAATAAGAGGGAAAAGGTATAAAAGAGACCTAAGGTACAACTTTTACATGTCTGTGGAATGAGCTGCCAGAGGAAGTGGTGGAGGCTGGTACAATTGCAACATTTAAAAGGCATTTGAATGGGTATATGACTCTAAGAGCTTGTCAGGATTGGTGGGAAGTGCTGCTTGGGATCATGAAAAAGCATTGATTGTGATTAATGGATATTGATGGTCAAGACCAGGGTGAAAGTTCACAGTGATCAGGGAGGGCAACAACAATTGCAATTCAGAAAGGAGAGAAACAGTGGTTGGCAATTGACCATGTAGTTTGAATGTGGAACTTTCAGTTGACTAAACAAATCTGGTCAATCATCATAGCCCTTTTAACGATTTGCCTGACCGATCTGCAGAGATATTACAAACAATTTGCTGTGTGAAAGTCTGATTAGCTGAATTCTTTATCAGTATTTAAATTATTGCCAAATTTCGAAGATTCAAGGTTGAACTGATGCTGCTCACAACTTCGTGATGGTCTACCCACATTGTAACACACTCCAGCCCCAACTGGTATGCATTTAAATTTGAGCTATACTGCAAGAATTAATTGCAGGAAAGAAACAAATTAGCTTTTTTTTCCATGGTTTAAAAATCATAATGTGCTTTTAATGTTTTGGAACAAATTCTTTTGCCTGAGATCCACTGGGATTGGCATGTTTGTTTTTGCAGTGGCAGAAATTCACCTCTCTGAGATGTAACCCAAATCCTTCATCCCGCTCCATGGTCAGAGACGATCTTCCACCTAATTAATGTCTTCCTTCCATCTGCACACTTGTCACTTCATTTAACTCAGCAGATCAAACCGGAGTGCTAGTGGAGCAGTACATGGAAGACAGGGATTTGATGTACAAAGAGGAAGCAACTCCCTAATCTGAGTGCACAAGGTTAGGGTGCAACGACTCTCAACAGGCAAACGTCCAGTTCAGTCAAATCCCAGCCCAACAAATGAACCGAAGGCCGAGGACCAGGACTGTGGGCGTTCCACATTTAGAGAGCTCTGAATAAACATTGCAGAGAGTATTTAAAGAAATGACAGCGCTTAAATAAACAATTTAAAACCATCGTCAGATAAGGTAGCATTACATTGTAATGAACAACAGCACAATTTTAGTAATCTACTAAAACTGGGCTGTGACCTATTCCCAGATTTATGGCCTTGAGCAGTGAGGTGGTCCAGTGTGATGGGCAGGTGGAGCTTCCTTTTTGAAGTAAATACTCCATTAATCTCATTTTGTAAAGACTACTCCTCTTATACTGATTACATAAAACTAACATTTTAGGCACAGTGTCTCACATTTGTATTTTGACTCAATTTTCAATGCGCCAGCCATTTCAAACTCTTGTGGTAACAAGCATCATTAAAGTCAGGCTCAGGATTCCCTCCACCAGCAGTTTAGTTCACTTCTACAGATAGATGTATCAAGAATTTCAATGCAGCAACAAAATGAATAGCAATTGTTATTGTTTCACCTATAACCGCATTTTACTCCCTAATTAGGTTGCAGCTTGTTAATGTACAAGTGCATTTTTGATTATGTTTGCACAATTTGTAGTAACTTTAAGTTAATAACAATTCTTCTTATTAAAGTAAAGATCTACTGTTCTTAGGGGTTGCGTTTTTGGAAAATTACACAAATTCACAAAAGACGGTTATCTTTTACAACAGGAGTCAATTGGTTACAGCTGTGCACAGATTTAATATGTCCAGTATACAATAGAAGATAAAAGACAATAAAAATATTTTAATTCAATTAAAGATGTCCTGCTTGAAAGATCTATTAATAAATAAGAAATATATAATATTTGTCACACTTGCCTTTGTTATAAGGCTCTCCAACAGAATGCGAAGATGGTAACAAAAATGAACAACCAGATGCATGCACTCTATAAGACCATAAACCCATAAGACATAGGAGCAGAAATTAGGCCATTCAGCCCATCAAGTCTGCTCTGCCATGGATGATAGGTTTCTTATCCCCATTCATTTGCTTTCCCCCATAACCCTTGATTCCCTTGACAATCAAGAACTTATCAATCTCTGTCTTAAAATCACTCAGTGACCTGGCTTCCACAGCCTTCTATGGCGGTGAATTCCATAGATTCATCACTCTCTGGCTGAAGAAGTTTCTCATCTCCATTCTGAACTGTCTTCCCTTTACTTTAAGGCTGAGCCCTCTGGTCCTAATCTCTCCTACTAATGGAAACATCTTCCCAACAACCACTCTATCCAGACCATTCAGTATTCTGTAAGTTTCTATTAGATTCCCCCCCCCTCCCCCATCCTTCTAAACTCCATTGAGTATGGACTCAGAGTCCTCAAACGGTCCTCATATGTTGAGCTTTTCATTTCTGAGTCCATTCTCGTAAACACGCGCCAGGGCCAGTACATCCTTCATGAGATATGGGGCCGAAAACTGTGCACAATAATCCAAATATGGCCTGACCAAAACCTTATAGAGCCTCAGGATTAATCCCTACTTTTATATTCAAGTCCCGTCGAAATAAATGCCAACTACTAAACAGAATGACAAACAACACATGAATATTAAACGTGTTCTATTCCAATAAATACTGTACAGTAGATCATGACATCTACAGCATCTCAGTTTTGTTTTTAGCAACTTAGGAGCATTTACATTTGACATTTTCTCCAAGTTTCCTTTTTCTTCTGAAACCTATAGATAATCAAACTGCAATGGGTGAAATGTATGTAATGTTTTGTGTTATAGGCAAGTTTGCAGATGGCAAAGATGTGAAGATTTACAACGTTTGACCAAATTGCACAAGAGCCCCTCTTTAAGATGCTAGGAAATGGCTAATAAACATTCTGTTCCGCACTGCCCCACGTATGGTTCCAGAATTTACAGGAAAGGGTTTCTGGGTCGGATGAGTTGAGAATATTGTGTCATTTTATTGTGTGAAGAAGAATTTTAATTTTGAGACTTTGGAGGACCAAGAGTAAATATGGGTCAGCGAGGATGGCATGATGTCCATGTGTGACTTGAGATGTGATAGAGCAGCAGGGCTTCTAGGTGGCAATCTGGGGAGAGTTGAAGTAATTGACTCTTGAAAGTGACAAAGGATTGATGAGATGAGGCACAAGTGGACTGAGACTGGGCAGAGAAAGGCAATTTAAATGAGTTAGAAATAGGTGGGCTTTACATTGGTGAGATATGGGTGTACATGTTTAGATCAGAGTTAAATAGAATTCTATATTTGGAAACATGCCAGTATCTGGCCAGGGGGGCCTTCAGTCAATAGCAAGAGTACAAATACTGTGGCAGGGCCTAAATACCGTGTCTCCAGCTGCTAACCAGCTCACGTTAAAGTGCACCACGAACAAAATTAGCAGCTAAATTTTCATCTTCAATTCAGGAAGTTTGAGTCAGGCCATTTCCTACGTTATGTTCCCAAAGTCAGAATATCAGTCTATTCAGCCAGAAGTTAAGTCTTCCTGAGTTAGATTAGGCTGGAGTTGGGCTACCGTCTCCTAGGGCAACGCTGAGGTGGCAATAAAGATGAGCAAATACCAACACTTGCGAGTATAAAGCCACCTCATTAGTTTAGTTCTATCCATTCATTGAGCAGCTGTATCAACAAAACAAGCCGAACAGATGACCAGTAATTTACTTTGTCAAATGGCCCCATTATGAATGCTTGCATGAGCTTCAAGACTCAATAATGGATTCAGGCCTGCGGGTAATTCTTGCATCACTGCAAAGGGAACTGCTAGCTTTAATTAATTGTCAGTTTTATAAGCTCATTATAGGTTTATTTTTCCTTGAAATAGTTTGTCAATGTCTGTTTAGTTGGACTAAATTTAGAGATTTTATATAGCTTAGAGCTTTTATTAATGGGGAAATCAATGTTTGTGTTTGACAATTTTATGAGCTTATAAAAAGGGAAAAACTCAAAGCAAATTTTTAATGGCTGACTTTGTTTTATGGAAGCATTTTAACAAGCTTCCAGTATGAATATATGGTTTATTAGTTCTCTACTTAATAGACACTGGAATCTTAAAGGCTCAGCAGAAGATGAGACATTGAATCAATGTGAACTATGTAATGTCATGCATGCATTATTATCTGATATTATACACTGTTGAATTCTAGAGAGAACTTTTTTCATGAAGTACCTTAATGCATGGAAACATCTATACAGTGCCAGTCAGTTTAGACTCTTACCTTTTAAGGACAGGGCCTTATGAACAATCATTGCATTATGAATATATTGAACTTTCCAAACACCAACTAAACATAATAGTTGAATTTAGCAATAGTTTTAAAATTTTTCTGTCAATAAGTTTCTGACTCCTCAGCAGCTTTTTTCCAAGTTGCAGAAACTTTCTTTCCTGATGTGGTTTAAACAGCCTTCAGAATCTCACCCACCCCCTTTCAAAACTTATATTTGGTACAGGCAGTTAAATAGAGAGTCCATTTCGGGTGTGTTGTGTTGTGACCCACCATATTTCCTGACTTGCAGAAAAAGTCAGGCAATAGGAGTTAAGTGCAGAGTTGTTAACCCATACATCTCACATTTGACCCTCCCAACATTGGTTTTCTCAGTGATGGGAGGGAAAGATTCAGCCCTCGTGACTGTCAGACAAGTATAGATCAGTCAAGATTAGTGGTGGCGTGGTCAAACTATAAAGCTGAAAGTTAATCCTTCATCTGTGAATGATGTTAATTAATGAGCAAGAGAGGGGAAAATAGAACAAATCCTGGCTGAGTTCTGGAATTAATGATGTGAGTGAAAGAGGAAGTTCTGGTGGAGATTATCTGCTGTATTTGTATAGGTAAGAGTCAGACTGAGTGAATTGCATTGTGCTGGACCATGGAAGAGAGACATTGAAAAAGAATGGAGTAGTCAATCGTATCATAGACAGTTCAGGAAGGATAAAGAGCAACAATGTGTAGTTCATAAGATATAGGAGTAGAATTAGGCTATTCAGCCCATCAGGTCTGCTCTGCCATTCAATCATGGCTGATATGCTCCTCACCCCCATTTTCCTTCCTTCTCCCCACATAACCCTTCAACCCGCTACCAATTAAAAATCTGTCTAAATCCTCCTTAAATGTATTCGTTGTCCCAACATCCACTTCACATGGGGTTGGCAAATTCCACAGATTCACAACCCTTTGGGAGAAGTAGTTTCTCCTCATCTCTGTTTTAAATTTGCTCCCCCTTATCCTAAGACTATGACCTCTCATCCTGGAATGCCCCACCAAGAGGAAGCATCCGCTGCACATCTATTTTATCCATACCTTTTATCATCTTGAATATCCTCAATTTGATCTCCCCATATTCTTCTAAATTCCAGGGAGTATGGGCCTAAACAGATCCCAGCCAATCCTGTTGTGATTTCAGTCAGGATTGTTTTACTGCTGTGACAAAGATGGAATCTAGACTGGGAGATTCAGTTAGAGAGCTTCAGTAAGGATGAGCATGGATTTAAATAATAAAAAATATGCTGAAGTATTTTGAAGGGGAGAGAATGATTGAATAAAGCAGGCTAAATTTCTAAGGTCATTGATTTTGAGGCTTGATCCCAAAATTACAGGGTAAAATTTTCAATTAATTGCATAATATAAACACAGTTTTTCTTGGTCACTGTAAGTCAATGTGCTACACAAGTCTCCTATCATGGATTAGAGCTGAAAATGTGTTGCTGGAAAAGCGCAGCAGGTCAGGCAGCATCCAAGGAGCAGCAGAATCGACGTTTCAAGCATGAGCCCTTCTTCAGCCCTTCTTCTTCCTGAAGAAGGGCTCATGCCCGAAACGTCGATTCTCCTGCTCCTTGGATGCTGCCTGACCTGCTGTGCTTTTCCAGCAACACATTTTCAGCTCTGATCTCCAGCACCTGCAGTCCTCACCTTCTCCTATCATGGATTAGATCCTACAAAGCTTACTTTGTATCTCTAGTAATGTCACCATTCCAGTGTTTTTCAGTTTATCTAGAATAAATTAATTATATATTAGGGTAGAGTTTAAATCTTCATATATTGTTTCACTAAAATGTTAAAATTATTATGCATACTCCTTTTAAAAATTACCTAAAAAATGTTAGCTGCACATAATGCTTACCCGATAAAATGTTGCAAATTCCTGAAACTACGGTTAAAGTTACAGACAACTGATACAGTGACTGCATCATAACATTTTGCAGTAGGATTTTTACAGGCACTGCTGTAAAGCATAAGTACTTTGTATGCATTAATGAAAAGACATAAAATGTAGGTTAAAGGTTAAATCAAAGCTGCTTTGATTTTGACAGACATCTGTTATACTTTGGTACTAAGTGGGCTAGACTTTCCTCCACCTGCTGAAAATGAGTGGGTTTTGAGAAGAAAGCCAAGTGCTAATTGGCAGATTCCTCACAGATTGTCAATCATCTTTGACTGTTGAATAATATGATTGTGGAGAGGCCCCAAGGGAAATGCTCCAGAAAAAAAAGGTGTTTTAATAAACATTTTCAAATATTCTTTAATTCGCAGGAGAGGCTCAAACGTATCGCTTACCTTGGATATGAGTACCTTGGGAAATGTTGAATCACTCAGTATTGCACCAACACCCCGTGAAAAAATATTTCTGGAGTATCTACAGACTGCCAGCCGGGTGCTCACAAGGTTGCAACTAAGTGAATGTGTAGCAAACGCCCAATCCCTTCAGGCTGAATTCATGGTATATAGCACTCTATACAGTAAAGTTTGTGCCTCAGTTTAATCATGCAAAGCCTACAGGCTATATCAGGAACCAATATTTGTCTAAGGTGCAATTTAAACTAGAAATGATCAACAATAGAATTTTTCTTATAATTTTTTTTACTGCAAGCTGAGTATTCCAGTCAGTATCATAATATTTTAGTGTTATTACATTTGATCGATAAATGCTGTAGAGCTAGTCTTTACCTCAGTCTTATATTTGACATGTGAGACATTTGTGAAGGAAAAATGGACATTGTGCAAAACAACAGGCAACAATGTTAACGACTATTAATCTTTATTAAGGAGAACCTTACATCTGTTTCTCAAGCATTTTTGATAGCCTGTCATGAGACTTCCTTCATTACAAAATAGAAAGATGTGATAAAGCAATTTATTGTTTCAAATCATCTTTCCTAATGCTGGTATGCCATTATATTTGCATTACAATGAATCTCCTGTGCATCCTCCACTTCATAATGGTTTGAATGGTTGATTATATAAATCACAGAATATTTTTCTCCTATTTTCTTTGGTTTTGTCCCATCCATGCAAATCAAATGTCCTGATGCAAACAGGAGTTTGGAACAAAATGTGAGGAATAAAGCAAGAAAGCTGCTCCAAGACCATCTGTTGATCATATAATTAATCTCACTGTGCAGCTAATGAAACAAACTTCATATTAAAATAGGGAATGTTCGTATTTCCCAGTAAGATCTACATTTCTTCCAGCCTTTTGGAGCTCCATCCCAGAAAGATTTCACCTGGCACTCCCTGACTGGAGGATCAGATTAGTAAATGGGATCGGAAAGGAAAGAAACGTGGATTCCATATTTTGTTGCAACTAATGCGCAGGTTTAACCAAAATATATATTATGGAATTCTTTTACCTGACAACATCTGTGTGTTTCTGCAGTGTGGTATGCAGTGCTGTAAGTACATTGGAATTTCTGATGCTTGTGTTTCTTATTTCCTTCAAATAACAGGAAATTCCCATGAATTTTGTGAATCCCAAAGAGCTGAATATTCCTTGTCATGGAGCTAAGAATAGATATAAAACAATTTTGCCAAGTAAGTACACCTGTTACACAATTCACCTTTCACTGTTAAATATTTGCTTTAAGTCTTATTTAAATACAAAATGATTATTTTCTTTACTATTCAAGCCTCATTGGCAAATGCCAGTGCTGGTTTGTAAAATATGTAACACATTCATCCAATTATGTGTTTTTAAATATAATGTTTAAAACTGGAGTCATGAGTAGGTTTACGTGCCAGTGAAGAAAGTATGATGCAATGGGTTTTTGTGTCAGTTGCTAATACTCTTCACTAATTGGGTATCTGGGAACAAGCAGAACACTGGACCTTGACCAGGTAGGGAAAGTATTGCAATATATCTTACACATATATTCGCATACATGTATCCTTTCTTTTGGGAATAGTGGAAGGAATCCCTGGCTGATTATCAGCCCATTGAACCACATCACTCCTTCCATGGACTGGTGAGTGGACCTGGAGCTGCAGGCCCAGGGGTAGGCAATCTGCCACTGCACCACAAGATCCCCATCAGCATTTCAATTATACCATGTAATAATGACTTATACAGTCATACCGTAGTACAGAAACATCCATACCCATAAATATTCTTTCATAACTGCACTGTCTTAAGTATTAGAAGAGAGTGTGTAATGATAACAATTACTCCTTTCTAAAATATGTCTGATAAATGTGATTTTAGAATCCACAGGCTTGAATTATACCTCTCCAGGTACCCAGACAGGAACCGAAGCTAGGTGAAGGACTAAAAAAAGCAAACTCCACTTCTGTATACAGTTTTTGCTTCATATGACACTGTTTTTCACACCACATGGAACATTTTGAGATATATCAGTTATGTTTGCTGATGTTATGTAACACTGCTACCACTGTCCCATATATGAGCACCTAACTCAAAGTCAACAGGTCAAACTGGCTGTCTCAAATGAAAACAAAGTGCTGGAGAAACTCAGCAAGTCTGGTAGCATCTATGGAGGGAATAACAGCTTAACTGACCACTTAGGGCTTTAATCAGACGCAGAAACCCCCAGATGAAACCTTTTGCCGAAGGGAGTCATAGTGTCAGAGCATTTTTAGCAGAGAAAAAGCCTATTGGCCCATCTTGTCTGCACCAGTTATCAAACATTCATCTATTCCAACCCCATTTTTCAACATTTGGCCTGTACTGTTACATGCTATAACATTTTGAGTGTTCATCTAAGTTGTTCCTAAATGTCATGAGGGTTCCTGCCCCCACTACAAGCAGTAAGTTCAAGATAACCAAAATCGTCTGAGTGAGAAAGACTTTCCTCAAACCCCTCTAAGCCTCCTGCTCCCTATCTTAAAACTGAACCCCCTTGGTTATTGATCCCACAACTAAGGGGAAATGTTTCTCCCAAGCTACCCTGCCAATGCCACTTAGAACATTGTGCATCTGAAACCTGCCTCAGACTACCCTGTTCTTGGGAAAACCAACTCAACCTGTCCAGTCTGTCTTCATAGCTGAGTAGTTCCAGACCAGGCAACATCCTGGTCCATCTCCTTTGCACCCTCTCTCAGGCAATTACATCCTTCCTATAGTGTGGTGACCAGAACTGCACACATTACTACAGCTGATGAAGGAGCAATGCTCTGAAAGCTTGTACTTCCAAATAAACCTGTTGGACTATAACCTGATGTTGTGTGATTTTTAACTTTAGGCCACAGCTGGAGTAAGTTATACAAGCTCCATCATAACCTCCCTACTCTTGTATTCAAAGCCTTGACTGATAAAGGCATAAAACCCATATTCCTTCTTAACCACCTTATCTACCTGTCCTGCTGCCTTCAAGGATCTGTGGATATGCTTGTCAAGTTCCCTTTGTAATTCCTTGGGTCTTGACATGCCTATGTCTTGCTAATCCTCTCAAATACACCACCTCACACATCTCTGGATTGTTGCCCTGTTCAGCCCATGTGACCAGCCTGTCTATATTTTAGTAGAGTTTAAGTCTCTCCTCACTATTTACCACACTGTCAATGTTCATTCCATCTGCAAACTTACTGATAGTATCACCTACATTCATGTCTTGATCATTAATGTGCATAACAAATAGCAAGGGACCCAGTTCCAAACCTAATGGTACAGAGGCTTACAGTAACAAAAATGCCCTTTGACAATCTGTTTCCTGTCACTAAGCCAACTTTGGACCCAATTTACCAAATTGCCCTGAATCCTGTGGGCTGTTACTTTCTTAGCCAGTCTGCCATGTGCGATCTATCAAAAGCCTTACTGAGGTCCATCAACTTCACTATCCTCATCTAGACACCTTGTTACCTCTTTGAAAAGTTCAATTTTCAAATTTGTTAGACATAATTTAGCCCTAACAAAGTCATGCTGACTATCATTGATAATTTGTGACTTTCCAAGTAGAGATTAATTCTGTCCCTGAGCCATTTTTCCAATAGTTTCGCTACCGGAGATGTTAGTTTCTCTGGCCTCTTGTTTATTCCTATTTGGCCTATCTGGTTTATTCCTATCACCCAGCTTGAATAATGACACTACATTAGCGGTCCACCAGTCCTCTAAAACTACATCATAACTAGTTACCCATATTTGTGCCAATAGATCATCTACCTCATTGCAAATGCTGGTGCATTCAGGCAGAATATACTTAACTTGGTCTTTTTGACATCATTCCACCTTTGAGGCATACACAATGCTCAGCTTTGTTTCTCCTGTCCTCTAGTTTCCCTTGGAGCTTTCTGACTACCTGTTACTAGCTTAACTCCCTTCCAGTTACCCCTCAGGTTCCCATCCCCTGGAAAGTTTGTTTCAGCCCATCCCAACAACATTAGCAAGTCTCTCTGCAAGGTTATCAGTCAGAATCCTGATCAGTTATAACCCCCTCCAGCTTGTACAGGTCTCACCTGCCTTGGACCTGATTCCAGTGCTTCAGAAATCTGATGTCTTCCACTCTGTACCAGTTCTCTAGCCACATATTAAATCCATCAATTTTTTCCTGTTCTTATGCTCACTAGCCAATGACATGGCGCATAATCCTAAACGTATTGGTATCCAGGTCCTGATTTTCAATTTCCCTCCTAACTCCCTGAGTTCCGCTTTCAGAGTCTCATCCCTCTTGCTACTATTCAGGTGGGTTTAAACTAGCTCAGTAGGGGGACGGAAACCTGAGGTGTAGTTCCAGTGCACAGGAGGATGAGAGGAGGGAAGACAGGGACATGTTTTCATGATCACAGAAATGTGCTGACAGACAGCAAGCTGGTTTGAAGTGTGTCTACTTCAATGCCAGAAGTATCCGAAATAAGGCAGGTGAGCTTGCAGCACGGATAGGTACCTGGGACTTCAATGTTGTGGCCATTTCGGAGACATGGATAGAGCAGGGTGAGGAATGGATGTTGCAGGTACCAGGGTTTAGATCTTTCATTAAGAACAGGCAAGGCGGTAAAAGAGGGGGACATGTGGCCTTGGTAGTCAAAGATAGTATGACGGTGGCTGAAAGAACTTTTGATGCGGACTCGTCTACTGAGGTGGTATGGGCTGAGGTTAGAAACAGGAGAGGAGAGGTCACAATGCTTGGAGTTTTTTATAGGCCTCCACAGAGTTCCAGGGAGGTGGAGGAGAGGATTGGCAAAATGATTCTGGGTAGGGGAACTTTAACTTCCCCAACATTGACGAGAAATGCTGTAACTCTAGTATGTCAGATGAATCAGTTTTTGTCCAATGTGTACAGGAGGGTTTCCTGACACAGTATGTCTAAGGCCGACAAGAGGGGAAGCCACACTGGATCTGGTGCTTAATAATGAACCAGACCAGGTTAAGGGTGGCACGGTGGCATAAAGGGTGACACGGTGGCACAAGGGCAGCATGGTGGCACTGCTGCCTCACAGCGCTAGAGACTCAGATTCAATTCCTGCCTCAGGCAACTGTCTGTGTGGAGTTTGCACATTCTCCCCGTGTCTGCATGGGTTTCCTCAGGCGCTCCGGTTTCCTCCCACAGTCTAAAAATGTGCAGGTTAGGTGAATTGGCCATGTTAAATTGCCAGTAGTGTTAGGTGAAGGGGTAAATGTAGAGGAATGGGTCTGGGTGGGTTGCTGTTCGGAGGGTCGGTGTGGACTTATTGGGCCGAAGGCCTGTTTCCACACTAAGTAATCTAAAATCTAAAATCTAAAGAAGTTAAGAAGAGCAAAGAGGACACGAGCAGTCTTTAGCAAATAGAATAAAGGAGAACCCTTAAAGCTTTCTATAGTATGTGAGGAATAAAAGGATAACTAGGGTAGGAATAGGGCCAGTCAAAGACAGAAGGGGGAAGTTGAGTGTGGACCCTGTGGAGATTGGAGAGGTACTAAACGAACATTTATCATCGGTTTTCATTCAGGAAAAGGAGAATATTGGAGAAGAGAAGAATGAGATACGAGATATTAGACTGGAAAGGATCAAGATTAGTTATGAAGAGGTGTTATCAATTCTAGAAGGAGTGAATGTAGACAAGTCCCCGGGGCTGGATGGGATTTATCGGAGGATTCTCCGGGAAGCTAGGGATGAGATAGCAGAGCCTTTGGTTTTGATATTTGAGTCGTCATTGTCTACAGGTTTAGTACCAGAGGACTGGAGGATTGCAAATGTTGTACTCTTGTTCAAGAAGGGCAGTAGAGATGACCCAGGTAATTATAGATCAGTGAGCCTTACTTCTGGTGTAGGAAAGGTTTTGGAAAGGATTATAAGAGATAGGATTATAATCATCTAGCAAGCAACAATTTGATTTCAGATAGTCAACATGGTTTCATCAAGGCCAGGTCGTGTCTCACAAACCTCATTGAGCTTTTTGAGAAGGTGACCAACCATGTAGATGAGGGTAGGGCAGTTGATGTGATATACATGGACTTCAGTAAAGCCTTTGATAAGGTTCCACATGGTAGGCTATTGGACAAGAAGCAGAGGCATGGAATTGAGGGGCATTTAGCAGTTTGGATTAGAAACTGGCTTTCTGAAAGAAGGCAGTGAGTGGTGGTTGATGGAAAATATTTAACCTGGAGTCCAGTTACTAGTGGTGTGGCACAAGGATCTCTTTTGGGACCACTGCTGTTGTCATTTTTAAAAATGACTTAGACGCAGGCATAGATGGATGGATTAGTAAATTTGCAGATGACACTAAAGTCGATGGAGTAGTGGACAGTTCGGAAGAATGTTACAAGTTGTAGGGGACTTGGATAAACTGCAGAATTGGGCTGAGAGGTGGCAAATGGAGTTCAATATGGCTAAATGTGAGGTGATTCACTTTGGGAAGAATAACAGGAAGGCAGAATACTTGGTCAATGGAAAGATTCTTGGTAGTGTGGATGCGAAGAGGGATCTTGGAGTCCATGTACATAGATTCCTGAAAGTTGTCACCCAGGTTGATAGTGCTGTTAAGAAGGCATATAGTGTGTTAGGTTTATTGGTAGAGGGATTGAGTTCTGGAGCCGCAATATCATGTTGCAAATATACAAAACGCTAGTGTGGCCGCACTTGGACTATTGTGTAGAGTTCTGGTCGCCATATTTCTGGAAGGATGTGGAAGCATTGGAAAAGGTGCAGAGAAGACTTACCAGGATGTTGCCTGGTCTGGAGAGAAGGTCTTATGAGGAATGGCTGAGAGACGTGCGTCTGTTCTAATTGGAAAGAAGAAGACTAAGAGGGGATTTGGTAAAGACATACAAGATGATCAGAGGATTAGATAAGGTAGACAGTGAAAGTCTTTTTTCTAGGATGATGATGTCAGCTTGTACAGGGGCGGGTGGGAGAGCATAGCCAAAAGGTGAGGGGTGATAGATTTAAGACAGATGTCAGAGGCAGGTTCTTTACTCAGAGAGTGGTAAGGGTATGGAATGTCCTACCTGCTAATGTAGTTAACTCAGCCACATTAGGAAGATTTAAACAATCTTTGGATAAGCACATGGATTGTGCTGGGATAGTGTAGGTGGACGAGCTGAGAATAGTTCACAGGTTGGCGCAACTTTGAGAGCCAAAGGGCCTGTTCTGCACTACATTGTTTTATGTTCTATGTTCTATGTTCTAATGTCATTGCTACCAATGTACAGCACACCTTCTGGTTGATACCTCTTCCTTAAATGGATATCCTGCAGCCATTCTGTGACATCTTTGTCTCTGGCACCAAGGAGGCAACAAACCATCCTAGAGTCACGATTCATGCTGCAGAAATCACTCTCTGATCTCCTGACTATGGGATCCTTGTTTAACGTTACCCTGCCATACTTTCTCCTTCCCTATACAGCTAAGATACTACTGGTAAAGTGGACCTGCCTCTGGCGGCATTCCCCTGAGAAACCACAGCTTTTACTAATTTCCAAAATGTAATATTGATTGGCAAGCACAATAGATTCAGGCAACTCCTGCACTACCTGCCTGGGTTTCTTAGACTGCCTAGTAGTCACCCATTCCAGCTCTGCCTGTACATTTCTAATCTGCAGTGTGGCTACCTCCCTATATGTTCTAAACATGTAACCCTCTGCCTCACGGATGCACAACAGGAACTCCAACTGCTGCTCAATTTTCAAAATCTGGAGCTTAAGCCTGTGTTGCCAGTAACATTTCCTGCTTATATGTTTGTTGGGACGTATGATATGTCTATGACTTCACATATTCCACTAGATGGGCACTTTGCCTGTCCCTGCTGATCTGCATTCTAGAAATCTGAAAATTATTTATCTTTAGAATATATATGAACTTACTACGAAAATATTCAAATAAATTCATGTTCCTTCACTTATGTTAACATTATTTTCATTAGATATTGCTTTAATATTGCATATTACTTTGATTTGCTTTAGACTCACTCATAAGAGCATACTCTCACCAATCAATAAACTTATTTCCTATGGTGTCTCTTGGATTTTTTTTCTCATATTAGCCTCTTTTCAGCATTATAGTCAGAATGAACATTCTTTAAACTTACTGTCTCCTGTCTCGCACTGTTTTTCAAAGGAAGCCGCTCCCTGTTCTTTGTGCTTTTTGTTTCATAAGTTTGTTACTTCTTTTATTAGTGCTATGTTCAGGATGAAGCCGCTCCATGTTCTTCACCCTTTTTAAACTTGCTTCTTCCTCTCTTTCTCTGTTCAGAAAGAACCACTGCCCACTTTCCATTCTCATTTTAAACTTGCTGCCTCATCTCTTGGCGCTCTGTTCAGAGCAAAGCTGATCTCCACTCCATTTTTATCTTGCATTGCGTGCTGAATGAGGCCACTCCACACTCTACATGCTGTTTTTAACCTTGCTGCCTCCTCGCGTGGTACTGTGTGCCACTCTTGCTCTGCGCACTCTTATTCACCTTGTCACCCTTTTCTCAGTCTGTACTCAGAATGGAACTCTCTGTCGTGATTGAAACGAGGACTGCGAGGTGGACTTCATAGAATATGAGTTCCCCAATTGTGTTTGTTAATCTAATCCAGTCAGGGAGCCCTGGCTGACAGGTATAAACAGAAATGTCAGAGGTTTTGTCCACTCTGAAAACTGACTCTGAGGGATTTGGATCAGTGTCAAGGTCCCTCCACGTGTAACTAAAGGGTGACTTGGTGACAGGATACCAACCTCTGTGGAGTTTTTCACTCTCCACTTTCTACACTTTTTAAACTTGCTGTTTGCGCTCTCGGTGCTGTGTTCACATTAAACAAGTGCAGTGCCCCTTCCATGTGAATCAAAGGCTCTGGGTTCAAGCTCCACATTAGGTCCTGATGTTTAAGGAAAGTGTGTTTGTGCTCAAACAGTTTAGGAATGCATGAAGACACCTTCCCTGGGCATCAGGTCTGGAAATGAGCCTCAAACCCAAAGCCAGGAATGCTACCCATTCTGACACAAGACCTCCAGAGAAAGGCATTTAGTAGACAAGTCTTTTTGTGGTAATGTTTTAGATTCATGGTCACTATAACTGATAATAGCTTTTATTTAGATTGTATGTTCATTTCATTAAGTTTATAATTGCCATTTGGGGTGGGATTTAAACTCATTTCTCATGAATACTGATGCAGGCTTCTGGATTACTCATCCAGTAACATAATCATTATATAATCATATCCCCATGTGCAGTGTTTTTTATAATATCTCATTAAAATAACGTTTCCTTGAAGAGCTGTTTCTATACATTCTCTAAGGATAGAAGTGAAATCATTTCAAAGTCAGCCAAGAGAAGCCAAGTGTCTGTTACCTAGTTTAATACTTCACTGTTAAACTCTTTTCCTCGATTAATCGGAGTGCCATCTGAATACATTCAGCTTCTGCTGAGATTTCATTGCAAATCTGCAATGGGAAAATGGAAAGATTCAATGTTTGTGACAAACCTAAAAATAACCAGAGACAATGTCACTCCATGATGGAAGCTGAAGAGTTCGCCTTGAATTTTAACTATTCTCTTTCACACACATAGAGTTCCTACCTCTGGATTCTACCAAAGAACACTTTTAGGTTTTGTTTTTAAATTGTTGGAATGAATAATAACAGGCACGGAACTTTTTGTTCTCTTTCCCCATAGCGTTTGACTTGCCAAAAATGTTAACTCAACATATAAATCCAGTTTAATACTCAAAGTAAATAAATTCATCTTTAAGTATAGACTGAATGGTAATCAGGAGAAATGTAACAAAGTACAGGGATTTTATTAGTGGCAGTTGTCACAGTAAAGGAATTGAAATACTAAAGGCAGAGGGAAGGTCATATTGTATTATTTACAAGTGGCTGAGTTGCTTTGGTTTTCAAATCACAGGCAACTTGATGGTTATTACGTGAGGAGTTTTTCCTTGTGCTGTTATGCCTGAAAGAGCATCTGTTTTTGTCTTGTGGCTTCTACCTTACTTATAATGAACAAAGGACAGTACAGTGCAGGATCAGGCCCTTTGGCCCACTAAGCCTGAGCTGACACATGGTGCCTTTCTAAACTAGGAAACCTTTTACCTCTAAACAGACTGTACCCCTCTATTCTCTGTCTATTCAAGTGTCTGTCAAGATGCCTCTTAAACATGGCTATTATATCTGCTTCTAACACCTCTTCTAGCAACGCATTCTGGACACTTACCACCCTCTGTGCAAAAAACATGCCTCTCACATCTCCTTTAAACATTCCCACTTTTACTTTAAACCTATGTCCCTTCATAATTGACGTTTCTACTCTGGGAAAAAGAGTCCGACTATCTATTCTATCCATGCGTCTCATGGTTTTGTAAACTTCTATCAGGTCGCCCCCTCATCCTTCAATGTTCAAGTGAAAACAAACGCCCCCCCCACCCCCCTCAACAAGTTTGTCCAGTCTCTCCTCATAAATAATACACTTCAAACCAGTATCATCCTCATAAGTCATTTTGGTTTATTTTCAAATTCTCCATATCCTTCGGGTGTTATGACAACCAGATCTGTATGCAATATTCCAAATGTGGCTTATCTAAAATTCCATACAGCTGCAATATGACTTGCCAATTTTTACACTCAATGCCTTGATCCCCTTGTGTTGCCACTTTCAGGAAACTGTAGACCTGCATGCTGAGATCCCTCTGTAAGTTAATGCTTGTAATGGCTCTGCCATTTACTGTATACTTCCCTCCCTTATTAGACCTTCCAAAATGCATCACCTCGCATTGTCTGGATTATATTCCATCTGCCACTTCTCCAACCATGTCTCCAGTCTGTTTAAATCCTATTGTATCCTCTAGCAAATCTCCTCACTGTCCCCAGCTCTTCCAGTCTTAGTGTTGTCTGCAAACTTACTGATTAGACCTCATAAATTCTCCTCCAAATCATTTATTGATATTATAAACAAAAGGGGTCCCAGCACTGATCCATGAACACCACTGGTCACAGCTCTCCAGTCAGGGAACACCCTTGCACTGCTACTCTCTATCTTCTATGACCAAGCCAGTTCTGTATGCATCTTACAAGCTCACCAAGGATCTGATGTGACTTCACCTTCTTTGTCAGCTTGCCATGAGAGACCTTGTCAAAGGCCTTGCTAAAGTATGCTTCCCACATAATGCAGCACTATTCCTAGCTACATGCCAAATTTGATTTCATCACTTCCTGTGCTTTGCTGCTGCATCTACTGTGCTACTTCATTCCCCAATATCTAGCATTTATTTAAATATAGAGAAAGATTTGTTGCTCCCGGAGTATATCTCAGAATGTCGGGTGTAGATATCAGCAATCCCACATGTTTTTTCCATCTATTCAGCCACTGGCCAAAAACGCTAAAGAAATATACATTTATCATAGTTCGGGAGTTTGATATCATATGATATGTAAAGTTTATTCTTAAATTGAATAATTATGACCACATCTAAGACTCAGTAGGATAACCGTTCAGAGCAAGTACTTTTAAATGTGAGCTGCTCAAAAGGCATTGATTGGAAAATGCATTTAAATCTGGAACAGGAAATTTGAATACACAATGAATGGGTGTACGTTGGCAAAGATATGAAAGGAAAAGGATTTGGGTGTGATAATTGGTCATTCACGAAAATATCAGTCATTGTGAAGCTGTTTAGCAAGCAATTCAAGTACCAGACT
This sequence comes from Chiloscyllium plagiosum, assembly GCF_004010195.1. Classification (NCBI taxonomy): domain Eukaryota; kingdom Metazoa; phylum Chordata; class Chondrichthyes; order Orectolobiformes; family Hemiscylliidae; genus Chiloscyllium; species Chiloscyllium plagiosum. The sequence goes on from NC_057728.1 coordinate 48,128,033, forward strand.
GCACCTTGAGGGCATTTTGTTGTGTATTAAAGGCAAGTTATTTTGAGGTTATTTATCTCATTTGAGCACATTTACGGATGACTGGAGAAATTACATTTAAAGTATGTACTGACCTCTCTGCTACAAAAAGATCCATTGATGACCCCCACCCCCCACCTTGTTTGTCATGTATTGCCTTGTTCTTCATATCCACTTAAAGTTTCTATAACATTGGATAGGGTTGCACCATGATTGCTATGATTTCAGAGTCTTAAACACTCACCAGGCATCCCATGTCCTGTATGCTGCAGGAAGCTCACAATATTCAGCACCATTCCACTTAGCTGTAGGTAGAGGAACAAGAGAAACAACACAATTCAGTTCTGTCCACTTTACACTAAATAACAAGGAGCTTCTGTTACGACAAGAAAGGGAATTCATGGAATGCTTACAGGATGGCTTTTTGGAACAGCTTGTCAATGGAGCCCACAAGAGAGCAGGCTATTCTGGACCTAGTGCTTTGCAATGAACCAGACTCTATAAAAGATCTTAAAGTAAGGGAACCCTTAGGAAGTAGCGACCATAATATGGTAGAGTTCAGTCTGGAGTTTGAAAGGGAGAAGGCAAAATCGGATGTAATGGTGTTACAGTTGAATAAAGGTAATTATGAGGGCATGAGAAAGGAACTGACTAAAATAGACTGGAAGCAGAGGCTAACCGGGAAGACAGTAGAGCAAAAATGGCAGGAGTTTGTAGGTATAATTGAGGACACTGTACAGAGGTTCATTCCCAAGAAAAGAAAGATTAACAGGGGAGGGACTAGACAACCTTGGCTGACAAAGGAAGTCAGGAAATGTATTAAAGAAAAAAAGAGATCCTATAAAGTGGCTAAGAACAATGGGAAATCAGAAGATTGGGAAGGATACAAAAGCAAACAGAGGATAACAAAGAGTGTAATAAGAAAGGAGAGGACCAAATATGAAGGTAGGCTAGCCAGTAATATTAAAAATAATAGTAAAAGTTTCTTTCAGTACATAAGAAACAAACGACAGGCAAAAGTAGACATTGGGCCACTTCAAACTGATGCAGGAAGCCTAGTGATGGGAGATAAGGAAATAGCAGGAGAACTTAACAAGTACTTTGCGTCAGTCTTCACAGTGGAAGACATGAGTAATATCCCAAAAATTAAAGGGTGTCACGGGGCTGAGTTGAGTATGGTTGCCATTACGAAAGAGATAGTACTAGAAAAGTTAAAAAGTCTTAAAATTGATAAATCTCCTGGCCCCGATGGGATACACCCTAGAGTTCTGAGAGAGGTGGCTGAGGAAATAGCAGAGGCATTGGTTGAGATCTTTCAAGAGTCACTGGAGTCAAGAAAGGTCCCGGATGATTGGAAGATGGCTGTTGCAACCCCCTTGTTCAAGAAAGGATCAAGGCAAAAGATGGAAAATTATAGGCCAATCAGCTTAAAATCGGTTGTTGGTAAAATTCTAGAACCCATCATTAAGGATGAGGTTTCTAAATTCTTGGAAGAGCAGAGTCTGATTAGAACAAGTCAACATGGATTTAGTAAAGGGAGGTCATGCCTGAATTTTTTGAAGAGGTAACAAGTAGGTTAGACCAGGGAAACCCAGTGGATGTGGTCTATCTAGACTTTCAAAAGGCCTCTGATAAGGTGCCACACGGGAGGCTGCTGAGCAAGGTGAGGGCCCATGGTGTTCGAGGTGAGCTGCTGGGATGGACTGAGGATTGGCTGTCTAACAGAAGGCAGAGAGTTGGGATAAAAGATTCTTTTTCAGAATGGCAGCCGGTGACGAGCGGTGCCCCGCAG
>NC_057728.1:48130728-48162131 GCF_004010195.1 Chiloscyllium plagiosum
AGAGGTGGAAAGGGTTGGGGAGATATGCAGTTAGGTCTAACATATGAGGAACGGCTGAGGATACTGGGATTGTATTCGTTGGAGTTTAGAAGATTAAGGGGAGATTGAATATAGACGTACAAAATAATACATGGCTTGGAAAAGGTGGATGCTGGGAAATTGTTTCCGTTAGACGAGGAGACTAGGACCTGTGGACACAGCCTTAGAATTAGAGGTGGTCATTTCAGAACAGAAATGTGGAGGCATTTCTTCAGCCAGAGAGTGGTGGGCCTGTGGAATTCATTGCCACGGAGTGCAGTGGAAGCCGGGACGCTAAATGTCTTCAAGGCCGAGATTGATAGATTCTTGTTGTCTAGAGGAATTAAGGGCTACGGGGAGAACGCTGGTAAGTGGAGCTGAAATGCGCATCAGCCATGATTGAATGGCGGAGTGGACTCGATGGGCCGAATGGCCTTACTTCCACTCCTATGTCTTATGGTCTTATGGACAACAGAAACAATAATGAATGTTTGGTTGGGTTTCAAAGTCTATTAATCACTCCCATTTAGCAGGCGTTCTAATCCAAGAACTATTGAAACTTTTAAGAGGCTGTGGTGACTGAATATGCATTTAATATGTTTATAAATACAATAGACACTTAAAGGATTACAATTTTTTTGTACTTTACTGTATGCGAGATTTGAGGGGTGGTGATGGGTGGGTGGGTCGGGTGAAAGGGTGTGGCAGTGTCATGAGCAATGGATAGGAGGTGTCAAGGGCTTTACAATTGTGTTGGGAGCTGGACTATTATGTTCAATGATCAAGACCGGGCTTCTAACCAGCTAGTCTCTACACCTATACTCATCACAAACTTCACCATGGCTCACATGGTGAACCCAAATCCTATGAAAAAGAGAAAAATCCCAGGCAATGTCACATAGGTTAGATGTGCATTTTGAAAAGTTTTGGACAGAACGGGTAGAATTTTCCCAATCCTACAGCAATGCCCAAACTCTGAAGTCTACCTTTACTCAGTTTTAGGTTAATAAAACCATGAAATATTACAAAACATAGCTTCCAACTCTACTTCCTACCACTAGTCTCAATAACAGCTGCTTTGTACTTGTTTGAGTAAACCTAAACAAGTGGCCAAATTAATTAATTAATAATCTCTTTAAGGTTGCTGACCACCTCTTCATATATGCTCAAATAACCATCCATTGAATGCCTCTCACCATTTTCATACTTACCCTTATTATAGAGTTAGTAATGTTGCTGTGGTTCTGTTCGCTGAGCTGGAAGTTTTTGTTGCAAACGTTTCGTCCCCTGTCTAGGTGACATCCTCAGTGCTTGGGAGCCTCCTGTGAAGCGCTTCTGTGGTGTTTCCTCCAGCATTTATAGTGATTTGTATCTGCCGCTTCCGGTTGTCAGTTCCAGCTGTCCGCTGTAGTGGCCGGTATATTGGGTCCAGGTTGATGTGTTTGTTGATGGAGTTTGTGGATGAGTGCCATGCTTCTAGGAATTTCCTGGCTGTTCTTTGTTTCGCTTGCCGTATAATGGTAGTGTTGTCCCAGTCAAATTCATGTTGCTTGTCGTCTACGTGTGTGGCTACTAGGGTTAGCTGGTCGTGTTGTTTCGTGGCTAGTTGATGTTCGTGGATGCGGATCGTTAGCTGTCTTCCTGTTTGTCCTATATAATGTTTTGTGCAGTCCTTGCATGGGATTTTGTACACTACATTAGTTTGGACAGATAACCAGGTCTGACCTACAAAGAATGAAAGGGAAAGGATCAGGATACAATATTGGAGTTGTGGTTGCAGATGGTCTGACGCTGGTGAACAAGGAGCAAGGTGAATGACAGCCAAGTGCAAATCGGTATGTCTAGGCAGTCCAGCTTTCTCTGTAACATTTTCATGAAAGCAGAAGAAAACAGGAGATGAACAGAAAGTTGAGCTGATCTAAAAGAAGCAGAAACCAATTCACCTGCGCTGGTAAGATTAGATTACTTACGGTTTGGAAACAGGCCCTTTGGCCCAACAAGTCCACACTGACCCACAACCCCCTACACTTAACACTAAGGGTAATTTAGCATGGCCAATTCACCTAACCTGCACATTTTTGGATTGTGGGAGGTAACCAGAGCAGACCCACACAGACACGGGAAGAATGTGCAAACTCCAAATAGAGTCGCCTGAGGTGGGAATTGAACCCAGGTCTCTGGTGCTGTGAGGCAGCAGTGCTAACCACTGTGCCACCCTGCCACCCAATGTCAGGTTTGTCTCATCAGTGCTGAGAAAAGTTGATATTAGGATCACTGCTTTGCATATAATCATGTTGCATCCAACCTATAGGTAATTGGTGGCAATGAGGTCAAACATAGAAAGAAACTCTAACCCAATGATAAAATGAAGCAAAGAACAATGGATGCTGAATAAATGAATCAAAATCAGCAATTGTTGGGGAAAGTCAAGATGTCTGGCAGCATCTCTGAAGAGAAATCAGAGTTAAGATTTTGAGTCCAGTGACAATTTCTGTTTTTAATTCGAACCCATTGGACTGGTACTTCATACTTTGGTCAAAAACTTCAGCAAGCACAACAACGAAGAGAACTGTTTATTTGAGATATCATAAAAGGAAAGGAAAGATAATTTATTAATCATCTTTCACAATCTCATAGTGACACCCAAAATAAAAACATACAATAAAAGTACTTTTGAAGTGTAGTCATTTTTGTAATATAGATAAGTTTCAGCAAATGTGCACACAGCAAGGCCCTATAAGCAGCAATGAATTACATGACCAGACAATTAGATCGTTGGTTAAGGCCAATATATTGGCTGGAACTTGGGACACTTCAACTGTTCTTCTTCAAACATTTACACCTCAGAGGCAAATGGGCCTTTTTTTAATGTTTTGCTTTGATTGATCTTATGAATTGGGTAGATTAAAACTGAAATCTATTCCTCTGGAGACTAAGCAATCTAAAAGAATGCCGGGGTTAGCAAAAATATTACGAGTCGTATGGTTTAGTCATTGAACTCCATGCACAACAAGTGAAGTCAACATCAATGTCAGTAGTAAATGCTATTGTCCAGTGAATGAAATTTATCATTCCCAAGAGCATAGCTTTAGGACTGGTATCAAGATTCTGCTGCTCACATATGGGAATCAAATCATGAATTCTCCCTCTGAATTTAAAAAAAAACTTCCTCTCTTTACGAATTTGCACATCAAATTCAAACATAAGGTTTGTAAAAGGTAAACGTAAGGTCATCATAGTTCCATTGGGGTTTGTAATGAGTATCTTTAAGTTATAAAAACATAGAGCAATCAAGATCTTGAACAATATTGTCAAACTACCTCCTACTTTCTACCCCTCCCCATCTCACTTAAAGATTCTATACCCAGAATATTCAGTGCCAGTAGTGTCTCTCCTTCAGGCATGTCTCCATGTTGGCAATCCCCATTCTTTTATTAACTCACTTCCCGACCCACAAGACCCCTTGCACTAAAATAAATGCTCTCTAGCCTTGCCATGCTTCCTTTTGCCCTAACTTGACTATATTTACACTGCTCTCTACACTGATTTTCTTCTTTCTGTATACTTGACTGTGTATTACCCCTACTGCACCTCCACTCCCTATACCAAAACATGCCAAAATAGTTTAAACCCCCGCCAAATGCACTAGCAAAAACCTTACAAGGATGTTGGTATCATTCCATTCAGGCACAATGTGTCAGATTTGTACAAGTTGCACCATCACCAGAAATGAACCCAGTGATCCAGGTTTCTAAAGTCCCCAATCCTGTTCCAACTCTCCAGCCTTTTCTACCCACCTGCTTGCTAGGACATGGCATTAGAAGTAATCTTTGAGGTCCTGATTTTTAATCTGCTACCTTGCTTCCTAAATCTTGGTGAGCATACAGATGATTGGTAGCTATTGTCGTTTCAACAGCACTACATTCCAAGGATAACCACTAGCTCGTCCTGAATAAGAGGAGTCAATTTTCAGGTAGTTCCAGGGCATCACCACAATAAGGCTTGAGAGGTAACAGGGCGACTGGGATTCAGACTCCAATGTGAAAAGATCAAGAGGAAATGCAGGACCTTCTTTGTGGAGCCAGTTGGGTGGATTTCTCCAATGGGCCCAGGAAACCGGCAAAGGTTTACCTGACACCAGGCACGCAGCTGAGGCTGTCAGTCACCTACTTTGAATACATCTCCCCTATCAGAATAAAATAATGGCAGGCCCTGAAGTGACCACTTTAAATCCTTGATACATCCAATGGTGGCCCAACACCTTCACCACTCCCTATAAAATTTAAGGTGGTCAGAGACAGGCAGGTAGGCAGTGGGCAGGTCATGCATTTCATGTTATGATCCTTCCCCCATGTAAAATATCCTACAGCAGAATATATCATCAGTTCAAGGTAAAGAGAGAGGATGCTTCAAGTATTAAAACTTTTCTAATGTTGGAGGAGTACAGCTGCCAATATGACAGTACAACACAAAACACTGATGCCCAAGTAAGGGGTAATGTATGTGAGTATAATGTGAGCTAGCTGGATAGGTATGCTATAAATCACTCCATACACAGTGTGAGGGGCCTGCTCGTGTCAGCCAACTTCTGGACAATTTAAACAAGCTCTTGTAAATTTTTTACTTTGCTTTTACAGTATTCTGCATAAATATGATTGTGAAAATCTCTTCTTAAGCAAACTGAGATATTTTCAAGCTGAGTGGCACACATTCTCTGTGCATTATTGTTCAGAAGTTCAAGAAATCACCTTTTACGTTTTTACATAATTGAACAATAAAGTCAAATTTGTTTGCACTATAATGCTTTTGTCCTTTGGATTCTTTCTCATATGTATGTCTGAAAGCGTAGGATGCCAAAGCATCTGATGGGTGTGGTAATATAATTGTTTGAATGCAGAGGATGTCTCATGTTGTTCAGAAGTGAAAAGAGTTATGCCAGACAATAGTAAATTAGTTAAAAATAATTTTGTACATGTTAATGGACATAAATTGTCAATTTTGATAATGGCATTTTTAGAATAAAGCATTGATCACATGTGCAAACATTTCATAAAACCTAATATACCTTCATGCTGACCTTAAGGATAATATTAAACAGCCTTTGCATGCATAAATCATATTGTACATATAAATTTCTATAGTGATTTATTATTTCAATGTTTGCAAATAATTTCCAGCCACTCGAACATTTGGCATAACTCAGCTGAAAACATTGAAAGTAGTTGATGAACATATTTAAGCTGCAAAAGAAAACAAAAAAAAACCCAGCTTCACTATTGATTCAAACCAGTTTGGTTACAAATTGGAATTGATGGTGCACGATTCGCAATGAGAGGAAACCACACCAGAAATAAGGAAAAGCACACTTTATAAACTCTGCTGACATGAGGGATTGCTTCGATGTGTCAAGTATGGGAGAAAGAAATGTGCAGCAATAGGTCAGACATTTTGGTGAAAGTGTAACTTCCGTTCTAAAGAAGTATCATGTTGGACTTCAAACATTAACTGTTTTCCTGGGTCTGTCCAACACTTTGTTTATATTTCAGATCTCCAAAATTCACAGTATTTTGTTTTTGCTTTCAATTATTTTCTTGATGGGAATCAAATCAGAATCTACAACAGCACATTTAGGGACTGCTTTCCTTCCAAATACCTTCGCTTGGACAAGAAGCATGAGGTTCCTGGTTTCCCTGATATAGTGACAGATTATACCGCCTTTTGCTAATCCAAATCCATCATTTGAATGGAAGCCATGTAAAATTTAATTGGTTTAATTTACAGGATCTCAGAGATTTTCACAAGCCATTTAAATTTAAATAAAACACGTTTTGCTTTTTAAATAGGCTCAAGCTACCATTATTTTATAGCATTATTTACTATTATTAATGTATCAATTATTTGAGAATATTAGCATTTTCCAAAAAGCATAGCAAGGAGGCTATCCAATGGTAATGCTGCCAAGCCAGTAACATGATGTCAATATGACAATTAGTCATCGAGTCATGCATCACTGACCCAGACCATTTAGCCCAAATCATCATGCTGACCATGTTTCCTAAACTGAACGTGTCCCATTTACCTGTGGCCCATAATCTGTCAAAACCTTTCCTATCCATGTATTTGTACAAATATCTTTTAAAGTTTGTAATTGTACTTGCCTCTACCACTTTTGCTGATAGCTATGTGAAAAAGTTGCCCCTCAAGGTCCGTTTTAAATCTTTCCCCTCTCACCTTAAACCTATTTGCTCTGGATTTGGATTTCCCTACTCTGGGGTAAAGATCTTGGTTCTTCACTTTATCTATGCCCCTTATGAGTTTATAAACCTCCATAAAGTCACCTTCCAGTCTCCTTAATATTTTTGTAAACCTTTTTTGTATCCTTTCTAGTTTAATAACATCCTTCCTATAGTAGGGCGACCAGAATTGTACAAGTACTCCAAATGTGGCCTTACCAATGTTTTGTACAGCCATAACATGATGTCTCAACTCCTGTCTTCAATGCTCTGATCAATTGTCCAATAATCAAGTTGATTCAGTTTCAGCATTGATATTCAACAATTTACAACTATGTCTTTCAGGCAATATGTTTTCTTAAGAAACTCTTGAAAATCTATGCACATATGAGCCCTGAATAAGAAACATTTTAGAATTATAAATGATCTAATCTTTGTGCCACAGAAAGGGTGGAGTGATTGGTACGGTCACGTAGCAATGAGATTCTTGTGGAAATAAATAATTTTATCCACTGTAAAGGAACTAGGAGGCTTCCTGTTCTCTCATTGGTAAGACACTGGCCATTAGAGATTGAGAAAAGTCGAGTTGCCAAAAAGAAATTGTTATAGTGTAGTGATTGCCAGCTTAAGGTCAAGGTTAATGAGTGTTAAATGAGGTGTGTTTTCCATCTTGTTTGGCACATCAAAGAACACAGTGAAGATTACATTTTACTTTTGTCAATGCTCTTGCACATCCGCTGTAATGATATTTCATGTCATGACACAAATGCACTTTATCCTCAAGATTTTGGCATGGGGTCATTAGCTGCACATAATCCAACTGCTTTTTGATTAATACATTTCCCACGGTAAAAGAGGAAACCAAGTGACTGATAAGTGTACAACAAAAGAGCTCCACTATCAGAAGTCATAAAATTTGTGCCACTTTTATTTTCACATTTAAAGAAACTGCTGCATTATTCTTCCAAGTTGAGGTTAAGATTGAGTTACTGTAATTACTTCAAAGGGAATTAGAGACTTTTGTTCTCAGGAAGCTAGTTTTATAATTTCGTTTGAGAATGGTGGGCAAAAATACACAATTTGTTCTTTGCCGGTGTTATTGAAAAATGATTCTATACATTGGTGCTGATTTAGAATAAGAAATCATTACATAAATATTGTATTGGAATGCTTTGATTGGAATGTAGTTTTCGTTGGGATGTACTAAATCCATCTATTGGCTATTTTGAAAGTAGCTATGGCTAGTTCTAAATCTGCTAAATCTGTCTTATACAGTGGAAATTAGATTATCCGAATGTGATGGGCGGGCACTATTTCATTTGGATAATCAATTATTCGGAAATTCGATTAAATGCCTTTCCTCTGAGGCTCAGAGTTTTAAAGTCCCTATTCAGGAGACTGCAGCAGCACACAGCGCGCGAGACCCCGCCCCCAACACTGCCACCCTCTCGTCTTCCCCGGTCCACCTCTGCCCCCCAACCCTGTCCAAACCCGCCCCCGCCCCTCAAATCCGACCCCCCAATCCTGTCCAACTCCGCTTCCTGCCCTCCAGCACAAAGCATGCGAGCCCCTCCCCCAAGACAGCTCTCGCCCCCCCCCCCCCGTCACCCGTCCACATCCCGACTGCACACCAACAAGACTGCTGCTGCTGCTGCTGCCGCTGCCTTTGTGGGATAAGTCTCCAAATAGCGCACGCGCGCGCGCACACACACAGCCACACACACAACTTTTTACTGCAAAGTTTTGACAGGTTCCATGTTTGCCCTGTCTTGTCTCCAACAAGACAATGTTGGAGAGATAATTCCTGGGAAGGCGAGGGGTTAGGTTACACCCCTCCATAGAAATCTAGGGAAAGTGTGGAGAGAGAGAGGGGGCAGGAGGTCAGTCATTTGGAGACTGTACCAGTTTAATCACTGTAAACAAAAGGCGTGATCACTGCTGGAAACACGTCTTTGATGTAATGTTTCTATCGGGACCTCGAGATCTCCTTCAGATAATCCGATTTTCGGATAATTGGTATTCGGATAATCAAGTTTCCGCTGTACAATCACACATTGTTTTGGTAATATGATAAAATGAGTTTCGGGTAGTTCAAATGACATCCAATCACCAAGAATATACAGCACAGATGTAGGCCAATCAACTGTACAAGCCTTTTGCAATATTTATGCAATACTCAAAATTCCTGCCAGCTTTCCGCAACCAAATGTATCATTTTGATTATCAATTCATTGACAGTCATAGAGTCACAGAGATGTGTAGCATGGAAACAGACCCTTCGGTCCAACCCGTCCATGCCGACCAGATATCAAAAACCATATTTTGTCTCACCTGCCATATTCCTCCAAACCCTTCCTATTCATATATCCATCCAGATGCCTTTTAAATGTTGCAATTGTACCAGCCTCCACCACTTCCTCTGGCAGCCCATTCCACACACGCAGCAACTTCTTCGTCAAAAAATTGCGCCTTAACTTTCTTTTATATATTTCCCCTCTCACCCTAAACCTATGGCTTCTAGTTCTGGACTCACCCACCCCAGAGAAAAGACCTTGTCTATTATCCTATCCATGCCCCTCATGATTTTATAAACCTCTATAAGGTCACCCCTTAGCCTCCAACGCTCAAGGGAAAACAGCCCCAGCCAATTCAACCTCTCCCTATGGCTCAAATCCTCCAACCCGAGCAACATCTTGTAAATCTTTTTGGAACCCTTTCAAGTTTCACAGTATCCTTCCAATAGGAAGGAGTCCAGAATTGCACACAATATTCCGAAAGTGGCCTAACCAATGTCCTGTACAGTCGCAACATGACCTCCCAACTCGTGTATTCAATACTCTGACCAATGTCTCTCATGTTTCCTTGTCTAACTCCAACTTAAAAGGGATCCAAATGATTCACTTCAGTCAATCTCTGTAGTGGTGAATTCTTCATACGTGACTGGATTACTTAATGACCTCAGAGTAAAGGCACATCTACATAGAGTCATAGAGATGTACAGCATGGAAACAGTCCCTTCACCGCAGTGATCATAACATGATTGAGTTTTGCATCTAGTTTGAAAGGGAGAAACATGGTTCTAGTTCTTATTTAACTAAGAGTAAATAAGTGGGCACGAAAGCTGAACCAGCTAAAGTGAAGTGAGATACTAGGCTAGGAAATAGATCAGAGTCGAAAAGCACAGCGAGTCAGGCAGCATCCGAGGAGCAGGAGTGTTGACATTTCAAGAATCAGCTCTTCATTAGGAAATGTTAACTCTCCTGCTCCTCGGATGCTGCCTGACCGACTGTGCTTTTCCAGTGCCACACTTCTTGTCTCTGATCTCCAGTATCTGCAGTCCTCACTCTCTCCTAGGAAATAGATCAAGAGAGAAGTAGTGACAGGCATTTAAAGGAATATTTCAAAGTAGTCACAAAAGCATATTTCTACAATCAAGAAAAATTCCAAATGTAGGAGCAATCATTGCTGGTAACCTAATGAAATTAAGTAAAACATAAAACTTTGCATTTGGTATGAACTTGCTAACCTATTGACATAACTGTTAATCAGTCTAGGAGTTGGGAAGACATGCTGAGGTTGGATAGGACATTGGCGAGGCCTCTTCTGGAACATGTGTCCATTTCTGGTTGCCCAGTTATAGGGAGGATATTATTAAGCTGAAGAGTGTTCAGAAGAGATTCACCAGAATGTTGCTGGGTATGGAAGGTTTAATTTATAAAGAAAGGCTGGATAGGCTGGAACGTTATTCCCTGGAGCATAAGAGATTAGGAGGTGACTTTATAAAAATTTATGAAATAATAAGGGGTATAGATAGAGCTAATGGTAGTTTTCTTTTGCCTTGGATGAAGGACTTCAAGACTAGGGGCATATTTTTTTGGTGAGATGAGAGAGATTTAAAAAAGACATGAGAGGCAATTTTATTACACGGAGGGTGGTTCATGTGTGGAATGAACTTTCAGAAGAAATGGTGAATGTGGGTACAATTTCAACATTTAAACACATTTGGATAAGTGCATGAATAGGAAAGGTTTGGAGAGATATGGGCCAGGAGCAGGCAGGTAGGACTACTTTAGTTTGGGATTATGATCAAGATGGACTGGTTGAATCGAAGGGTCTTTTTCCAAGCTGTATGATTCTATTTGTGCATTTGTGCCCTGAGATATCTTTGTTCCTTGACCTACCTAAACTTGTCGAAGAGAAAATCACAGCTCGTTGGGCAGCATCCGAGGAGCAGGAGAGTCAACGTTTTGGGCATAAGCCCTTCATCCCTCTTAACTCTGATCTCTAGCTTCTGCAGTCCTCACTTTCTCCTATCTAAACTTGTACCTTCCATTTAATAAGTGATCTCCTACTCTTCCTACCAAAGTGTATTGCCACATGTTTATCCATGTTGCACTATATACCCAATCTAGATGATGATTAATGATCTCTTGTCAGCAGTTACACTTCTCCTCAGATTTGACTATCCCAGGGCTGTAACTAAGCTATATTTTTGATTTCAAGTCTGAATTATTAATGAAAAGTGTGAACATCGCTCTAAAATGCAGCAGATTGCTTTAAATTATAGAGAACACAAGGGGCACAAAAACTTGTCCCCATTTTGAACTAATTTCTTTTCTCTCTCTCTTAGACCCACATAGCAGAGTATGCCTCATACCAAAGAGTGAAGATGAACCTGTTAGCAATACCTACATTAATGCCAACTACATTAGGGTAAGTAAGTGCATTGGTTACATTCATAATCTGCATAGTTTGTATTAATGTTTCGATCCAGTCATGCAACAACATTCACCACAGATTTAAATGCAGTGCTTGTGTTTGTTATCTCAGTATGTGTTTGATGATTTCTCATTGGATTATACCTGTTGTCTATGCATTTTAACGTGTAACCACAATCTTTTAAATGGTAACAAATTTAATTTACTAAATTGAGAAATAGGGAATGAGAAAGTAAAAAAATGTAAACATTTTAAATATAGTTGTAAAGAAGAAACAGGAAATTTAAAAGAACTGATCTTGTTGTCAACAATTACAAATGTATGAACGTAAGAAAAAGCAGGAGATGTAGCCCTTCATGCGTGGGTCACCATTCAACACGATCATAGCTGCTCTGCTTGTGTTTTGAATTCCACATTCCCACTTCCCCTGATAATCCTTGATTCCTTCGTCTAACAAGAATCTATCTGCCTCTGTCTTAAAAATATGCAATGACACTGCCTTCACCACCTTCTGAGGCAGTGAGTTCCAAGGTCATACAGTCATTTAAGAAGAAAATCTTCTCGTCTCTTTCCTGAAAGGGGTGGACAAAGTTAAAAATCACACAACACCAGGTTATAGTCCAACAGGTTTAATTGGAAGCACTAGCTTTCAGAGCGCTGCTCCTTCATCAGGTGGTTGTGAAGGAACAGCGCTTGGAAGTCAGTGCTTCCAATTAAACCTGTTGTTGTATAACCTGGTGATGTGTGATTTTTCACTTTGTCCACCCCTTTCAGGAAAGAGACATTCCAGTCCAACACCGGCATCTCCAAATCATTCCTGAAAGGGCACCCTCCAATTTTGAAACAGATAAATATGCCATACTACTCTGAGACTCAGTCTTCTCCTTTCCAAGCTGGATGTAGAATTCAATTTGATTGTGATTTCTGTGACCTAGTGATGATTTAATTGTAAGGATCTTAATTAATTTAGTCACATTACACCATACCAAGTTAAATCTAACCAAAAGTTAAATCTAACTAGCTCTCTGGTTGTTTCCAAATCATAGTGCTGCTCCAAACAAACTTTATTGAAAGCATTCTATGAACTCTTCATCCAAGCTATAACTGCAATCTGATTTTTCCCGCTGATTTGTAAATTAAAGTCACCATGTCTCCTTTTATAATTTGTCCCACATTGTGGTTACTTAAGTGTTTGTAGAACACTCCCATTAGTCACTTCTTTCCCTTGCTATTTCTCATATCCACCCAACCCGATTCTACATTCTGATCTCCCAAACCAATTTTAACTGTTTCACAAATGCCATCCTTGATTAACAGTACTACACCTCCACCTCCATAATTTTCTTGAATGTCATATACCTCTCAATATTCAGGGCCCAATCCTTGTCATCCTCAAGCCACGTCTCCATAAGGGCTCTCCGATCATATATATTTATTTCAATGTGTGCTGTTAATTTGTTTATGAATGCTACACATATCCTGATACAAAACATTTGGTTATGTCTTTTTGTTATTTTTGCATCTAACCTTGATTGTTGGCATGTTCCTTTTTTTTCCCCTCATCAATCCCTTCCTACCATTCTATGGCCTTCATTTCCTGTTTAATTATTTTTCATTCTTATCTTGTACCTACTCTTTGAAATGCCACATTTTTCCACACTTGATACTGACTGCCTGTCACAAGGTCCTTACCCACTGCTCTCAGTAACATTGACTGTCTATTTCAGTGGCCTCACCTTATCCACTCTTCTCAGTGAAGCTGATGGCTTGTCACATCTTGGAGAAAGTGAGGACTGCAGATGCTGGAGATTAGAGTCGAGAGTGTGGTGCTGAAAAGGCACAGCAGATCAGGCAGCATCCAAGGAGTAGGAAACCTGATGAAGGGCTCTTGCCCGAAACATTGATTCTCCTGCTCCTCGAATGCTGCCTGACCTGCTGTGCTTTTCCAATACCACACTCTCGGCATGTCACATCTTGTCCATTCCTCCTGTCAAAAAAGGTGATTTTTTTTTAGGAGATTCTAAATCTCCTTATATATTTTTCTTTTTTTCCTTACCCCCACACTACCATCTAATTGCGCTCATGCTTATATTTTCCCCAGCACGCATGTCGGGTACGTGCAGGTGTAGGAAAGATAATGATTAATTGAATTAACAATCAATCAATTGATAGTTTTTTTTAATATTTGCCGTTTGTATAATAGACAAATTGTTAACAGATTTAGCTCAACCTAACAAATTCAGTCTGTTGACAAATAATAGGATTGGAGCTTAAATCCATAAACAAAGATTACCCAGTGTTTATAATTTTGTAGCAAGACTTTGCATTTACACCATCTTATGAGAGTTTAACAGCTTTCCTGTCAAAGCTATTGCTGATGATCAAGATCACACCAGTGTAAATTTGACCTTTTTTTGTTAATTGCCATTTTGTTTCAACTTTGTTTTGCAAAAATGCAACATTATTGTCAAATATCTTGGGAATAAATGTGTCCTGTGGTGGAGATTTTGGTTTGAAATCAAAGGAGAACTCTCTACAAATTGAAGATGCCCTCTTTAGTAGAGATTTTTGTGTTGATTAGGAGATTGAAAATGTGTAGAAATGTACTAATTTATGTTAGTATGTAATAGAGTTAGATTTCTAAAATAATTTAGTAAAGATTGAATGATGTTTTATTTTATACATGTAATTGTCAACGCCAACTCTCTGGCATGTATGATGTAAGGTGATTCTACAAGCAATTGTTGCTAAGGTTAATGTGTGATTGCTTTGGGAAGTGCATGAACATTGCTGTGACTTATAGTTGTTATTGCTTTCATCGGAGTGTTATGATGATAAAAATATTTCTGACTGACTTGCTTTAAAAATGCTTCCTACCACTGCTCAATGTGCAAAACGGATTCACTCACCAGTGAATTATGCACTGCATTTTCTTTTGTATAACTAAGTTACACTGGCCTTTCCATGTCATTCAGGGTTATGGCGGTCAGCAGAGGGCATACATTGCTACTCAAGGCCCTATGATCAATACAGTGAATGACTTCTGGCGGATGGTTTGGCAAGAGGACTGTCCTGTGATTGTTATGATTACCAAGCTGAAAGAGAAAAATGAGGTAAGACCCAAACAGAGTTATACACTTGCAAGCAGCATTTTGCAATTAAAATGGCATTGTAAGCAAAGGGAGCTCACTGAGAACTGCAGTAACTGTACAAGACAATTTTTAAAATATTTGTAATCAGTGCTGCAGTGAGACAGTACTGTAATTCAGAGGATCAAGATGCAAAATTAATTTTGGTAGAGATACAAAACAGCTAAGGTAAAAAGTCAATAATATTAAACAAAGAACAGCAGATATTGGAAATCTGAAGCAAAAGCAGAAATTGTTGGAGAAACTCAGCAAATCTGGCAGCATCTGTCGAGAGGAAGCAGAGTGAATTGAGTCCAATGAGCTGATAACATCTCAAAAAAAGTGGTATTCGTGTTGATGACCTGCTGGAGGATTGGGGTTGTGGAGAGATAGGTGGCAATGGAACCAAGACAGGGAGAGAGGAAAAATGTTGGGCAGATAAAAGGATTGTTACAATAAGCCAGGGAAGAAGAAAAGCTAGATAGGTGATAACAGGGGGAAACGAATGGATGAAAATGGGTTGGCTGTGCTGAAAGCAGTCCATGTCATGACAGGGTTTGTGGTGTTGGAGTGGGTAGAAGACTTGGAAAGAGAACTTCAGGCTCTAAAATTATGAACTTCAATACTGAATCCTGAAGGCTGCTCGGTCTGTAAGTGAAATATGGGATGCTGTTCCTCCAGCTTGCACTAAGTAAGAAGTCACTTGTGAGAGTATTTATAGATCCACTAACAATACCTTGGCATTGTAGGACAGAATATGTAGGAAGAAATAGCGGAGGCCTGTAAGAAAGATACTACAATAAACATTGGTGTTTTAAAAATTTCATATAGATTGAACGATTCAGATTGGCAAAAATAGTTAAGGTCACAGCAATATTTTGGGTCAATTTCTTATGGTTGATTGTCCTTATGCCAGCCAGGGATCTAGCGATTTTATACTTGGCAAAATGCAAAGAGTGCAAAGAATCACCTAATTAATGAAGGAATCTCTCAACAAAAGGGATCATGACAGAAAAAAAATCACATTCTCTTGCAGAGTGAGAAGTATGTGTCTAAAACTAAGGTCTCAAACTCGAATGAAGACATTTGCATGTGTATGAGGACAAATCTGATTAAATTGAACTAATAAAGTAGGTTATACAGTAGGATAGTAGTTGAGCAATGCCAGCAATTTACAAAAGTATTTCATAAATTTGATCAATGTATATTCAATTGAGAAAAGCAGATCCTATGAGCAGAATCTGTGGCAAACCAAAGAGGGAAAGGATAATATCTTATTGAAAATAAGTAGTGTACAATACTGCAAAGATGATTGCAAGTTCAGATAATTGGAAACCAGCAAAGAATGGCTGAAAACATGTAAAGGAGGGAGAAACTGGAGTATGAAAGAAAACTAACTAATAAATAAAAATAAATAAACAGACAGTAAGGGTTTCCACGAGTATTTAAAAGTGAAAGTGTAACTGAAGTGAGTGTTGGTCCCTGGCAGAATGAAATTGAGGAATTAATAATGGAAAGAAGGGAATTGTGGAAGCATTGAGTGAGTGTTTTTTGTCTTTCTTCACTGTAGAAGACGTGATTACTTGAAGATTGCTTGATTACTTGAAAATCAATTATTAAAACAGTTAGAGGTATCTAAAACAAGCATTAGGGAAAATGTGTTGGGAAAACTATCAGAATTAAAAGCTGACAATTTTCCTGGACCAAGTGGGTCTGCATGCTATGGCTTTAACAGAAATGGCTGCAGAGGGTGTTTGGGTTGTCATCTACCAAAATTCACTAGATATTGGAAAATGTCCCAGCAGATTGGAAAATCACAAATGTCACACCTCTAATCAATATTGAAAAGAACCAGAATGGAGGAAACTATGAGTCAGTTATCTTAATACCTGCCATCGGGTAAGTGCTAGAATTCCTTATTAATGAGGTAATAATAGGGCAGTCAGACCATCCTAATACAATCAGGTAGAGTCAACGTGGTTTTGTGACTAATTAAAATTATTTGTGCCAGGTGGACAGGGGGAAGTAACAAGCACAGTGAGTAATGAGGAGAAAGGAGGAAAGTGAGAAACAGAGATATAGATTTCACAGAGTAGGGTTTTAAAGCTGAAGATGCAGACATATGGATGGAGTGGATAAAATTCCTGATGAAGGGCTTTTGCCTGAAACATCGATTTTCCTGCTTCTTGGATGCTGCCTGACTTGCTGTGCTTTTCCAGTACCACACTCTCGACTCTAATCTCCAGCATCTGCAGTCTTCACTTTTGCTGGATTAAAATTAGGGATAATCAACAAGACAGAATTGGAGGTGTGCAGATATCTCAGGGTTGAGGGATTGGATAATATTACAGAGTCTTGGAGAGGTTTGAAAATAGGGATGAGAATTTTGGCAACATGATATTGTTTAATGTCACAGGAAAGCCACACACACACAGACCAAGTCCTGAACTATGAAAGCAACCACCCCAATACACACAAACGAAGTTGCATCAAGACACTGTTCAAAAGGGCCACAACACACTGCAGCACACCAGAACTGCAAAAAGAGGAAGAGGAACACCTATACAAGGTATTCGCAAAAAACGGATATCCTCGCAATTTCATCAACAGATGCCTAAGAGAAAGACACACGCAGACGACAAGCAACATGAATTTGACTGGGACAACACTACCATTATAGGGCAAGCGAAACAAAGAACAGCCAGGGAATTCCTAGAAGCTTGGCACTCATCCATAAACTCCATCAACAAACACATAGACCTGGACCCAATATACCGGCCACTACAGCGGACAGCTGAAACTGACAACCGGAAGCGGCAAGGACAGGCCACTATAAATGCCGGAGGAAGCACCACAGAAGCGCTTCACAGGAGGCTCCCAAGCACTGAGGATGTCACCTAGACAGGGGACGAAACGTTTGCAACAAAAACTTCCAGCTCGGCGAACAGAACCACAGCAACGAGCACCCGAGCTACAAATCTTCTCACAAACTTTGATTGTTTAATATATAAATATGATCAAATGAGCCAGATTTCAGTCTGGAATCTGACTTAACCAATAAAAATAAAACTTGAAAACATAACATATTTTAAATAGTCATGGTATATGTTCTCAATATAAAGAAAAATTCTAAAGGAACAACTCATCTTCTATGCTTGAATACAGAAGTTAGGTAAGCCATCAAACTTAAGGAAAAATTCTCTAACTGCAAAGATGAGTGGCAGGTCAAATGATTGATCAATATTTAAAGAATGGTAGAGAATGATGAAAAGGTTAATCAGAAGGAATAAGTTACAGTAAATAAAGAAGCTAGCCAGGAATGTAAACACAGAGACCAAGAATTTCTACAAATACTTAGAAAGGAATAAAACAAGTAAAGTGGATATTGGCCCTCCAGAGATTGAGAAACAGAGTTGCTAGTAAATAAAAAGGAAATAGCAGACAAAATTAGTAAACATTTTGTATTAACTATAGTGGATATAAGAAACATAATAGGTATCAATGGATGGAATGGAATGAGGAACTTGGGAAAATTGCAATGGCGAGGGAAAAAATGTGAAACTAACTGATGGAGCTACGAGCTGACAAGTCTCCAGGTCCAGATGGGCTTCTTCCAGAAGTCTTAAAACAGGGTTTTATAAGGTACTGGATCTGTTATTGTTAATTTATTAAAATTCCCTAGGTACAGGAAAGGTTCCATCTGATTGGGAATTATCAAGTATAACTTCTATTCAAGGAAGTAGGGAAGCAGAACATAGGAAACTACAGGCCAGACATCTTTGACATCTTTTATGGGTTAGAGTTGATCATTAAAAAGATTTTGGCTGCATGTTTGGAAAACCAGAAGGTAATTAGGAGAGTCAGCATGGTTTTAGAACATAGAACATAGAACGTTACAGTGCACTACAGGCCCTTCGATGTTGCACTGACCTGTGAAATTAATCTGATGCCCATCTAACCTACACAGTTCCATTATTATCCAAATGTATGTCCAATGCCCTTTTAAATGCCCTTAATGTCGGTGAGTCTACTACTGTTGCAGGCACACCATTCCACGCCCCTACTACTCTCTGAGTAAAGAAACTACCCCTGATATCTGTCCTAAATCCATCACCCCTCAATTTAAAGCTATGTCTCCTTGTGTTAGCTTTCACCATCCAAGGTAAAAGGGTCTCACTGTCCACCCTATCTAACTCTCTAATTATCTTATATGTCTTGATTAAGTCACCTCTCAACCTTCTCTCCAACGAAAACTGCCTCAGTTCCCTCAGCCTTTCCTCATAAGACATTCATTCCATACCAGGCAACATCCTAGTAAATCTCCTCAGAACCCTTTTCAAAGCTTCCACATCCTTCCATAATGAGGTGACCAGAACTGCACACAATACTCCAGGTACGGCCTTAACAGTGTCTTGTACAGCTGAAGTATGATCTTGTGGCTCTGAAACTCAATCCTCCTATCAATAAATGCCTTCTTACCAACCCTATCAACCTGGGTGGCACCTTTCAGGGATTTATGCACCTGGACACCGAGATCTCTCTGTACATCTACAGTGCCAAGAATTTTACCATTAGCCCAGTACTCTGCATTCCTGTTACTTCTTCCGAAGTGAACTACCTAACATTTTTCCACATTAAACTCCATTTGCCACTTCTCAGCCCAACTCTGCATATTATCCATGTCCCTCTGTAACCCACAACATCCTTCAGCAGCATCCACAACTCTGCCTACCTTTGTGTCATCTGCAAATTGACTAACCCATCCTTCTACACCCACAGCCAAATAATTTATAAAAATGACAAATAGCAGTGGCCCCAACACAGATCCTTGTGGCACAACACTGGTAACTGTGCTCCAGAATGAACATTTCCCATCAACCACCACCCTCTTTCTTCTTTCTGCTAGCCAATCTCTGATCCAAACCACTAAATCACCTTCAATCCCGAAATTGTGTATTTTGTGTAATCGCCTTCCGTGTGGAACCTTATCAAATGCCTTACTGAAGTCCTTATACACCATATCAACCACTTTATCTTCATCCACCTGTTTTGTCTCCTTCTCGAAGAACTCAATAAGGTTAGTGAGACATGGCCTACTCTTCACAAAACCATGTTGACCACCCCTAATCAAATTATTCTTTTCCCAATGATTATAACTCCTATCTCTTACAACATTTTTCACATCTTACCCACAACCGAAGTAAGGTTCACTGGTCTATAATACCAGGGTTGTCCTGACTCCCCGCCTTAAACAAGGGAACAACATTTGCTATCCTCCAGTCTTCTGGCACTACTCCTGTTGACAATGATGACATGAATATCAAAGCCAAATGCTCTACAATCTCCTCCCTGGCTTCCCAGAGAATCCGAGGATAAATCCCATCCGGCCAAGGGATCTTATGTATTTTCAGATCTCCCAAAATTGCTAAAACCACCTGTTTGTCAACTTCAATCCCATTTAATCTTGTAGCCTGTATGTCTGTATTTTCACTAACATTGCCCTTTTCCAATGTGAATACTGTTGAAAAATATTCATTAAGTGCTTCCCCATGCCCTCAGATTCTACACACAACTTCCCACTCCTATCTTTGATTGACCCTCATCTTACTCTTGTCATTCTTGTATTCCTGATATCCTGTTGAAAGCTTTAGGGTTTTCTTTGATCATATCCGCCAACAACTTCTCATATCCCCTCCTGGCTCTTCTTAGCCCTCTCTTTAGATCTTTTCTGGCTAACTTATAACTCTGAACCCCCCTAACTGAGCCTTCATGCCTCATCCTCACATCAGCCTTCTTCTTCCTCTTGACAAGAGCTTCAACTTCTTTAGTAAACCATGGCTCCCTCTCTTGACAACTACCTCCCTGCCTGATAGATTATATACTAATTAAGAACCCGCAGTAGTTGTTCCTTGAATAAGCTCCACACTTCAAGAGTGTCCATCCCCTGTAGTTTCCTTCCCCATCCTATGCATCCTAAATCTTGCCTAATCACATCATAATTGCCTTTTCCCCAGTAAAACTCTTTCCCTGCAGCATAAACCTATCCCTGCCCATTGCTATTGTAAACATAACCGAATTATTGTAAATAATTTACCTTTTGTCAAAGGTAAATCATGCTTTACCAATTTTTTGGAGTTCTTTGAAAGATTGACACATATTGTTGATAAAGGGGTACCTGTGGATTAGATTAGATTCCCTACAGTGTGGAAACAGGCCCTTCAGCCCAACAAGTCCACACTGACCGTCCGAAGAGCAACCCACCCAGACCCATTCCCCTACACCTAACACTATGGACAATTTAGCATGGCCAATTCACCTAACCTGCACCTCTTTAGACTGTGCAAGGAAACCGGAGTGCCCAGAGGAAACCGGGCAAATGTATAAACTACACACAGACAGTTGCCTGAGGTGGGAATTGAACCCTCATCCCTGGTGCTATGAGGCAGCAGTGCTAACCATTGAGCCACCGTGCCGTACCAGATGTACCTGGATTTCCATAAGGCATTTGAAAAGTTGCCATGTCAAAGGTTTTTTGGTGGAAAATCAGAGCTCATTGTACAGGGGCTAACACTTTAGCTTGGATGGCTGGCAAAAAACAGAAACTATATATAAATGGATGGGTGTGTGATTGAAAGATTGTGTCAAGTAGAGTCCTGTGGGGATCTGTGCTGGGCCCTTAACTTTCTAAAATTTATATCAATTACTAGTTGAGAGGAGCTAAGTCACGATAACTAAATTCACAGGAGACAACCAAGATAGACAGGAACGTTGCTTTGTAGAATGCTGTCTGCTGAGAAAAAAAATCATAAGGAAATTGCAGATGGATGTAGATAGATTGAGAGAGTGGGCAAAAGTTCTGGCAGATGGATAATGTAGAAAAATGTGCAGTTATTCACTTTGACAAGAAGAACAAAACAAAAAGAGTATTACTGAAGTGAAGAATGACAGCAGAATTCCGAATAGGAGAGGTTTCTGGTGTTTGAATCACAAAGTTAGGATACAAGTATAGCACATAATTGGCTAATGGGATGCAACCCTTTATTAAGAAGAGAATTAAACATAAAAATAAAGATGATACATTTTAATTATACAGATCATTGGTGACAAAAAAATGTGATGCCGGAAAAGCACAGCCAGTCAGGCAGCATCGAAGGAGCAAAAGAGTCGACGTTTCAAGGGTAAGCCCTTTGTCAAGATTCCTGATGAAGGACTTACGCCTGAAACGTCAACTCTCCTGCTCCTCGAATGCTGCCTGACCGCTGTGCTTTTCCAGCACCACACTCTTTGACTCTGATCTCTAGCATTTGCGGTCCTCACTTTCTCCCAGATCATTGGTGAGAGCACATCCCAAATACTGTGTGCAGGTTTGGTCTCCTTATTTAAAGACAGATGTAAAAGCATTGAAGGTGGTTCAGAGATGGTTTATTAGATCTATACCTGGAATGAGTATCTTGTCTTATGAGGATAGGTTGTACAAGCTGGGCTTTTTTCCATTGGAATCTCGAAGAGTGAGAGGGTGAGTTGATTGAAGTATACAAGATCCTGAAAGTTATTGACAAGGTTGATGTGTGTCACTCCAGAGTTAGGAGACACTGGTTTGAAATTATGGATCACCCTTTCAGGACAGAGATGAGGCATGTCTCTTTCCATAAGAGTTGAGATACTTTGGAATGCTCTACTTCAGAAGGCAATGGTGATAAGCCAATTGAATGTGGTTAAGGCAGAGGTCGATAGATTCCTGTTAGACAGGGGAATCACAGATTATTGGAGTAGGTGAACCGATTGAATGTTGGAGCACACTCAAGGGTCTGACTTGTCTTTTTCGGTTCCTATTTTGTATGTGGCTGAGAATTTCAAAATCAAGGAAAAACTTGATAAAAAGCCAAAGTGGATCAGTGAATGCAAGGGTGATAGGTGAACATACTGTGAGTAAGGACATGAGCAACAAATTTTTGGATTGTATCATGGACAAGTCCAGGGGTAACAAATGCATGAAATAAGGTTTTAGCAGAAGAGTGAACTAAGGTAGGAACAGAGCTGATTGATATTACAGCGTTGGAACTAGGTTGTCTTATTATAGCATGGATATATTGACAGAAGGTCATGTGTAGATCCAAAGAAATTAAGATTGTGAGCAGTCTGGTGCAGCCTCAGAGATTTGCCGGTTAATTGGACACTACATGAAAATGACTGTTGGCAGTCTGGGAAAAATACCATTTTCTTTGAAGAATTGCTGGCTTCCAGTACCACAGAACCTGGAAGTCAACAACTCAATTCATTGTACGTAATATCAAGAGGCAGCAGGAGGTGCTGGATACTGCAAAGACTATGGGCTCTAACAACATTCTGATAATATACTGATGACTTGTGCTCCAGAAATTCTGCACCCTAGTCAAACTGTTGCAGTACAGTCTCAACACTGACATCCACTCAACAATGGGGACAATTGTCCAAGTATGGAGAAAGTGAGGACTGCAGATGCTGGAGATCAGAGCTGAAAATGTGTTGCTGGAAAAGCGCAGCAGGTCAGGCAGAATCAAAGGAACAGGAGAATCGACGTTTCGGGCATAAGCCCTTCTTCAGGAATCCTGAAGAAGGGCTTATGCCTGAAACGTCGATTCTCCTGTTCCTTGGATGCTGCCTGACCTGCTGCGCTTTTCCAGCAACACATTTTCAGCTCTGATCTCCAGCATCTGCAGTCCTCACTTTCTCCTTGCCTAGTAATAGAGTCAAGATTAGAGTGGTGCTAGAAAAGCACAGCAGGTCAGGCAGCATCTGAGGAGCAGGAAAATCAACATTTCGGGCAAAAGCCCTTAACTTATTCATTGATGAACTATTTGGATTCTGTCAGGGGGCACATAGCTCTTGATCTCAATACAGCCTTGATTCAAACATGGGCAAAAGATCCAAATTCCAGAGGTGTGGTGGGAGTCATTGCCCTTGACATCAAGACTGCATTCGACTCAGTATGATATCAAGGAACCATTGCAAATCTGGAGTCAATGGTATCAAAGGCCTGACACAAACCTAACACAAAACTAAATGTGGTTGTTGGAGGTCAGTCCTCTCAGATCCAAGATATCTCTTCAGTAGATCCTAAGGGTAGTGTCGAGGCTCAACCATCTTCAGAGGCCTTATCAATGACTTTCCCCCCATCATAAGGTCAGATGTGGGGATGTTTGCTGATGATTTTACAACATTCATTACCATTCATAAGTCCTCACATACTAAAGCAGTCCATGTCCTATATACGGAGAGACTTAGAAAATATCCGGGTTTGGACTGACAAGTGACAAGTAACATTTGCATCACAGAAATGATAGACAGTGATCATTTTTCCAATAAGCGAGAATCTAACTATCATCACTTGACATTCAATGGCATTACCATCAGTGAACCCCACTATCAGATCCCAGTGGTTGCCATTGGTAATCTGGTAACTTCAATCTGCGCAAGAGTCGAATCCATGCTGTCGGCATCGCTCTGCATTACAAGCCAGCTGTCCAGCCAATTGAACTAACCGACTCCCATGAAAGTCCCACCTATCCCCTTGCTTGATTCATGATGAAACTCAGATTAAATTCACTAAGAGTCATCTTCCTCTAAAGAGAGAGCAGCACTATGGTCTTCTGCGACTATGGTAATTTTACCTTTATTGGGTCCCATTGACCAGACATCAAACTGGACTAATCGTATAAATATAGTGCTGTAAGAGCAGGTCAGAGGCTAGAAAACCTGCAGAAAGTGACTCCCCAAAGACTATGCATCATCTACTATGCACAAATCAAGGGGGTGATGGAATATTCCCCACTTGCCTGAATGAATTCAGCTTTGACAACACTTCAAAAAGTGACACCATCCAGGACAAAGTATCCAGCTCAATTGTCACCACATCCACAAACATTCACTCTCTCTGCCACCAACACTCTGCAGCAGCAGTGTGTACCATCTGCAAGCTGCACTATTTACCAATGCTACTTAGACTGTACCTTCCAAATCCACAACCACTTCCATCTACAAGGACAAAGGCAGCAGATATGTGGGAGTACCTAAAGGTTTACCTCCACGCCACTCACCATCCTGACTTGGAAATATATATGTTGTCACTGGGTCAAACTCCTGGAACGCCCTCCCAAATGGCATTGTGGGTCCATCTGTTCAAATGGACAGCAGTGGTTCAATAGGCAGCTCACCACCATTTAAACAAGGGCAACTAGGGATGAGCAATAAATGTTGGCCAGTCAACAACTCCCACATTGCATGAATAAGAAGAAAGCCTTGATTATGCGCTCAAGACTAAGTAGTTGTATATGAATCCATAAAAATGTGAGGTAGAGGCTAGAGTGTTATCCCCGAACCACACTGATTTAAGGTATTCCTAGCAGTAAACACTTTGAACAATGCACTTTAACTTGAACAATTTGCAAAAGTTATAAATAACTTTTGAAGGCATAGCAATGTTGCATGAGACAATCAGTAGGATATGTTTGTCTGAATAGGTTTACCACATTGTCCACCCACTTTTGAGTGTTGATAGTGTATTTGGTACAGAGTCAAGAAAAACACCCTTGATATAGCTTTGACAACCAAATAGCTCCTTTATCTCTATGACTCAGAAGGGGTTGATTTGTTTAATGATCTTCAGCAGACAATAATAGATTTACTCTGGCAATATTAACAATAAAGTCAAATCACAATGAAAGGGAGGAGCATGAACTGTTCACTTTGATTCTCGACCTGATAAAACAAATATATCACACAATGAATAAATGCTGTTCCTTGAATGAAATTTAAGAAGGTACTGATCACTACTCTGCACTGTAAAGGCGAGAGACATGGGAAAGAGAGGATTTCCATGATTATTAAGGTAACAGTCATCTAATGGGCGAATCCAAGGACAGGTGTAATTGTCTTTCATGCCTATATATCTGTTTTACTCTAGAGTACTTAAATGCTGCATAACCTTAATACATTTGTTTTTATTATGGTATGTGCAAATACTTCAGGATTGTATTTAACTTGTAGTTTGTAGGTGAAGGCTGTATCAACATATAGTTCAGATGTTGATTCATTGAGTCAGAGATATGTTCAGCCTGCAGTGGCTCAGTATCTTTTTGATACGATGTGATAAAATGATTTATTCTTCACAGCATTCTGTTGAAGTGGTTTTAATATAAGACTGTGTGAGGTCAGAATAATTTTCTTCCCCTCTGCCCTATGATACTGCTACATTTGGAACAATCTCTGCAGCAAACCCTCTCACTGAGTGTTAGACTAAACTGTGTAGTTCTCTTAATTGTTACTGCAGTTTAATTTTAATGTTTCTGTGCTCTAATCAATATTCTTGCTTTAGGTACAATTGTTCACCCTTCTAGCAGTCTGCTGTGCGTAACCTTTCTGTGGCTCTGCTATGTTCTGTCATGAAATTATTTCAGATTTCCTTTTCTGTTCTTTTGCTACTGACACTTAGGAGTTTTTTTTCTCATTTTTAAGTCTATTTTAAGTGATTTATATATACATCTAAAATAAAATGTGGGAGGCTTGCTGGTGAAAGAATGCCAGGCTAGGTATCATTTGGTCTGTCATTTAAACCAAAAAGTTTCTGTATCTTAACAGTGTCTCAAAAACAAGAAGACCAATAGTCATATATATTACAGATGAGGGAAATAGTATATCCCATATAAACAGGATTGCACTGATTTCCAGCACTTACGATATTGAGCATCTTATTTAATACAAATAAATCCCTGTCAAACAATGGTAATTGTGATGTGTCTCTTTAATAATCTGATAATTTGATCAAAGCTTACAGCTTATTGTGAAGTGGATTAATTGCAACAGGACAAAAATTTAAATGCACTTGCTGAATAGTGTAAAATGTAATCTGGACAAAACTAAGAAGTGCACCACTTTATGTCAACAATTTAAACAGTGCTGATTTTAAGTTTGTTTAAAATAAATAAGGGAGGCTTTCTCAAAGGCTAAGTAAGTAAAGGTCCCAACCTATGATTCTTTTTTACTGGAATTAGCACTTGGAAACTGGTAATGCAGTGTCAGTTCTGGTAAAGCAATTTTAGGTTTAGTGATTGTCTTTGATCCTTCACACTTGCTCAATACTTTCTTCTGTCATCGCTTTTCAATTGAACTTAAACATGTAAATTGCCTAACACAGCCATCGAATGGTTTCCCCTTGAAAGCAGGATGTTACCTTTAAAACTGTACTGAAGCCAAGGATATACTATGAGCTTCAACAGCAGACATTGAGGAAGCTGACTAGGTGCAGCCCTCAAATTCTGATGGCTCAGATAGAACAAAATACAAATTCAGATGGTCATTCTAAATTTGTCATGACAGTCACAATGAAAATCAGAAACCTGAACATCTATCCTCTTTATTGCCAGCAAATAAATTATACCAATTACATACTTGATCCTAAGATGTGTGGATTATTAAGGAAGTGAAATCACCTCTGTGGTTCCGTTTGCTTTACTGAAATAAGATTGTGGCCTATCAACAGAATGCAACATCAAAATAAATTGAATTGACATAACTCTTTAAAATCATTTTACCCTGTCCTAAGCAAGTATCATGTCTAAACCATTGTACATTTAAAATGTCTACTATTTTGTCACAGAAATGCGTTTTATATTGGCCAGAGAAACGGGGAATATATGGGAAGGTTGAAGTTCTTGTAAACAGCGTTACTGAATGTGAGCATTACGTCATCAGGGACCTTACCCTTAAGGTAAAAATGGATGGATATGGCAGTTAAGTTAAACTTTTGTTGATGTTCTGTTGAAAGGCAGAGTTTACATTTTTCAAAGTTCATGTATTAATTAAAAAAAGGTCTGAGAAAGCTGCATCATTTTAATTTTGCATTATTCTGTCAGTATTATCATGTGTTATTTTAGCGAGACACTATTTTAGTGTGCATATTTGCATCTCATGTATTTAGAAGAACAAATGACATAGAAAGATCATTAATCTTATCAAAACATTTCCTCCTGATCCTCCAACTCACAGCCAAGCATCTTGTTGCACATTGCTCGCAACAGCTGTAATTTTCTCCAACATTGTGTCATGTTAATGTCAATAGATTAATGATAAATTGCTTGCCAAGGAGTGATTAATTCCGTAGGTTAGTTTATTTAAAACAGTAAACTTTATCATAAGTTACTACAGCAGACCAACTGATATCAGTGTTTGTAACTTTATAAGCACAAAGCAATTTGCTGCCTACAGGGCCACAACATTGCATATGCATTAATTTTAAAGGCAAGGAGTACATACAACACCCAACTCCTTTCCACAGGAAAGTTTGAATATTGACAATAACAAGTGAGTGTATTGTCTCTTAATATATTGTTCATTCCTGGATTTGTTGACATGCTTTTATTTCATGGACTGCAGTTGCTATCCCAGACTGTGCTTATCATGGTGTATTACAACCAAACTTTGTTCTATATTAGTCACTGACCGATGACGTTCTTCAAGCTGATTCTAATGATTCACATCTTCTTGGCATTTACTGTTTGGTTCCTTAAGAGCTTCAGCACATTTGGAAACTTCTGATTTTACATTCTGAGTTATTTTAATTCTATCAAAGCTTTCATCTTTTGTTGGTCCAGTATGTTTTCCTGTTTACTAACTGTCAACCTCTTTGACTGGTATTTTTCTTCTTGTCTTTTTTTTTGAAGCCTGGATCTCTTCCACTTTTTGTTTCAGTGTTTGTTTGGTTTCCTGTATGTCCTGCTTGGAACACCAAAGCATCATTGCTGGCATTTATTTCTGAAAGGATTATAATATGAGTACTTGCACTCCTTATGCACACTCTGCATTGCCACCCTTTTCCTTTGCAGGTCTGGCATTTTATCCAGAACTATTTGAATTCAAACCAAAGTTTCAGTAGCTGCTCCTATAGAGCTTGACTCATTTTAGCCATGTGTAGCTCCAGATCTTCTTGTAAATTGGCAGTCATTTAATTGGATTGATGCTTCAGAGCTTATAAGTCATCCTGCCTCATTGCTTTCTCTTTCAGCTCTTTATTCATCTTTAACTGCTGAGCAGATGAATCCCTCAAAGATTTCACCATCTCAAAGATGGTATTCTCAATTTTAGATTTATCTTGAGCTAGTAGTTCAGCCTTCTCTACTTGAACTTGCATTTTTCTCTCCACAGCAGACTGCTGAGATTTTAGCTCCACTAATTCAGACAAAAGTGAAGCATTCCATTCTCCTTTCATATCCTGTCCTGCAAGTGTTTCTTGATTAGCTCGCTGCAGTTTCTGTTGCATCACTGAAGCTTGACTGATTCCATAGATTGTGA
Source organism: Chiloscyllium plagiosum (assembly GCF_004010195.1). Lineage (NCBI taxonomy): Eukaryota > Metazoa > Chordata > Chondrichthyes > Orectolobiformes > Hemiscylliidae > Chiloscyllium > Chiloscyllium plagiosum. The sequence continues at coordinate 48,159,151 of NC_057728.1, forward strand.
TTAGTGTAAGGTCGGTGTGTATACCTGAAATTGCTTATCGAGCGGTCTAGATTAGAGTGGTGCTGGAAAAGCGTAGTAGGTCAGGCAGCATCTGAGGAGCAGGAAAATCGACGCTTTGGGTAAAAGCCCTTCATCAGGACTTATCCAGTGGTGACTAGAATGTAAAACATCTGCAACATTGAGTGGATTGATCTCTCTTGCACTCCAGCATTACTAATCATGCAAGAGCATTTGGTGAACCATTGTAAGTTGGAATTTTAGCATTCATAGATTTCATATGTTTCCCTACTCTATGAATGTGTGTTTCATTTAAAATTCACAATTAGTATCTTACTACTTGTCCCTGTGTCAAACTTAAGCACTAAGAAAAAGACACCAGTTTTTTGAGAACACATTTTTTGAAATTTTGCACACATTTCAGAAAGTGTGTAGTAGCACTGAAGTTTCCGTAATATTGACAGTGTGAACCATATGTTCACTGCTCTTTGTCTCATTGTGCACATCATCAGATTCTGGGGTTGTCAGTCAGTTACTGTACATTCTTCAGGTGGAATACCAGATGATCTTTATTGCAGTCAGAAGATGTTCCTTGTGCATCGTCTGTTTGGGTCAGGTGTGTGGCTGTTTGTGGCTGCATCAGCCATTCTGCTAGTACACTACCTCTACCATTCCTTGCAAAATTATTTGAAAGCTGGGCATTTTGTTGCTGCTCACAGAAGGCCACATCTTCCACATGTCCTGGTACGTCTGGATGTTCTATTAATTGTATTAACCATTAAATTTGTACTTAGCAGCATCAAAATGTGAGAATTGCTTCAGATTTGTGCACAACCTTCAGAACCTCTTTAACACTAGAAGTCTTTGCTATGTCTGACAAAACTTCTGGAAAGCTTCCATGTGGTGGTTGTGATCACCATCTCAATAAGTCTGCTTGCTGACTTTTCTGAAATATCACGTTATGAGACCTTTCCCTACCTCTGGTCAAACTCAGTATATGGATTCTGTAAGCATCTGCCCAAATAACACAAATTTCACTGAGGCCTTCTTGACATTGAGATCAATAAGTCTCATTTTCCAACCAAGATTTGAACAGCAAAATGAGATTCTCACTACTGAGTGGCAAGAAGCTAATTGATGATGAGTATCACTCAAAGACCATAAGTGGAGTCTTCGTTTGGAGCTCCCAATCTAATGAACGATATACTGGCATTGGAGACAATTCAGACTGATCACAGGTATGGAGGGACAGTCTTATGAGGAGAACTTGAGTAGGTTGGGCCTGTACTCATTAGAATTTAAGAAAATGAGAGGCAAACTTATTGAAACACACAAAATTATTAGGGGACTTGACAGGGTGGAGACAGAGAGGTTGTTTCCTCCCCCATGGAACAGCCTAGAAGCAGAAGAAATAATCTAAGAGTAAGGGGTCGCACATTTATGACAGAGTTGAGAAGGAATTTGGTTGGCAGAGAGGAAACAAAGAGTAAGAATTAATGCGTCTTTTTCAAATTGGCAGGCAGTAACTAATGGGGTTCCACAGGGATCAGTGCTAGGACCCCAGATGTGATCTCACTGAATGATGAGGCAGACTAAATGGGCCGAATAGCCTATTTCTGCTTCTATATCCTATAGTTTTATTATCACCCTCATTATCACTTAATGGTGCTCACTGATATTTTCCCATTCTATCACGCACTAGATAGAAACCAATACTGACAATTCCCAACATGGTTTCCTGACAATTCTCCACTTGCTCCACCGGACCTCCATCTTGGACACCAGGCACCAACCTCTCAATGCACACTCCATGAGCAGCAACTGTACATACCATTAATCCACTGATCATGGCATCCAAAACTTACCAGCCTCACTGTACCATCATGGCACATCTCCAATCCATTTTCAATACAATTCTGGACTTCAGTGCTGCAGATTGGAGCGCCTTGGCTCCTCTCTTTGCAAGGCTTCTGCAAGGACACTTTGCATGCTGCTACTGACAGCCATTTTGTGGTTCAGATCAAAATTCATATCAGAAATCTTCACTTGCTGCTTCAGTGCTCACTCACTTGATCCTACTTCGATGATTTGCAGTATCTCTGCTTTGTTTTGTCTTGGCCTTTTGCACCTTGCCCCCTCAGCCAGGGCTAACAAGCTCACAGTATATCTGTCTTGCCTTGCCTTTAACACAGACACAAAGCTAGGCAGTTTGTCATGGTTGAAAAATGTGGTGCTGGAAAAACACAATAGGCCAGGCAGCATCCGAGGAGCAGGAGAATGGACGTTTCGGGCATAAGCTCTTCTTCAGGAATGAGGCTGGTGTGCCAAGCGGGCTGAGATAAAAGGTAAGGGGGAGGGAATTTGGGGGAGGGATGCTGGGAATACGATAGGTGGAAGGAGGTGAGGGTGAGGGTGATAGGCCAGAGGGTGATTGGTCCTCCTGGGAGCAGATGCAGCGGAGGCGATGGAATTGGGAATATGGGATGGCGTTTTTACAGGGGGCAGGGTGGGAGGAGATGTAATCTAGGTACCTGTGGGAGTCGGTCGGTTGGTTTGGACCAATTCCACTACCGAACAACTCAAATGGCCTCCTTCTTCAAAGACCGCAATTTCCCCTCCAACGTGGTCGACGATGCTCTCCACCACAACTCCTCCACTTCCCGCACCTCTGCCCTTGAACCCCGCCTCTCCAATCACCACCAGGACAGAACCCCACTGGCCCTCACCTTCCACCCCACCAACCTCCGGATACATCGTATCATCCTCCGTCATTTCCACCACCTCCAGACAGACCCCACCACCAGGGATATATTTCCCTCTCCACCCATATCAGCATTCAGGAGAGATCACTCCCTCTGCGACTCCCTCGTCAGGTCCACACCCCCCACCAACCCAACCTCCACTCCCGGCACCTTTCCCTGCAACCGCAAGAAGTGCAAAACTTGCGCCCACACCTCCCCCCTAACCTCCCTCCAAGGCCCCAA
>NC_057728.1:48162390-48178166 GCF_004010195.1 Chiloscyllium plagiosum
CCCCTCCCCCAAATTCCCTCCCCCCTACCTTTAATCTCAGCCCGCTTGGCACACCAGCCTCATTCCTGAAGAAGGGCTTATGCCCGAAACGTCAATTCTCCTGCTCCTCGGATGCTGCCTGGCCTGCTGTGTTTTTCCAGCACCACATTTTTCAACTCTGGTACTCCAACATCTGCGGTCCTCACTTTCTCCTAGTTTTCATGGTTGCCATCAGTGATCAGTGAAAAGGTTAGACATGTTGCTGTATGGCACTATGCTTCATCAATGTCACAACTGCAGTCAATTTCTCATTATCTGCCATTTCCAAGGCTTTACTGTGTGCACAACAGCCTTTAAAATGTATTGTCAGTGCCAGGAATCCTGGATGTCCCAACAATGGTGTTTCTGCCAGCAGCGAGGGGGAGAATTGGACCACCATCAGATAAGCTGGGTGCCAAAAGAGTGTGGTACTCTCCATGAAATTTGACAAAAATGACATGTAACCAATTCCTGGTAAGGTTAAGCCCCATGTTTTTGACTTGCTCGCTGACTATGCAAGCATGATAGGCCTTATCAGCAAGATGTATTGTACTGTTGTTCACCATGTCATGTCAATGGTAATGGTATAATAATCAAACACACATCAAGGATTCGGTAAGCCAATGGATTAGTTTATTTAAACCATTAAAGCATATCACAGGTATGAAGCAAGCAAGCAACTGATTTCTATGTCTTTGCAAATGTAAAGCTGCCTGACTGCCAATAGGATTGTGACATTTTCTATGCAGTGCATGAAGTTCTTAAAATGAACTCTTTTAAAGGCAAGGGACATATGTAATAGCCTGCCTGACAGATTGTCCTTATCATTATTATCATTTTAGTGAAAGACTCTCCTAAATTGAATGTTCACTAATTTATATCTATGTTTCCATTGGAGTAATCCATACCCTTGTACAGTTTTGAACATTGATGGAATCCCACTTTAAATTTGTACAGATTAGCCTTCTATAATTTTTTCTCACAGATTATTCCTTTATGTTTGAGGACATTGTCTTATTACTTTTCTCCATTGCGTAGGTGAACAATTGACCAAAACTGAACAATGGACTCCATGTCACACAGAGAATGCATTCCAGAAGCAAAGCATAACCTTTGTAAACAACTGGCTCTTTGTTCCGACATCACAGTTTTAAAAATTATTTGTTAAAATATTGAAAGATTTTAAAGGAGTGATTTCAGCATAATTTAATGACTCCTTTCCAAATCTCTCTATATTAATTCCCCATTCACTGAATATGTTAGTTACATATTTAATTTGTGCAATGTACTTATTAATTTTAATGGCAGAAATATTATGTGCATTTATATCATGGTTAATTCCTAAAGGCACAATTTAAATAATGGAGGTTCAAAGCCAAAGTATGGCCATGCGGAATGATACTTCTTTTACTATTGAGTAAAGATCATTGGTGAAGAGTGAAAAATGATAATGTAGAACATCCCAAGAAAAGTAGGTGTGATAATCAAGAAGGAAGTGATTCCAAGCTTAAGTTTTAAAAACCTGTAAAAGGTACCAGAAAGGGATGACTGAGGAAAAAGTAGTGATAGCCATGACTTTCAGGTTTTGGAAAAGAATGAGATAAAATGAAGTTAAGAGGAGTATGACCAAAATTAATATTGTTGTATCATTGGTTTTCTTTCAACCAGCATGAAGGCAAGTGTCAAAATATAAAACACTATTGGTACAAATCCTGGCCTGACCACAAGACACCTGATAGTGCCCAGCCACTATTGCAACTCATGCTGAAAGTGGAGGAGACCAGACAGAAATCACCTGGTCGAGGACCAGTTGTTGTACATTGCAGGTAATGTGTTTGTAACAATGCTGTTCACTTAGTCTATAAAAGATCTTTCATTCTCATTTCTAGGAAAGACGACTGAAAAAGTTTTGTACTGTAATCATACTTGGCAATGGATGAGACTGTCATGTTTTGGATACACAAAAAATAAAACTTGCTATTATGGAGTGCTTTTCATAACCACCAGAAGTCCTTACAGCCTTACAGCCTTACAGAAGTGACCTTACAGCCAATTAAGTACTTTTGAAATGGAGTAACCAGTTTACTCACAGCACACTCCCATAAATGGCAATGTAATAAAGACCTGATAATCTATTTTTGTGATAATGATTAAGAATATTAGCCAGGACATTTTAAATGATGCAATTATATTTTCCACATCCACCCAAATAGGATCTCAGTTTAATATTTCATCAGTAAGACAGCATTCTAACAATGCAGTACGTGCTCAGTTTTGCAGTGAAGGAGCAGCTTTGAACTTTGTGTTTAAGACCTTGGTGGCAAATTGAAACCAGAACCATGTGATTCAGGGATGAGGGTGCTACTAACTGAACCATGACTGGCACAAATAACAAAAACAAATTAAAGCTTAACCATCTCAATATTAGAAATCCAACAGGCTATTCAAATAGTAAAATGGTCAAATATTCATCATTGGTATTTTTAATTGAATTAATCACCTATTCTCTCATGAATCATGATGAAACGTGCACAATTGTGAGCTTGTGAACGAGCTATTGCTGTGGTATGATCTGATATTGTCATATTTTCAGAATTCCCCCTTCCCCTCACAGTCTACTTTTTTTATTGTAATCAGTGAATCATTCCATATTTACTGCTTCATATCCTACAGCATCACTTCATTGTGAGATAGAATCCTGATATTACATGGAAAGACCATTCAGCCCATTGAGTCTGCATCAACCTTCCGAGGAGCATCCACCCAGACCCACCATCTCTATCCCCTAGCACTACATTTACCATAGCTAATCCATGGCTAACCTGCCCGTCTTAAGACTGTGGGAGGATTCTGGCACACCCAGCAAAAACCATGCAGACTCAGGGAAAACATGCAAACTCCACACAGACAGTCAGCCAAAGTAGAATTGAACATGGGTCCCTGGTGCTGTGAAGCAGTAGTGTTAACCAGTGTACCACTGTGCTTTCAAACTCTGAACTTTCACATATTTTGTAATCGACACAGACAGGGCTATGGAGGAATTAATCACTTGTCCATTTAATTAAACTCCCTTAGAAATAATCTCCTCAAAATAGCTAAACTCATGAAACCTGTTTAAAATAAGCATAGTGTTCAGTTCTCAAAGTTATTCATTTGGTCCATTCAGTTCAAATATTCAAAAAGAAGGGAAAGACTTGCATTTATAGAGCACCTTTCATGATCTCAGGACATCCCAAAGCACTTTGCAACCAATGAAATACAGACATTATTTAAATGTAGAAACAGAAATCAATTCATACAGAGCAAGTTCCTTCAGAGTATAATGTGAAAATTAGCAGATGATCTGGTTTTTTGCAATGTTAGTTGAGGGATAAATATTTTCCAGGACATTAAGGATACCTTTCCTGCCCTTTGTCTGTATAGTGCTATGAGTCCCTCTGTATGAGAGGTCTGTAATTGGAGAGCAGCTAAGGTCTCTTTGTAAGGCTTCACCCAAAAAAACTTAGATGTCAGCTTTGATATTTTTAATCTAGTTATTGCAGTGGGACTTGAACTCACAATCTTATACCAAGAGGTGAGAATGCTACCAAATTTGTTACAGCTGACAGTGACAACTTAATAATATATTTTAAAGTAATGCCTGACTTTTGAGTAGCAATCATTATCTTATTTGAGCTAAACTATTAAGAAAACTGTGCTACAATAAAGCCATTTAAAGCATAACATTTCAAATAATAAATAAAACAAGTGGTATTTTATTCAATACAATCATCATTTTTCTTTCAGTGCTGGGATAGGGAGAACAGGCTGTTTTATTGCCATCACTATTGGATGCCATCAGCTGAAAAATGAAGGGGTGGTTGATATATTGAGTATCGTTTGCCAACTGCGAATGGACAGGTGGGTGCTCACATTTCTTCACAGTTGCAAAACAAATTGATTGGGAAAGAATTGTAGTTGCAAGATGTCTATGAATGAGAAAGACCACTCGTCCATTCATAATTATCTCAGTGAAACATTAATTGTTATCGAAATGGTTTGTATTTTACCCATTCTATGAAGACTCCATGTTATGTCTTGGTCATTCTTTGTATGAAGAGCAATTTCCTGATATCTGTCTAAAACTGCCTTTTAGTAGTTTCCAAGCTGTGCCTCAGTCTTCTACATTGCCAGTAACGATTTCCATATCATTAAATACCTTGTATATCCGGGTTGTCCAACTTTTGTTTCATTGGGGAAGAGCAAAGAACAAGGAAATTTACAGCACAGGAACAGCCCTTTGGCCCTCCAAGCCTGCGCCGATCCAGATCCTCTATCTAAACCTGCCACCTATTTTCTAACAATCTGTATCCTTCTGTTCCCTGCCCATTCACGTATCTGTCTAAATACATCTTAAATGACATTATCATGCCCGACTTTACCACCTGCTGGCAACGCGTTTCAGACACCCATCACCCTCTGTGTAAAGAACTTTCCAGGCATAACTTATAGTTTTATAACTGTTCTCACACATGGTAGGGTATGTGATTGGTGAATGAATTTCATAAAGTTAAGGCTTGGTGAAACTGTAAATATAATTTTCAAAACAACCATTTCTAAAACGATTGTACCTTAAATAAATGAGCAATTTATGAAAATGTGGCAAGCAGCAAAAATCTTGCCTTGCCAACTCAGTTATGAAGTAGAGCTGAGAAGATAGAGGCAGTCTAGGCACCAAGTCCTGATCACTAGAGAAGGGGATGGGGATAAGCTAAGTTCAGTTTAACTAACAGTGGACCTGTGTTTACCTCTGGTGAAGCACAGTCTGAGCTTCTGATGGCAGAATTCATTTGAAAGTGGATTCAGAAGCTGGTTGCCTTTTGATTTCTGCAATCTCCTTTATGGATAGGATTTTGAGGAGTAGGAGGTGTGGAGGGATGATGGCTATATGACTCACTCTTAGTCTCAGTGTTCACATAAAATCGAACACACTCAGGCACTCCAACACACACGCTCTCCCAGCCTCCCATTTATACCCCCTGTCTCTCACTCCATTCTACACACCCTCCCAAACACACATTCAGGCTGTCTCACTTTATTCTATGTATGCTGTTATGTTCCTTCACACACATGCTCTCACTAACCTTTATTTTGTCACTCACCTACTTTACCTCACTTACTTCTGTACAAATGCACTCTTTCACCCCTAACCTCCACAAACATACTTAGAAACGAGGAGGAGCAGTAGGCTATTCAATCCTTTGAACATGCTTTGCCATTCATTATGATCATGGTTGATCATCCAACTCAATAGCCTATTCCTGTTTTTCTCTCACATCCCTTGATTCCATTTGCCCCATGTGCTTTATCCAACTCGTTCTTGAGATCATACAGTGTTTTGGCTTTCATTACTTTCTGTGGTAGCAAATTCCACAGGCTTACCACCTTCTGGGTGGAGAAATTTCTCCTCATTCTCAGTCCTAAATAATTTACCCCATATCCCTGTACTATGACCACTGGTTCTGGACACTCCCATCATCAGAAATAACACCCAGGCATTCCTTCACTCCCTCACGCAGTGTCTCAGTCTCTCAGACATGCTCTGTCTCTCTCACACACTCTCTCCTTCCCTCTTACGTTCTCCAATAGCTCAGGAATCCTGCTCCACATTTTCACGCCAATCGTTCAAAGGGCCAAAGCCGAGAGTTTAGTCCTCCCACAACCCACTCACCAACTTGCAGTGTCTTCCTCCAACCTGCTCACAGTCTACTCCCCTAACCCACTCACAGCGCCATCCTCTGACCCACCCATCAGAAATCCATACCTTGTAGTTCCCCGGGACTTGAGAGGGACTGGAGGCTGTCTCAGGATCCTTGGTCAATTTCTGCAGTGCATCTTGTAGACAGTACACATTGCTGCTACTGAGCATTCATGGTGGAGAGAGTGGATGTTTATCGATGGGGGGGGGCAATAAAGTTGGCTACTTTGTCTTGCATGGTATCAAGCTTCTTCAGCATTGTTGGAGCTACACTCATTCAGGCAAGTGGGGATTACTCCATCACACTCCTAACTTACACTTTATAAATGATGGACAAACTTTGGGTAGTCAGGGGGTGAGTTACTCACTGCAAGATTTCAAGATTTCCCTGAACATAATTTTTGCACTATCCAGTCCCTTCTTTGTTTCTTGATATCACATGGAGTGAATCAAATTGGTTGAAGACTGGCATCTAAGATGCTTGGAATTTCTCGAGGAGGTCAGGATAGGTCATCAACTTGGCATTTCTGGTTGATGTAGAATTTGTAACAGATTCTTCAGCCTTGTCTTTTCCACTGGTGTACTGAGCTATCAGAATATACAAATTGGCAGAGACATTAAAATATTGCCCTAACAGTACCAGGCTTTTTACACTTAAAACAAAGATGCATTTCACACCTCATAAAAATGCAATATATTAAACAATTTGCAATAATTTTAATATTCATATTTTCCAAACCACCAATCTGATCTTATAAATGGTGTCATTTCCATTAAATGCAGCACTGTCTATAATCACGTTTGTATTTTTTTTTCTTGTAATTTTTTTGCTTTTGGGGATACTTTCAGATGGACTTTGTTTCCCAAGTATGCTCTTCCTTCTCTTCATTACATCCCTTCTTGTTCCTTCATCCCAACTCTTAAAAAGAAATTGCAATTTAGTTATTAACATGTAGGACAAAAACAACAACATGGCACCTGTAATGTATTACCATAAACCAAGGCCAAAACCTGCAGGTTTCAGGATATTTGTACAATAAGATTCGCTGGAACTTAAGGAGTGTTCCATGTCTGATACCTTCAACGTGAAGTTGACTGAATGTCTAAGAACTGTTTCCTTTGCTTTGTTACTGGACAGCTGTGTAGCCAGGATAAGGGGTCTGCCAATCTGCGTAAGCAGCATTGTTACATAGAATGATTAGTCCCTCGAGAAATGCATGCAGTTAGTGTGTTCTCTTAATAAATCACAGCTACTAAACTAATAGAATATTTGAACTGGTGGTTGGAAAATACCTAGAGGTTATAGTCACATGGTGTGCCGTAGCATGGAAATAATTCAAGTGGTCTAGGCCAGACATTGGATTATGGAAAAGGTGCTACATACCTTGGAATATAGCAGGTTTTTTAAAACAAAACTGCAAGCTTATTTATGAGACATTCTGCCAAATTCACACTAAATGAGACAGACAATGTGTCAGGAGTTGTGTGTTCTTTGCCTTTAACTATAATGGTCATAAAGATTTTTTGAGCAGTTGGACCCAGATTCAATTTTCTGTAATTCCTTTGAAAGCATTTATTATCCTGTTTGAGATAGAACTTGCATTTTAGTAACACTGTTTGGAATTAGATCTGATCACTTTTTAAGAAGTTTTATGATAGTTGTCAAAATACACTGTCTTTTTTAACCCACAACCTTAAATATTGCAAATGGGAATAAATAGAATGTGAAGGATTAATGAATGATTAAATTTGGTTTGTTTCTGGCCCATTTAACTTTGATTTCTTGAATGCTCATTTATTAAACTTCAGTGCAAGTGGTGCACTGTGTATAGTTCTTGTTGCTCCTATTATAAATGGATAAAGAGACACTGAAAGGGGAACAGAAAAAGATTTATGTTGATGCCAGTCTATATTTGAGGCAACATGTTAGCTCACTTTATTATGTGACTATTGAGTGGTTCAAAACAGTGCCAACTGTGTGGGTTTAATTGTCATTCTGGGTGTTGACTGGGGACCTGTTTCCTTGACCTGCCCCTGAGAGTGGGAAGCAATGGCAAACCACCACTGACAAGAAATAGCATTTGATAGACAAACTTAAGTAATCTCTCAACCAAAGGAGCAAGTCTAAGCTCTGCAGTCCTTTAACATCCAGCTGTGAATGGTTGTGGTCAGAAGTAAATGTCAAATTTTCCAATCCTCAATGATGGGGGAGCTCAACACATCAGAAAAAGAAAAGACTGAAGCATTTTCAATCATGTTCAGTCACAAGTACCAAATGAATACCACATTACTACCTCCTCCTGAGTTTCCCAATATGACAGAAACTAGACTTCAGCCAATTCAATTCATTCTATGTGATATCAAGAACTATCTTGAAGGCACTGTGAACTGCAAAGGCTTTGGGTCTCAAAAACATTCCAGCAATAGTACTGAAGAATTGTCCTCCAAAATTGATGACACGCATAGCCAACCAGTTTCAGTACCTCTACAACATCAGCATCTACCCAGCAATGTGAAACGTTGGCCAGATAGAATTTGTCCACAAAACGAAGGTCAAATTCAATCCAGCCAATTATGACCACATCAGACCTCAATCATCAACAAAAGTGATGAAATGGATCATTGACATTGTGTTGAGACAGCACTTACACAGCGATAATTGCTCTCTGATGCTCATTTTGGGTTCCACATGTCCTAAAGTCGGCTCTCAGCGAGTTGACAATTTGAGAATAACTACAGCAAGCAAAATTCAGTCTGAAGAACAGCCCAGTCCTGCAGCTTCCAAAGCAACACTGCCCCCTGGTCCAAAACCCAAACAAAACCAGGTCACCCTTTGGTTTCTCTTTCCTTTTTAACATTCTCTGTCATTGGCTGGCCAGTACTGGTCATCCCTTGATTAACTAATTCAACATGCAGCTAGCGTGGTGGTCCCTCAGCATAATGGAACCTTGGTGCCAGTTCATCTGTAGCGGTCTTAAAGCACTAATTACTGTAATCTGCTTTATCTTTTCAGGCCAGTTTCCAGAAGCAAACCTTTGCTCTTTTTTCTATTTTTCAAAAAAAGCTGCTCAAAACTCAGAATGGAGTTCTCAACTGTAATTCATAGTTCCAAACCAAACACGATAAAAATAAAGGAAATAATTTTGGATGTAGGTTTGCTCGCTGAGCTAAAAGATTCATTTCCAGACATTTTGTTACCTTATTAGGTAACATCTTCAGTGGACCTCAGGCGAAGCAATGCTGAAAATGGAACAAATGCTAATAGGTTGAAGTTAGAAGGGCAAAAGGAGACAAAGAGTTTCGCAACCTGTTTCCACACAGCTCACTGTTGAACTCCTAAATAGTTCTGGATTGAACTTTTCAGCTAGAGAGCTGACCACTCCCCTTTCATTATACAGGTTGCATCTAAAACATGACCACTTTGGCCTGAAGTCTTATCCGTTTATACATAAACAAAAGGCCTCCCAAAATCCTTTAAGTTCTGTACCAAACCAGTTTAATCTGAACCGGGAGCTGTTTATGACCCCTCTGGAAAAAAAACCAAGGACACAGCATCCATGAGAAAGGAACAGCTTTTAGCAAAAAAGGACCCCCCCCCCGCCTTAAAAAATTAATCATCAATATCAAAAGATGGCTTCATTTTTAAAACCCTTCAAAAACCCAATAATTGGTCTAAACACATGTATACACTATACTAACTATAAACATGCAAAAATGCATAAACACATGCAAGTTCAGGCCATGGCACACCAGCCACCGAATGCCCGATATCTCATTCGAGTCTCGATGATGCATAGGCAATCACGTTTGCGTGACCTGCCACATACACAGTTGTCAAATTGAATGGCTGCACAATAAGCTCTGACTAAACAGTCTGGCATTTTTGTCCTTAAACTTTTCCAAAAATGTCATTGGGTTATGATCAGTGTATATGATTGTCCCAGATGCATTGCTGGTAATATAAACACTGAAATGTTGTAATGCCAACACTAAACTTAAAGTCTCTTTCTCCACCCTTGAATATTTCTGTTGATGAATGTTCAACTTCCTGGAAAAATACCCGATGGGTCTTTATATCCCTTTGTCATCCTCCCGCAGGAGCACTGCACCAACACCTACATCACTAGCATCGATAGCCACCTTGAAAGGCTTCATGTAATCCGGTGTGGCTATTCTGCTTTTCTCGTTGACAGTGTGAGAAATTTCCCAATTACTTACGTTTTCATATCCCATAGTGCCATTTGTCCATGTCCAATAACATGGCCCAGGAAGGTGGCTTGGGTTTTGGCAAATTCCATTTTAGCTCAGGTTACCACGAAGGCTGCCTTCCAAGGTCAATCAAACAAGTCCAATAAATGCTGTAAATGTTCCTTCAATGAGTGACTAAAAATCACCAGGTCATCAATGTAAACAACACAATTGGGTTACCTGCCTATGACCTTATTAGTCAGTCTTTGAAATGTGGCTGGAACGTTTTTCATACCAAATGGCATGACTTTGAAGTAATATAGTCCATTTGGCGTTATGAAAGCCAAAATTGCCTTTGCTGTCACTGAGCAAGTCCAACTTAGAAATGTAAGTTGCTTGTCCCACTTTTTCGACACAGTCCTCCAACCGTGGAATTGGATATGCATCAGTCTTTGTAATGACGTTGACTTTGCAATAGTCAACACATAACTGTTGGGTACCATCTGGCTTTGTGGTCCACCTTGGCACAAACAACTTAGGCAAGGCTAGGAAGGAGGACCTGTTTGGGGAGTATCAAGCACTAAGAAGGAAATTAAAGAACAGGTCCTCAAGGGTCATAATCACTGGATTACTGCCCAAGCCATGTGCTAATTGGCATTGGGATAAGAAAATTAAGGAAGTAAACATGTGACTAAGAGATTGGTGTGGGAAAGAGGGATTCCATTTCATGGGACATTGGCATCAGTGTTGGAGCTGAGCGATCTGTACCAATGGGACGGTCTCCACTTGGACTGATCTGGAACCAGTGTTCTGGTGAAAAGGATAAATAGGGTGGTCACTAGGACTTTAAACTTGTGAGTGGGGGTGGGAGGGGGGAAAGAGAAAGCAACAGGGAGTATGGAGCCAAGTAGAAAGATAAGTAGCAGGTTAACATGTGTGCAGGATTTAAGTTCGAGGCAGACTAGGAATGAAGCAAAAAGGAAGGATAATTTAGGACATATTACTAGAGGTGATGGAAATCATGACGATAAGAAAAGTAGCATTAAGGTGCTTCACCTGAATGCTCGTAGTATTCGTAACAAAGTAGATGAATTAACAGCACAAATCATCATGAATGACTATGATGTGGTAAGCATCACAGAGACATGGTTGCAGGGGTTCAGGACCAGCAGTTAAACATCCAAGGATTTATAACTTATCAAAAAGATGGGGAGGTGGGCAGAGGGGGTGGGGTTGCCTTGTTAGTTAAGAATGAAATTAAATCAATGGTACCGAATGACATAGGGTCAAATGATGTGGAGTCTGTATGGGTGGAGTTGAGGAACCACAAAGGCAAAAAAACCATAATGGGAGTTATGTACAGACCTCCTAACAGTGGTCAGGATAAGGGGCACAAGATGTACAAGGAAATAGATAGGGCATGTCAGAAAGGCAAGGTCATGGTGATCATGGGGGACTTCAATATGCAAATGAACTGAGTGAATAATGTTGCCAGTGGATCCAAAGAAAGAGAATTTGTGAAATGCCTACAGGATAGCTTTTTGGAACAGCTTGTGATGGAGCCCACAAGGGAGCAGGCTATTCTGGACTTAATGCTATGTAAATAGGCGGGCTTTATAAAAGATCTCTAAGTCAGGGAACACTTAGGAGGCAGTGATCATAATATGGTAGAGTTCAGTCTGCAGTTTGAAAGAGAGAAGGCAAAATCAGATGTAATGGTGTTACAGTTAAATAAAGGTAATTACTGGGGCATGAGAGAGGAACTGATGAAAATCGACTGGAAGCAGAGCCCAGTGGGGAAGACAGTAGAGCAACAATGGCAGGAGTTTCTGTGTGTAATTGAAGACACAGTACAGAAATTCATCCCAAAGAAAAGAAAGATTATCCCAGTGATGGGTTAGACAGCCGTGGCTGACAAAGGAAGTCAGGAAATGTATCATAGGTAAAGAGAGCCTATAAAGTGGCCAAGAGCACTAGGAAATCAGAAAATTGGGAAGACTACAAAAACAAACAGAGGATAACAAAGAGAGAAATAAGGATGGAGACAATCAAATATGAAGGTAGGCGAGCCAGTAATAGTAGAAATGATAAGTAAAAGTTTCTTTTAATACATAAGAAACAAACGAGAGGCAAAAGTAGAAATTGGGCCGTTCCAAATTGATGCAGGAAGGCTCATGATGAGAGATAAGGAATAGCCTAAGAACTTAATAAATACTTTGTGTCAGTCTTCACAGTGGAAGACATGAGTAATATCCCAACAATTAAGGAGAGTCAAGGGGCAGAGTTGAGTATGGTAGCTAGAAAAGCTAAAGAGAAAGTGCTAGAAAAGCTAAAAGGTCTAAAAATTGATAAATCTCCTGGCCCTGATGGGCTACATCCTAGAGTTCTGAGGGAGGTGGCTGAAGAAATAGCAGAGGCGTTGGTTGTAATTTTTCAAAAATCACTGGAGTCAGGGAAAGTCCCAGATGATTGGAAAATCATTGTTGTAATCTTCTTGTTCAAGAAAGGATCAAGACAAAAGATGGAAAATTATAGGCCGATTAGCCTAACCTCGGTTGTAGGTAAAATTCTAGAATCTGTCGTTAAGGATGAGATTTTTAAATTCTTGTAAGAGCAGGGTCAGATTAGAACAAGTCAGCATGGATTTAGTAAGGGGTGGTCGTGCCTGACAAACCTGTTTGAATTCTTTGAAGAGGTAACAAGTAGGTTAGACCAGGGAAACCCAGTGGATGTTATCTACCTCAATTTCCAAAGGCCTTTGATAAGGTGCCTCACGGGAGGCTGCTGAATAAGGTGAGGGCCCATGGTGTTCGAGGTGAGCTACTGGCATGGATTGGGGATTGGCTGTCTGACAGAAGGCAGAGAGTTGGGATAAAAGGTTCTTTTCAGAATGGCAGCTAGTCTCACCATGAATTCCTGTTACCAGTACCTTTTCTGGCAATAGTCCCTCAGGAGTACATACCTCCTCATCCTTCAGACTGAGAGGATCCTGTGTCCCTTAATATTGTAACCTCTTTATCTGCTACTCCTGGCCTATGTGAATAAACTTTACCCTTGCATGTATATTTTTAAGCAGATCTGACACTTTCACCTTAATCAACCTCTCATCATCTTGTCCATGCTCAGGCAGTTGTCTAACGTCCCTTGTGTGTTTTGTTACTAGACCAATAAAATTCCCAGGCTTGTCTGGTTTTCCTACATCTGGCTTTCTCCTAGCCACAAACACTGTGATTTCATGTGGCCGACTTTATTACAATGAAAACACTGGAGCTTTTTAGCTTCCTTGTCCCTCTCAAGGGTTTCTTTTTTACCCTGTGGCAAGTTCTCCTTATGATCTTCACTGAGATCTACCTTTTCCTTTCCACATGAGGATTTCTTTTTGCCCCAATTTCTATCCCTCATGGACTGAAATTGATTCTGGAAGCCAAACCGAGTGTTATGGACCAGCTCATAATCATCAGCCACTTCAGCTGCTATTCTTGCCATTTTAACTCCTTGCTCTTCCACATGAGTTCTCACTATTTTCTCACTAAGGTTACCTTCAGCCTTTATCTTCAGCCTTTTAAGCTGACTTTCCTTTCTAAGTGTCAGTTTTTGAAGTTCAAAAGCTTTCTCCTTTCCTTTCTCTTCTGCTGCTCTCTCTTTTTCCCTCTCTTCTGCTTTTAATTGTAACTCAAACTGTTTCATTTCTGCTGCCATTTCCTTCTCTCTCACTTCTAATTCCAGCTGCTTTATTTGCAATTGAATTCTTGCAATCTCTATTAATTCAGATGGTTTCTCCGGCAAGTTTAAAAGCTGAGCTACTCTTGTAATTATCTCTCCTTTCCTCACAGAAGCAGGTCCAATCCCAGCTTGTCTGCTAATTCTGCAGCTTGGTCTTATTCACCTTTTGCAAAACTTCCAAAGTCACCGCATCCACTTCCAGAAAACATTTGGCGACAGAAAGAGGTATTACTATCCCAAACTTTGTCTAACCAACCAAACCAACACCCAAAATAAAGACACTAGCACTTAACACTTGATGTTTAAAGAGCGCCCAATCTGTTAAGGAGTAGGCCAGACCACTGAAAACATTCTGAAGCAGGCAGCCCAGACCATAACTTTGCAATTTATTTTGATAAGTGTGCAGTGAAAATTACCCGGAGTAAGTTAGCTAGGTTGACTACCAGGTTTTAAAACAGACAAAAATTTATTCACAAAACCACACAATGAAACACAGAGAACAGAACAAAGAACGCCTAAAGAACTCCGTCTATCCAAACTAGACTTAATTATGCTGTTCCAAATATACACAACAGTCCCAAGAAGCAAACTCCCTTAAAGAACAGTAAAAATGATACAAATGCTTACAGATTGAAGTTAGAAGGGCAGAAGAAAAGTGAGAGTTTCGCAACTTGTTTCCACACAGCTCACTGTTGAACTCATAACTAGTTCTGGACTGAAATGCTCAGCTAGAGAGCTGACCACTCCTCTTTCATTATACAGGTCACTTCTAAAACATGATCACTTCAGCCTGAAGTTTCATCTGTTTACGTATAAACAAAAGGCTTCTCAAAACCCTTTAATCTCTGTACCAAACCAGTCTAATCAGAACCGGGAGCTGTTTATGACCCCTCTGGAAAAAACCAAGGACCCCTCTGAGAAAAGGAACAGCTTTTAGAAAAAAGGGACCAGCTTTGTGTCAATAACAATGATTTGAATGTGAGGACTGATCATATATTGAAATTGCTGATTAATATCACATAGCTAAGGAAGTAAGTTATCATGAGGAGGTGAAGAGGCTGTTAAAGGATGTAATTGGGTTAGGTGAGTGAGAAAAATATTGGCAGGTAGAATACAATATAGGGAAATGTGAGCTGGTGAGGTGTAGGGAGGGTGTTCCAGATTTTTATACATAGACATCTAACAATAGTGAAATGCTTCAAATTGAGGATGCTCAAGAGGTCAGAACTAGAGAAATCAAAAACAATATGAAGTTGTGGAGCTGGAGAAGATTAAGGAGCTGGTGTGAGGTAAATGATAGGTCATGGAATAAAGGAACAGTAGCAGCATGGATACAAAAGGCTGAGTGACAGGAAACAAGAGGCATTTGGATGGGTATATGAATAGGAAGGTTTGGAGGGATATGGGCCGGGTGCTGGGAGGTGGGACTAGATTGGGTTGGGATATCTGGTCGGCATGGACGGGTTAGACCAAAAGGTCTGTTTCCATGCTGTACATCTCTATGACTCGAAGTAAAAGGGTATTTTCCGGCTGGAGAAAGGTTTGTAATGCAGTTCCCTAGGGGTCAGTGTTGGGACGTATGCTTTCCCTGACATTATAAATGGTCTAGATTTTGGTGTGCAAGAGACCAATTAAAAGTTTATAGATGATACAAAACTTGGGAGCATTGTAAATTGTGGAGAGGACAATGTAAAACTTCAAAAAGACAATTTAGTGAAGTAGGCAATGAGGAGACAGATGTCTCTGGCGCTGTGAGGCAGCAGTGCTAACCACTGTGCCACCGTGCCACCCAATAGATGATACAAAACTTGGGAGAATTGTAAATTGTGGAGAGGACAATGTAAAACTTCAAAAAGACAATTTAGTGAAGTAGGCAATGAGGAGACAGATGTAGTTTAGTGCAGAGAAATATGAGATGATGCATATTGGCACAAAGAATGTGGACGGACTATATAAAATAAATTCTGGATTAGTGGTGCTGGAAGAGCACAGCAATTCAGGCAGCATCCAAGGAGAGGCAAAATCCGAGGACAGGCAAAATCGATGTTTCGGGCAAAAGCCCTTCATCAGGAATAAAGGCAGAGAGCCTGAAGCGTGGAGAGATAAGCTA
>NC_057728.1:48179520-48325443 GCF_004010195.1 Chiloscyllium plagiosum
GGAAACGGAAGTCTTGGAGGAGGTGGAGGGCGTGGGTGGTGTCACGAACGTATGTGGGGAGTTTCTGAACTAGGGAGGATAGGACAGTGTCGAGGTAAAGATGAGTTCAGTGGGGCAGGAGCATGCTGAGACAATGGGTCGGCCAGGGTGGTCAGGCTTATAGATCTTTGGAAGGAGGTAGAACCGGGCAGTGCGGGATTCCTGGACATAAAGACTACTATTTGAAAGGATGTGCAGGAACAGAATAACTTGGCTGTAAACATTGATAAGTTATTAAGTGTGGCAGGACATGTACTGAGGTCGCTTCACTAACGGAGCGTAAAGTACAAGAGCAGGGGTGTGAGCCTGAATGTAGATAGAACAGTAGTTAGACCTCAGCAGGAGTACTGTGTACATTTCTAGTTGCCAGGGTTTAGGAAGAATATGAACATTTTGGAGAGAGTCCAGAAGCAGTTTAAGGAAATGGTTCCGGGGTTGAGAAACTTCAATTATGAAGATAGATTGCAGAGGTTGGGAGTGTTTTCCTTGGAAAGGAGAAGGCTTAGAGGAGATGTGAAGGAAGTTATCAAAATTTTGAGAGGTCTGGACAGAGTAGATATGGACAGACTGTTCCTGCTCGTAGGCGGGTTGAGAACCAGAGGACACAAGTTTAATATGCTTTGCAAAAGAAGCAATTGCAAAACAGTTAGGGTGTGGAATGCGCAGAGTGGAAATTTGGTGGAGGTGGGTACAATTGAGGCATCTATGAGGGCATTCGATGATTATCTAAATAAAGACTATGTGCAGGACTAAGAGAAAAGGAGAGGAAATTGGCACGGAGCCAGAATGCTCCGGCAGCTGGTGCAGACAAGATGGGCTGAATGGCTTCTTTCTGTATCATGATAATCCTGTGTTTCTGTGATCCTTTGTGGTATCAAGTTCACCACTCATGTGAAGCACTGCGACATGTTTACATGTTTTACTACATTAAGGCACATATATACATGTAAATGTATAGTATATATGTATTTGTGTGTAAACTGTTGCTGTTCGTTTTCATGGAAAGTTAGGTTCTCCATAATTTTGTTCACTGGAGCTCAGAGATGGCCCCGAATCAGGATTTAAATAACAGAACACCATTTTAACCCCCTCCATCGTACTCTTCCCAACTGAAAAGCAATTGGGTGGATATCAGTTAAGCACAGGATTAGGCTTGGCTCTGTTGCTCCCAAAAATTGGATGTTTGACAACACTCATTATGCAGCTTCATGGATGAAAAATGTTCAATTGAGCAATGAACAAGCATCAGTGAAGCATATCCCAGTATGAGTCAGCACCTTCCTGCGAGGAGGGGAAAGCACTGGCAGCAAAAATGAAAAAAACGAAGACTAAAAAAGGGAATTGTGTGAAATGAGGATCTACTCCTTTTTTGTTCTGGCAATAAAAAACAGCTGTACGTTCTTGGTACAACAAATAATTTGACCATTGAGTTAAAGTGTAAAAATGACATGCTCCATATGTTTGATTTGAAAGAACTGATATTAACTCGAGCCGCTTTATGCTTCTCATGTAACTGCTTTTCCAGGAATTACAAAATGCATTTTCAGCAGGGGCCAAACTTGACAATAGCCAAATGACTTCTTGTCCACTCACCCCTGCTCTTTGTCTTGCTTACCTGTTTTGGCAGCCTCACCCCCCACAAATCAGAATTAACTCTATGTTGCTGTTGAGAGCTACATGAACAAATCTTCCCAAAATATATCATAATACCCTGCTTCATTGGAAAGCTAACTAACAATAATTAAGAAATAAACCATTAATGTCATGGTTAAAAGAAAGAAAAATCTCTGAATTTATATGTTGTCTTATTATCACAATACAAAACACTTGACAACACTTAACACAAGTACCCAATCAATCAATTTACTTGTTGCACTATCACGATTGCCGTGTAAGTGAACAATATGTACAAGCCATTATGTACAGTTCATGAACCATGCAGCAACTAGGAATGTATGGTAAAAAATTAGGTCAAACTCAAGTCTTTGTAATACACAGATGCACACTCATTGTCGATGTTAATGGAACTACGAAGTGTAATAAACCAGTCACGTGCTAGAAACATGCATTAATGCGGATTAAGTGTACTATCTCAGTGTCTGGCATTTTCTTTCTACACCCAATCTTCATAATTAAAATCAGCTCAGGTGAAGATGATTGAGCTTCTTGCCTTGATAATGGTGGACAGTCCCATACTCATGTGCAAAGTAGATTGGTCAGGACTATTGCTCTTTATACTTCCAATTTGATAGGTAGATTTAATCCTGTTCATCTCCAGACTGATGTTTGAAGTCAGCTGAAGACTACATTTGCCTTGACCCTTCTTGAATGGGACTCATTATTAAAATATGCAGCTGGAAACAGAGAGTATGCTACAGAGATAATGAACTTATCCACTGCAGATAGCTTCTGGTCTGGGACTGAAACTTTGGGTTTGAGATAGGGCTTCCGGGAGCAAGCTGATGATTACTTCAATTTTCTTTACACTGATCACAAGGCTAAAGGTATCTGATTCATTGGAGAACAAGGTATGTCTAACTCTAAACTGGTGGTTAGGGCATAACCATAGGCAAACAGGAAATGGCAAAGTATGTCTTTGGAGACATTGATCTTAGACTGGAGTTGTCGCAGATGTGCAGTATCCTGTCCATGTGATAGCTGATCTCTGTAAGGACCACCATCATGGAAGGCATTGTCAGCCTGGCAGAGAAATAGTGCTGGTTAACTCTATTACTGATTGGACTGGCTCAAAAGATACACCAGCATCCAGGGCATTCATGAGCATGATGTCACAGAACTGTGGAACCATCCTGATGCATTTCTCAGGACTGCTGAATTTCTCCATTCTCTTCTGAACCTCTGTGAGTTGTTTGTGCCAAAGGCCTTGACCAGATGAACAAGTATGGTGCAAAGGTCTACATTCAGCTAATAGCATTTCATAGCACAAAGAGCTGTCTAACTGCAAGCACTGTATTGATGGTTCCTTGGCCTTTTCTGAAACAGCAGTGACTCTCTGACAGATTTTATTCAAGATATTGCAAAAACTAGTTCAGAGATATAGTAGCATAGATTTTACCAGTGGTGGACAGGTTGAGATTCCTGTCCAATTGTAGCAAGATTGGAGAGTCCCTTTCTGGTGTATAGGTGGAAAACAGAGGCACCTTTATATTATTGTGGAATAGCTACTTGTACATACATGGTGGTGTGCAATGTTGATGTCTGACAAGAAAGCTGCAAGGACGATCAAGATTGGACTTTCTACCAGCATCACTCATCTGTTTCCACTTGTGTACGCTGTCAGTCTCCAATATCTATCCAGAGCCATGGGCACATAACCCGTTCAAACCCCCTCCCATCACCAATCTCACTCAACCATCAATTTAGTTTATTATAACATGTACATGAACAGGAGTTCTGATCGATTTCCTTCTCCATCAAGTCCACCACAAGGCTTATAGTAAACTCATTAAAAATGAAAAATATATTTAGTTTGTCTCAGAGTCACCTGAAATTCTCTCCCTCCAACACATTGTTAGTGAAAATGTGAATCTTTGTAAAAGCAAATGCTGGAAATGAATTAAAAGGGAAGTGTATTCCTGTTCATGACAGTCAATTCTAAGGTCAAACTCTGGCATTGATAATATTTGCTTGAATTCTGCTAATGTTTAGAATGCATGAAATGCTGACAACATAAGTTATTGCACTAATTGTATGAATGAGTCTCTTGTGCCTGTAGTTCTCCAATCCTCAATCGTGATCTTACATTGAATGACTTCCACATTCAGTGCATTGCATTAAATATTGTCTCAATTTTGATTATTAAAATTGTCACTCAGCTTGTCTGTAATGTGTGTGAAATGATTTATCAACGCGTTATTCTTCAGTAAACCAAATTTAAATGTTAGATAAAATTACTTTCTTTAACAAATCTGAAAATAATCAAACGTACATTGTAGGGCGACTTTCTTTCACTGCAATGGTTAACTAACTAATTGTGGTTGTTTGTTTGAGAATTGCAGCAGTCAGACTGGAAGCTAATTAAGCATGGGGCAGAATGTTACTGACCCATGGGGAATGGGGATGGAAGCTTGGGGTTGGGGGATGAATTAGAAAATGGGGACCTTGGTCGGATCGTCTTTCTGACACATTCTCACCTCTAGGCCTTTCCTCAGGAACTTGTTTGGGTTCCCCCTCCACAAAGGCTGACAGCTAATTGATTCAATTAAGATCTCACTTAGATGCCGCTTTAAGCAAACACCAATATTTCCCTGACACTGGGGTAGGCACCTATGGTATGTGACGGGCTAGATTCTATCAACACCTTACCTTCCTCCATATGTTGCCCAACTAAGGCTGAGACATCTCTGGGTCTTCTGATCTTCAACAACAGAACAAGAAATCTCTTCCCAATTGCGAGATGACAGGGTTGAAAGGGTTACCGTCTAACACAATATCCTCATGGCTATTGGAGTTCTCAGTGAAATGCCATTGTTTGAATGAAGACACCTTCATTTTGTGCTGCTCTCATTTTCTACAACATTCCTCAGCATATCCCCTCACCTGATGGGACTGCCAGCCTTCACCTTCCTGAAGATTGTGCTATTGGTCTTGTGGCCAGCCAGGAGGGGCCACATTTGATCCAAGTTGTGAGATCATGAAACCCAGATGAAAACCCAGCCCAAGAATCCAGCTAAGCAAGGGAGTGGGCTGCCAACTGGGGTACATCCAGGAGGGAGCAACCAGAAGAATGGTCAAGTTAATAACCAGACTTCATCAAAGTCCTGCCAGCTAGCTACCTGCCATAAAAATGGGTATGGAAAGATGAAACAGAGCAGCTGCCACCATTTGAAGATCAGAAGACCCAGAGATGTCCTGGCATCACTTGGGCAACATATGAAGGAGGTTAGGAATTGATAGAATCCTGTAGGCGGGAAGTCATGAGGGATCAGTATGCGGGGTTTCCTAATTCAGAACTATGTGAGCCAAACTTTCCTTGCAAGACATTGAGAAGCACTCTTGCTCCTTCTGGTCTCAGAAGAGAACGCCTTACAGTTGCCGTAAAGGAACCACTTCTTCCCCTGATCAACCGTTGCTGTTAGAGCCTATGACCAGTGGAGTGCCACAGGGATCGATGCTGGGTCTACTGCTTTTCATCATTTATATAAATGATTTGGATATGAACATAGGAGGTATAGTTAGTAAGTTTGCAAATGACACTAATTGGAGGTATAGTGGACAGCGAAGAAGGTTACTTCAGATTACAACGGGATCTTGGTCAGATGGGCCAATGGGCTGAGGAGTGACAGATGGAGTTTAATTTAGACAAATGTGTGGTGCTGCATTTTGGGAAAGCAAATCTTAGCAGGTTTTATACAGTTAATGGTAAGGTCCTAGGGAGTGTTGCTGCACAAAGACATCTTGGAGTGGAGGTTCGGAGCTCCTTGAAAGTAGAATTGCAAGTAGAAAGAATAGTGAAGAAGGCGCTTGGTATGCTTTCTTTATTGGTCAGAGCATTGTGAATAGGAGTTGAGAGGTCATCGGTTATGCCACTTTTGGACTATTGTGTGCAATTCTGGTCTCCTTCCTTTTGGAAGGATGTTGTGAAACTTGAAAGGGTTCAGAAAAGATTTACAAGCATGTTGCCAGGATTGGAGGACCTGGGCTATAGGGAGAGGCTGAATAGGCTAGGTCTGTTTTCCCCAGAGGGTCGATGGCTGAGGGGTGACCTCATAGAGATTTATAAAATCATGAGGGGCGTGGATAGGATAAATAGACAAAGTCTTTTCCCTGGGTGGGGGAGTCCAGAACTAGACGGCATAGATTTAGGGTGAGAGGGAAAAGAAATAAAAGGGACCTAAGGGGCAACTTTTTCACGCAGAGAGCAGTGCATGTATGGAATGTGCTGCCAGAGGAAGTGGTGGATGCTGGTACAATTGCAATATTTAAAAGGTATCCAGATAGGTATATGAACAGGAAGTGTTTAGAGGGATATGGGCCAAGTGCTGGCAAATGGGACTAGATTAGGTTAGGATATCTGGTCTGCATGGAGCAATTGGACCGAAGGGTCTGTTTCCGTGCTGTACATCTCTATGCCTCTAAACAGGGGCAATCATCTTGTTGGGGGTGTACAGTAGATTCCCATACAGTCAAGGAGAGATAGAAATTAGATATGGCGGCAAATCTCAGAGGTGTATGAGAAGAATTGGGAAATAATATTAGGAGATCTCAACTTCCCCAGTATTAACTGGAATAGACAGTGTGAAAGATTTGGAGGGACAGAACTCATAAATGTGCCCAGGATAAAGTTTTAAGACAGCTTGTAGAAAGTCTTAAAGAGAGCAGGCAGTGCTGGACCTTATTTTGGGGAATGAAGCTGGGTAAGTGATGGTCTGATTTATGAGTTTGATTTATTGTTGTCTCACGTAACAAAGGACAGTGAAATGTGTTGATTTGTGTACTATGTAGGAATAGTACAAAGCACATCAGGGTGGCAGAAAAGATTGCATACAGTGTTACAGCAACAGAGAAGGTGCAAAGAGAACATCTAGATAACAAGAATAACAAAGAGAGGTCAGAATTAGCATTTGAGTGATTTATTCAAAAGTCTGATGACAGCAGAGATGATGCTGTCCTTGAATCTGTTTGTATGTGTATTCAAACTTTAATATCTTCTGCCCAACAGAAGAGGGTGGAAGAGCATACAACCAGGGTAGGAGGGGTCTTTGATTGTGTTAGTTGCTTTCCCGAGGCAGCAGGAAGTATATATGGAGTCAATGGATGGAAGGCTGGTTTGCGTGATGGACTGGGCTGCATTCATGATTCTCTGTGGTTTTTTTGCCATCTCGAGAAGAGCAGTTGCCATATCACACTGTGATGCATCCAGATTGGATGTTTTCTCAGGTGCGTCGATAAAAGTTGGTAAAAGTCCTTGTGGACAGGCCAAATTTCCTTAGTCTCCTGAGGAGGTAGAGACGTTATTGTGCTTTCTTGATGTTGCATCGATGTGAGTGGACCAGGACAGATTGTTGGTGGTCAATTACTCCCAGGAATTTCCACCTCAGCTCCATTGCTGCTGTCCACTCCACTTCCTAAAGTCCATGACCAGCTCCTCCATTTTGCTGATGTTGATGGAGAGATCTTTGTCTTTTACAGCATGCCACTCAGTAGTAAAACTCTGTATTCTGCCTGTATTCTGTCTTCTTGTTGTTTGAGATCTGACCTACAATGGTGGAGCCACCAGCAAACTTGTAAATGGAGCCCGGGGGGAATTTGGCCATAAAGTCACGCGTACATAAGGGACACTGGTGTTGAGGATTATGGCGGAGGAGGTGTGGCCGCCTATTCTTACTGACTGGGGTCTGTTGGTAAGGAAGTCAAGAATCCAGTTACATACAGGGCAGCAGAGACCTAGGTCCCAGAGTTTGGAGATGAGTTTGTTTGGAATTATGGTCCTGAAAGCAGAGTTGTAGTCAATATATAGGAACCTGACGCAGGTGTCCTTGTTATCTAGATGTTCCAGGGATGAATGTAGAGCCAGAGAGATAGTATCTGCCATGGACCTGTTGCACTAGTAGGTGAATTGCAAAGGATCAAAGTAATTTTGGAGGCTGGAGTTGATGTGAGCCACAACTAACCTCTCAAAGCACTTCATAATTATGGAAGTCAGAACTACTGGGCACACTGCATGATTGAGGCGAGCTGTGTGATTTTTCTTTGGCACCTTCTTAAAGCAGGGGTGGCCTTCAGGTCATTTTTGTTCTTAGTACATTTCTTCTTGGTAGAGAGGTCAATAACCAGGGAGCACAGTTTTAAGGCAAGTAGCAGAAGCTTTAGAGGAGTTTTGAGGGAAAAAAACTCAGGCAGAAAGTGGTGGATGTCTTCAACTCTCTGACTAAAAGATTGGTAGGGGTAGGAACCCTCAAGCCATTTAAGAAGTATTTAAGTAAGCATTTGGAATGCTATAGCATGAAGGACTACAGTCCAAGTGCTGGCATATAGAATCAGAATAGATAGGTGTTTGATGACCAATGTGGACATGATGGGCCAAAGGGCCATGTTCCATGCTATAAAGATTCAATGACTCTTTGAGAGAATTGGAATGGAGTCTTTACAGCAATGTGTTGAACATACGTAATTCACAAGGATGTGTGCTTGTAATTTCTTCAATAAAGTGTTAGAAAATGCTGTCAACAACATTATTATCGGACTATTCGCCTGACCTGCATACTAACACTCAGTTCAAGTGTTCGAATCTGGAGACATCATCACAATCATAATCCAAACATGAACACGAGGGTTTTAAGGGCAAGTGATAATATCAGCTGTTGAAAAGGAGATGGAAATCATTAAGAAAACTTTCAATGCCTGATATTAAATGTAAAAGTGTGGCAGCAATACTCCTTTAGGCTCCCACATATATAGATCAAACCTCCCCAGCTGCCCTTCAAACAACTGATCACATAATCCTACCAAAACTACAACTTACCTGAAGCTGAGTCCTTTCCCACAGCCCAGCAGCTGCTTCCTGGCAACTTCACTCAGGAAACTGACCACGCCTGTTCTATCAGAGCACAGGCATTATAATCCTACAAATGACATATTGCTGAGGGGACAGTTTGTGGCATCCCTAATTTCCATCCCTCACCCAGAGCCAAGTTCAAAATTAGGGACAGAAACTGAAACTGCTGGAGAAGTTCAACGGGTCCAACTGGACTCGAAACATTAACTCTGTTTTCTCTCCACAGAAACTGCTGAGATTCTCAAACAATTTCTATTTTTGTTTCATATTTCCAGCATTCACAGCTCTTTGTTTTATTTTAAA
Organism: Chiloscyllium plagiosum; assembly: GCF_004010195.1. Taxonomy (NCBI): domain Eukaryota; kingdom Metazoa; phylum Chordata; class Chondrichthyes; order Orectolobiformes; family Hemiscylliidae; genus Chiloscyllium; species Chiloscyllium plagiosum. Next base: position 48,188,381 of record NC_057728.1, read on the forward strand.
AATTGGGATTTGGTGTCTGTTTTCACCAGTTTGTAATGAACATTTAGACTGAAAGGAAACTTTTAATTTTCAATCTGCTGAACAAACTGGGTTTTGCTTAATATCTCTCAGTCTATGGTAATAGCCATTATACAACTTTCGACAAGAATACTGTTGCAACCTATGGTTCTACCATTGTCTCTAACTGGAAAATAGCACAATGGTTTTCTATGTTTTATAATGTGAATGAAGCATGTCACAGCAATTTGCTTCCAGTTTGACTAGAATTCGTAAAAGGTTTATTGAGCAGTTTCACTGAGTTAGAGAAGTTTCCAATGGAATAGTTCTGTGGGTTTTAATAGCTAGCTGTCTTCATGGTTGATCATAACTAATTGATCAGGTACAATTTAACCTTACTTAATCAACATTCTGGAGCCTATCGTTATTTATCAAATAAATCAGGCAGCTATTCATCAAAATCTGTCAAAATCTAAATGCGTGGTTGTGGTTTTGGAATCTCACTTAATCCAGAAATATAGTTCTGTACTAATCAACGGCTTTTGTAGCAGATGTTAGTTATTTAATTTTCTTGGTTTAGTGTAATTAAATTACAGAATTAAATTCAATTCTTGTCAATTTTGCAACCATAAAATGCAAATGAGATCAAGGTGCCCTTTTCACAAAGTCATTAAAATTTGTAAATGGAAAGGGACTGGGTTTAGGTGAAGTGGGCTGGATGTTTACACTGTGGTGATGTCACAATTGCAGTCAAACTATTAGGGAGATTCCAAGTCAAAACTAAATGTGTCACATTGAGAAAGAAGGGAAGATTGGAGGTCATCGGTGTCTACATGTCTCCTCCATTTCCCTAACTCATGATCATCATAAATAAAGTTTTGGTAGATCTCCCACCCATCCTCTTGGGAATGACGTGTGGGATGAAAAAGAAAAATGGACTGGTTTTGTAAAGCCAGCTCTGATTTCAAGTTGATTGCATCATTTTGTTAAAGTATAGAATATCTAGTTATTCAATGTGGAGTTTCTGTACTTGAAACTATGACTTTGTAAGGACCACAGATGTGTACTGTTACAATGATTGTTGCAAACTGAATTAAATGAGGGCAGTAAAATGAATCTCAGCTGGTCCAGTCTGTAATTGTAGGAATGTTCAAGCAGCGAAATTTTCTTTCCTTGAGTCACATCTGTGGAACTGAAGCTGCTACCTAATGATTAGACAGGATGTAGTGCAGTCTGTTAATATTAGTGACAGGAAAAATGCTACACTTTGTGTGGTCTTGTGATCTACGATAAGACATCATTGCCATTCAGAACAGCCCTGAATAATAAAGGAATATTTCAGTAAAAAATGCAATTTTGCATTAAAAATAGCTAACATTGAAGTTGGCGTGTTGATATAAATAGTTCAGATCCTAAATATTCTGTAAAGTTTCAACTGTAATATAATCACCCATTAATGAATCCTGTCAAAAACTTTGCCCAGTGCAAGTGAATTAAAATATTTTCTTGTGACTGAACCTGATCTGGACACAAACTGAACTTAGTCGAGAGTGTGATGCTGGAAAAGCACAGCAGGTTAGGCATCATCCGAGGAGCAGGAGAATTGACATTTCGGGCATAAGCCCTTCATCAGGAATGAGACTTGTGGGTCGGGACTGGAGAGATAAATGGAATGAAGGGTGGGGATGGGGGGAGTTGGCTGGGAAAGCAATGGGTGGATGAAGGTGAGGGAGAAGGTGATAGATCATAAGGGGCAGTGATGGGCGGTGTCTGGAAGGCGGTGCCGAGTTGTAATCTTGGAACTGGGATAATGTGGGGAAAGGGGAAATGAGGAAGCTGTTGAAATTTACATTTATCCCGTGTGGTCAGATATCCATCAGAAAATCACTGGCACCTCTCCAAGTGTCATCTATTGCATCGGTTGCATCCGGTGTGGTCTCCTCTACATTTGGGAGACAAGACTCCTTCTTGCAGATCATTTCAGAGAACATCTCTGGGACATCTGCACCCACCAACCCCACCGCCCCATGGCTGGACACTTCAACTCCCCCTCCCACTCTGTCAAGAACATGCAGGTCCTGGGCCTCTTCCATCGCCAAACTGTTACCCCACCAATGCCTAGAGGAGGAACGCCTCATATTCTGCCTTGGGACCCTGCAACCACGCGGGATAAATGTGGATTTCAACAGCTTCCTCACATTAACCCAGTCCCAAGCCTCCAACTCAGCACCGCACTCCAGCCCCATCCATCACTGCCCCGTCTGACTTATCACCTTCTCCCTCACCTTCATCCACCTATCACTTTCCCAGCTACCTCCCCTCATTTCCAACCCCCTCCCATTTATCTCTGAGCCCTGACCCACAAGCCTCATTCCTGATAAAGGGCGTATGCCCGAAACGTTGATTCTCCTGCTCCTCGGATGCTGCCTGACCTGCTGTACTTTTCCAGCATCACACTCTGGACTCTGATCTCAAGCATCTGCAGTCCTCACTTTCTCATACAAACTGAATTTAAAATAAATTGCTCCACTGACCATATATTTCACGTGAGTGACTGATATCTTGAAAATCAAGAGCATGATTTTCTTATTTTAATCTTTATTTTCTGAGTTAGCAGAAACAAATATGCAAAACAAACCTGAATGTTTCAAAAATATCACAAAGCAAATAACCAAAACTTTGGCATCCCTAAAAATTGATGCTATCCTCTCCATGCATTGTCAATGAATTTTTAAAAATCAATGCATGACAGCTTGCTGTCTATCAAAATAATCTTTCAGTGTGATCAGGGTACGACAGGTAAAACCATACCTTTTCAGTCCATCTCATCCACTCATGATTGGTGGTGGACACTTAAACAACTAATTGGAGGAAGAGACTCTCCAAGTATTCATTTCCTCAGTGATGGAGGAACCTAGCGTACTACTAGAAAAGACAAGGCTGAATTACTTACAATCATCTTCAGCCAGACATGCCAAGTGAATGATTCATCTCAACCTCCTCATGCAACTCGCAGCAATGTGGATGCCAGGCTCTAATCAACTAAATTTGCTCCATGTGATATCAAGGTATGGCTGAAGATTCTGGATAGGCTATGGGTTCTAATGACATTCCAGCAATATTACAAAGTATTTGATCTCTAGAATTATCTGCACCCTAGCCAAACTGTTCCTAACAACTACAGCATTGACTTCTACTCAGCAATGTGGAAAATTGCCCAGTTATATACTGTCCACAAAAAGCAGGACAACTCTAATCTAGCCAATTATTGCTTGATCATCAATAAAATGATGGATATTGTTTTGACACTGCTAACAGGTGGCAATTACAAGCTGTAACCTGCTCACCGCTACTCAGTTTGGGTTCCACCACAGGCACTTAGCTCCTGATTTCATTATAACATGAATCCAAATATGGACCAAAGCGCTGAACTCCAAAGATGAGTGGAGAGAGATGGCCTTCATCAAGAAAGCACATGACTGAATATGGCATCAAGTCCCTGAGCAAAAGTGAAATCGGGATAAACACTCCACTGATTGGAGTCATATGACATAGGAACATAGTTATTGTTAATCATTTTAGTCCCAGGACATCTCTGCAGAAATTCCTCAGGGCAGTGTCCGAGGTCCAATAATCATCAGCTGCTTCATCAAAGGTCTTCTCTCCATCAAAAAATAGGAAGTGGTGATGCTCACTGATAATTTTGCAATTCACAAAGGTTCAAGAAGACAGCTCACCACTACCTTTTCAAATAAGTGTTGGCCCAGCCAGCAATGCCAATATCTTGTGAGTGAAGAAAAAAGTTCAGTTCAGTTTGTGACCCCCTCAGACACCGAAGTTCTCCATGCCTGCATGTACCAAAACATGGAGAACACCCATAATTTAGCTCATAAATAACAAGTAACATTCATCCCATGCAATTGCCAGTCAATGACCATCTCCAACGTGAGAGAAACTTAATCATTTCCTTTTGACCTTCAGAGGCATTACCATCACTTAATACCCTGTCATCAGTATTCTGTGGACAACCATTTTCCAGAAATTAAACTGGATCAGCCATATAACTACCATGGCTGCAAGATCAGGTCAGAGAATAAGAAGTTTGCTACCAACAACTCAACTCTTTATTCCCTAAGCCCTGTCCACCATTTGCAAGGCACAAGTCAGGATAGTGAAGAATACTTTCCACTTTCCAGGATGTGTGCAAATCCAACAAAACTCAAGAATCTTCAGTCTATCCAGGACAAAATATACCTTTTTGACTGGCACCACATCTACAAACTTAGACGTTCACGTCTTCCTCCACTGATGCACAGTGGCAGCAATGTGTACCATCTACAAGATGCACAAGAAACACCTTCAACACCATCTTCTAAACCTGCAGCCTCCACTGTCCAGAAGGGCAAAGGAACAGATATATGGGAATACCACCATCTATAAGTTTCCCTCCAAGTCCCACATCATTCTGACCAAGACCATATTGCCTTTCCTTCACCTCTTCTGAGACTAAATTTTGGAATGCCTTCTCGAAAAGCAAACTGGGCTAGTTTGTGATGCCAACAGAGTAGATTCAATTCTTGTATGAGATGAAGTGATAGTGAAGGACTTCCATCTCAACTTCTCCCCTTGCCTGTGGTGACCCTCAGGCTAAACCGCCACCTGTTATCTATAACTATGGTCCTTTGGGAATCTGACTACTTTACCTTTAGGTGTATGTACACAATATGGACTACAGCAGTTAAAGAACATGGTTCACCATCACCAACTCAAGGACTAAGTGTGGGCAACAAATACTGGCTGAAACAATGATGCTTAAAGATCTGCAGTTAGTCATTGAATTCACCAAAACATGTAAATAAAAGATGTGAGGAAATTGAAAACTGTTTGCTTGATGGAAACAAGGTGAATTTGTTCATAAAGTGACAGGGAGTGATTTATCAGCTTTTTCCCACTGAAAGTATATTGAAGACAATCTTCCTAAAGACCTACCACTGAGCAACCAGAGTATCTGTCCAAGTCAGGCAGTCTTTTAATTCAATGTTCAATTCATAGTTGTATGACATTCACAGAGTCCTGACTACCTAATGTAGATGAGTGCTGAGCAGACTGTGCTCAAGTTCAGCTGGCTGTACAGTGAGAGAGTGGGTTTTATTTATTTTGGTCAACCCAGATCAACAGAAATGCTCTGTCTTCCTCAACATAAATAGCATGGACTGCTGCAACACTCAATCCTCCCACTCCCTGGGGCATAGAAAAAAGAGAATAATAAATGCTTCATAATGATTTCAAGGTTGCTTCTATCTTTTATGGTAGCTCACATGTAGCTTAGCTATTTTTTTCGACCTACTATTTATAGATTCAGTAATGATGACCACACGGAGCAATTATCGATGAATAATGCAACCTCTGTGTTTCATAAAATAATTAATTCACTGTTACTGGCTATAACATTCCTACATATATGCAACTTTACCCTTGGTTTTATAGTGTATAATATTCCCGATAAACTTTTAAAAAGTATGCTTTCACACTGTTTGAATTGGTAACACCAGTGCCCTATTAAAAAAGGCAGAACACTGGAGTGAGTAAGCAGTGCATGCTAGGACTGTAGCTTTTCCAAACATATACAACCTTTGATGTGTTTTATTTATAAGAGCTATCTACAATTTATATTAAGTCATTTGGTAATTGCAAATTCAGACTCTTCTTAAATTATGATGTATATTTCTTCTAAACAGCATCAGCAACAACATTTCATAATTGCCCAAATATTTAAAGTTTCAAAGTGCAACATGTGAGTGTCAGGATTATAAGATAGAGGCTGCGATGTAACCTAAAATTTTAAAAACATTAATTTGATGGAAAATTGGGAATATTCATGGTACAAGAACAATGTATTTTTTAAATATTTGAACTTTTGTTTTAAAAAGGTGGAGTGAAATGAAGAAGAACTGTTTTAAAAACCATTGTTTTGTAAAGGTGCAGATTTTCTTCCAGACCAGAAACTGTTCTCCGAAGCCAAAAACTCAGTTTAACCCTAAAGGAAACCAGTCATCTTTTCTTTGGCAGTTGCTATAAACTGTGACTTTTAAGATTGTGTGTTCTAGAGTTTTAGTAGTATTCTTACATGCCAATGCTTTATATCTGTTTACCTACAGCTGTGGACTAAATACAGTGTAAATAATATTAATTCTTGTCCAGTACAGAAAACAGGTCTGCGCTTTCTATCAATCTTCGTCAGAAAGCTAGGTCAATTGGGGCAAGACCATAATGTGTACAAGCAGATGTAGGTCATTCAACCCATCAAGTCTACTCCCCCAATCAATGAGATCATGATTAATCTGACAATCTTCAACTCCACTTTCTTGCTTTTCCCCATAACCCTTGGTTCCCTTACTGATTAAAAATGTATCTGTGCCTTGAATGCTTAACGACCCAGCCTTGACAACGCACTGCAATAAAGAATTCCACAGATTCACTATCCTCTGAGAGAAGAAATTCTTCTTCATCTCTGTTTTAAATATGTGATCCCTCGTTCTGAGATTATGACCTATGGTTTTAGACTATCCTTCAAGGGGAACAACCTTTCGGCATCTACCCAGTCAATCCCCTAAGGATCTTGAATGTTTCAATAAAGTTGGCTCTCATTCTTCTAACTTCCAACCAGTACAGGCCCAACCTACTCAGCCTTTCTTCATTAGACTATCCCTGCATGATTTCAGGTAAGTGAACCTTCTCTGATCTGCCTCCAGTGCCAGCATCTTTCCTTAGCTACGGGGCCCAAACCATTCACAGATTTCCTGCACTATGAATACTTCTAAAATAAACTTTAATATTTGGAATGACTCCAGGGGATAATGGATCAAAACAGAAGTTTTTAAAACAATCAACATCGCTATTCAGCCATTTCCATTAGAAATCATCCTCCAGAGGACAAGGAAGCAAGAAATACTTTTTAAGAAAAGCAAATGGCCGAGGGTAAATCTTTCTGAAAGGAGCTGTGTGTGTGGTTGGGAATATGGGACATAAGAGAAAAAGAGAGAAACGATGTCAGAAGCAGATTAACCATGCTGGTAATGAGCAAATATTGAGTGATGAGGGCTACTGGGGAGATATAGAGATGGCAGGATGGGATTGGATGGGGAGGAACAAGGTGTTTCCAGAGGAGGAAATGCAACTGAGTTAAATAAAAGGCTCAATCTTTGAGATGAAGAAGTTTATTAGCTCCTTACAATCAGAAGTCAGGACAGATGGTGTGATAGAAGTGTCAAGAAGTGTGGTGCTGGAAAAGCACAGCAGATCAGGCAGCATACGAGGAGCAGGAGAATCGACATTTTGAGCATAAGCTTTTCATCAGGATAGAAGTAGCTTATTTTAAAAGAGAGTAGTTTGGGCTGACCTTTTCCCTTGAAGATTATAGGGGTTAATACATTTTCATGTTTTGAGTAATGTTAGCAATGCTACATTGGCCTTCTTTTCAAAACATTTCATTGATGAATAGGGTAAGGTAGGGATTCCAGGATTGATGAAATGGAAACATGTGTCTCTCGTGATATGCCTGTGTGAGGGAACAAATGTAGCATTTCCAGGTTTGCTGATGATACAAGACTAGGTAGGATTGAGAGTTTTGAGAAGGAGGCAAGGCAGAGTCAAGGTGATTGAGACAAGTTGAGTGAGTGGGCAAATGCAGTACAATATGGCTAAATGTGAAATTATATTCATTGGTGTGAAAAACAGAAAGGAAGAGTATTAAGTGTATGGTAATCTATCAGGAAGTATGGATGTACAAAGGAATCTGGGTGTTCTTATGTACCAATCAAAGAAAGTAGACAGGCAGATGCAGCAAGAATTGGTAAAGTAAATGGTACATGGCCTTTATTGCAAAAGTTTGAGTTCAGAAGTAGGGATGTAGTTATATACAGGACCTTGGTGAGACCACATCCACAGTACTATGTACAGTTTTAGTCTCCCTACTTAAAGAAACTTAAAGAAAGAATATTCTTGCCACAGGAGGTGCATGGAGAGTCACTAGGCTGATACCAGAGATGGCAGGACTGCCCTATGAAGAAAGATTGGTTCGACTGAATTCTGAATTCTTTGGAGACTATGAGGAAGACAGGAGATCTGATTGAGAAATATGAAATTCTAACCGGGCTGGATGGACTAGATTCAAAGAGACAAGAACAGAAATTGCTGGTAAAACTCAACAGGTCTGGCAACAAGTGTGGAGAGAAATCAGAGTTAATGTTTCAGGTCAAGTGATCCTTCCTCAGATCTGCAGAACTAAATTCAAAGAGGATGTTTTCCCTCGGGAGGGGAGTATACAATGACGACATATTCTCAGGATACAGAATAGACTATTTCGGATTAAGATCAGAAAGTAATGTATACAATATAATTACTCTCGAAATTTGTAGAGCTCGGAGCTGCTGTCAACATGGTCTTCATGAGTTAAAGCATTCTGCAACCACAATTTATCAACAGCCAAGGTGGTGAAGATTGAATTTGGTTTTAGAGTATTGATGAAGTAGCTGACTTTGTTCTGGTTGTTCTTCTGAAGTATGGTTGCACCAGCATTTTTTTTCCAGCTAAATGGTGCATGCTCCTAATCTGAGACTTATAGATGATGGTTGGTTTTGAATTGATTTTAGCTGGCCTCTCACTTGACCTTGCAGTTATAATATTGGGAAGGCTTAATCAATTAATATTTTGACAAATCCTATAAAGTGTGCTAGAATTGATGAAGTTTCCGATGGAAAGATTCCCACACCCTCCTAAGAATAGACGTTTTGGAGCATAATATTACAATAGGTGTACTGGGACAAACCTACCGAAGGAACTTTGAAAATGGGGCAAAAAGGTGAAGCTCAGTAGTTTCTGACTTAAGCACCAGACTGAATGATCCTTTTGAAGAATGGCAATAATGAGTACTTGTCTGGCAGTGCAAGCACCAACCTCAAATTGCTGAAGTAATTGTTTTCAGGATCCTGATTTCAATAAGGCCGGACTTGAATAGCTGAGGGACTCTGAAATATCCACTGAAACATCTGCACTTTAATTTGGCTGAATATTTGAAGAGGCACTTCAGTTGTTGCATAGAAGTTTTTCCAGGTTTCTATGGGGTTAGTGTGATTCATGTTTGGTGCAATATGCTCAGACAGAATGGAGCCATTGCCAGGGACCCACTGACACTGTAAATAATGCTAAAATAACTTATCTTGCCAATCTGAAAGTGCACAAGACAGGTCATTTGAGTCATGATGGATGTTGATTATGAATAGATAGAATGCAGCAGTGACCCAAGGGCATCTTTTTGAACAAGCACAAGAATTATATGCACACAGCATAGCTATAATTTTGCACAACTATTTCCTATGCCAGAAAAGTGCCTTAGATTTTACTGGAACCTGATATTTTCTCTCTCTTTCTCTCTTTCTCTATTGCTGTCTGACTTTCTCCCCACATCACAAATAGCATTGTTGTCAGACTGTTTAGTTCACTCTATTAGAATTATGTTTATGAATTTACACTGCAAATATAAAGTCCTCAGCTCTTGAAGTTGACTTGAGCTATGAATATGCAGTGTTAAACAAAGGAGCAGAAAATAAGTCAAGTCCCATGTATTGGTAGTACCATCAAGTGTTGGGAGCTGCTTCGGTGTCTTGTGAGAGTTGTTACTCTGAATATTTTACACTTTGCCACTAATATAGAGGGTAGACAAGTAGGAGGCTAGAAGAACACAGCAAAGCAAGCAGTACTAGAAGATGGAGAAGTCAACATTTCAGGGCTGTAGAAAAGTTCCATCCAAAATGTGGACTTCTCCATCTCCTGTTGCTGCCTGGCTTGCTGTGTTCTTCCAGCCTCCTGCTGGTCTACCTTGGATTCCAGCATCCACAGGGTTTTTCTTTTGTCTCTAACTAATATGGAGGGGACAAAATCCACTGCAGGTTGGTGTAGGGAGTTCCTATGTTGTATGTTTACATGATCTCCAATGTGATGGAAGGCTGAAACATCATCAAAGGCCAAATATACAAGAGGAAGAGATGCCCCAGCCTTTTCATTAATGGAAAATGAGCCTACCTGGCAAACAATTTCTGAATCATGATATTTTATCAGAGTTGTTTGTTCATCCCTGATCTGCTCCATAAAATTTAAAACAATGTTCATTTTTCTTGGCTTGATACAAACTTGGCATAATCCACGAAACTTCCCACCTCTTGTCGCCTTTACTCTTTCGAGGTATTTGGATATTATTGGTAAGTACTGTTCCCTAATTGTCCCTGAACTAAGTAGTGCACAAGGGCATATAAAAATCAACCAAATACTGGATCGGGATCATATTCAGTTTCCCTCCCTAGTAGTGCAGTAGGGCATATAAGAATCCACCAAATTCTGGATCGGGATCATATTCAGTTTCCCTCCCCTATAGTGCGGTAGGGCATAAGAATCAATCAAATTCCAGAATTCAGTTTCCCTCCCTAAAGGGCATTAATGAATCAGATTGTTAATTTAATTTAAATACCAACAGCTGCCTTGTTGTGATTTTAGCTTCAGGTCTCAAAGCATTAACCCAAATTTCTGAATTACTAGTCCCATGACACCACCATGCCCCCTACCAATGATGAACATTTCAAATTGAGTGTAAAACACACCATCCTCACTCTCTTATGTAAATATGGTTCCTCCCTATGTCTCTAAGAATCAATAATGGAATGCAGAGTTTCTTAGTTCTTGCACTTCCCACGCTGAATTATTTTAGGTTCCATAAACGAGCTGATTTTATTCTGATTGCGTCTTGTAAAAGAATTCAGTTCACAAATCTCACATGCTTTATATGGGACTAAGGCCCCAGATTTATCTGGGATTAAATTCTCAATGAGAAGTACTGAATCATGTAAAAATCTATTCATGACATGCACGGCTTAATTTTAAATCTAAAACAGCTGTAGTGTTCCAGAACAAGAATCAAAATTAATAGTAGGTGCTGAAATGTTTAAAGTCACCTAATTAAACTGTGAAATAATCAATGTTATCTTAGAAGGGGAGAAGTGAATGCTGTCCAATCCTTCCAGGAAATAAATCCAGGATTAAAGTAATACCATGCCTTTCACAAATATCTAAAGCCAAAAAACTGTCCATTTGTACTTCTTTGATTCATGCTCCTGCGAGCAAGTCATAGAGTCATAGAAATGTACATCACGGAAACGGACCCTTCGGTCCAACTTGTCCATGCAGACCAGATATCCCAACCCAATATAGTCCCACCTGCCAGCACCTAGCCCATATCCCTCCAAACCCTTCCTATTTATATACTCATCCAAATGCCAGTGATGGAACATTGGCTTTATCTGCTACTTCCACTACAGGATAATATCCACTGTCCTTTCAATGAAAATAGTTGTCTTCTTATGTCTCTGGACTATTTCCACAGATATTATTTGATGACCAGATGCTTTGGGTGTTAATCCAGTTTTTTGAGAATGTTGGTATGTTTTATTTGATTTCTCAGTTGGTGAACATACATTCTGAGTTTTGCTAAAGCAGTATTTGACATTTTACAGCTTAATTTATTTTGAAACTCAAACTTGAGAGAAATGAGCTATTTTAGTTCATCTGATTCCTCTGTCTTTATTGTGATGATGACAATGCTGATATATGTGTGATTCGTTTGCTCATTATTTGATTTCACTGTGGTCACAAACCAATACATTTAGAGTACCCATATAAATTGTTATGAGCATCCAACTGAAAGTTCAGGTAACAAGCACCTTTTTTATTGATCTATAAATTCAATAATCATGGGGAGTTAATCAGAAGTGATGTAATTTAAACTTAATAGCTCATGACCTGAACTGATACGTGCTCATGCTTCCCTTCATCTGTATGTTAACAGTAGTAAAAACCTAATGGCGAAAATAATTGATTGTACAAATGATAATCCGTTAAAATGCAGTAATTTTTAGTTCAGTGTTATTGCAATTCCTTATTGATTAAATTTGCACAGTCATTTAGAGAAAAGGGCAAAGTCCAAATTTTTGTAGCAGTAATGGCAAGTTCAGTGGTCACCATTGTTGCTCTTGTGAAACTTGCAGTGTCTTCTAAAATCCACATAGACACAGTTACGTGAGAAAACCCAGATGTTATCATCGGTGATTCTGCAATCCCTCACAGGAGAAGCAGTTGAAATCCCCACAGACAGCACTCATGTAGAAAAAATAGGCCTTTAATACTAATAACTTGTAAAACTCTAGGAAAATATTAAATTTTTATGAATGATGTAAAACTTTTTTTTTCAAAAGATGTAATAAGTTAACATTACTCCCAAAGAATACTTTTCTCTGCATGGAAAGCTAATTTCCTATTGGTAAAATATCAACATTATGATAAAAAATCATTTATTTTTAAGAATTTGTTTGTGGAATTTCAGCTTCTGTCTTGATCCCATAAACCTAGCCACTTATTTCATTATGTATACAATATATTTAAAGTTAATGATAATCAGTGCTTTTTACTTCCTGGTTAGCTGTCTAAAAGAATACTTCAATCTGATTAGTTGCTCATTTTTAAAATAATAACAGTTTATTGAGTGCTGGTGATACCTTTGAAACAGGATTCAAATTGGTGTTTGAATCAGGAATGGGGAAATTCATGCCACATAGATTGCTAGATCTTTATGGCTGATTATTTTCAAGGTCAGTGGTGAATGCCATTGATATGCACTCCCTACAAAACTTAATCTCAAATGCAGACCTGTAATTTTCTGCCTATCACCATTCTCCTCACGTCACTCTTTACTGTTCTCATCTCTTTCATCTCTTCCAAAGATGCTAATAATGATGGCATGAAATGGGGTGGCTAGCATTGCTGCCTCACAGCATTAGGTAGATGCTGGAAACCAGAGTTTATATCAGAGTGGTGCTGGAATAGCACAGCAGCACCTGAGGAGCAGGAAAATCGACATTTAAGGCAAAAGCCCTTCATCAGGAATAATTCCTGATGAAGGGCTTTTGTCGATTTTCCTGCTCCTCAGATGCTGCCTGACCTGCTGTGCTTTTCCAGCACCACTCTGATACAGCCTCACAGCATTGGGGACCTGGGTTCAATTCCAGCCTTGGGTCACTATCTATGTGGAGTTTTCATGTTTTCTCTGTGTCTGTGTGAGTTTTCTCTGGGTGCTCCAGTTTCCTTCCACAGTCCAAAGGTGTGCAAGTTACTGGATTGGAAATGGTAAATTGTCTGTAGTGTCCAGGGATATCCAGTTTAGGTGCTCATGTGAGTTTATAGGGATTAGGAGAGATACTCTTCAAAAGGTCAGTCCAGGCTGAATGGCCACTTTTCACACTGTGGTGATTCTATGAAATGTTGATAATCTTTGAATGTAATTTTAGAAAATTGTATGTATTCATTTTTATTTTGACAGAAATTCAATGTATTTTTACTTGTTTATTTTGATTACAGAGGAGGAATGATTCAGACAAGTGAACAGTATGGATTTGTACACCATGCTCTGAGCCTTTATGGGAGCACAATCTCAGCAGACACTAGACAGTGAATCTGTCAAATAATACAATATGTTCGTGAAAACCTTTAATTCTAAGTTATATGGAAGTAAGGTGAATTATCTCTTGAAGGTAATGAAATATATATTACCTGGAGAAACAAGAACAGGAATCACCTCCAGGAGAAGGGCGATACAAGTAAACACAGAAGCTACTCTCAGTACAACAGGAAAAAAAAAGGTTGCTGGATTGATTAAAGATACCTGAGTGAATGTTGTGTCAATTTTCCTAAGTTCTGTTATAGGAAAATGCAGCTAACTGACTTTATGTGAAATATTATCTGTGTCTAAGTAAAGCCTTTTTTATGTTAAGTTCAGTTCAATAATACTTGGAAACCTGATGGTCTGAGAAAAGCAATGCCTGTTGAATTTGCTTTGAGAGATAAAGAGATTGGGTAGAAGTGTAACACCCAGCCCTTTATCAAATGTTTCTGTATTTTGAACTCTTGGACACAGCTCTTGATGTGATTTATTAATATATATACACATGAAAAATGCTATTTCATAAGTGGTGAATTTTATTTCTTTACCACATTATTGTCTTGCTGCTGAAATGCACAAGTGTTTTATTCATGAATTTTAAATAAATGTTCAATTCTGGAATCTTTTAAAACTCTCTAAATGTTTTGTATGCAATGTAGATGCAGGTTTTTATTTGTGACATGGTGTTAAATTGTATGCATATTTATAATCCTAACTAGCAGTCAGGATGCACAATGTTAAACAGTCACTGTATGTATTCTTATGTCTATGACAATGTATTTGTATTGAGGTTGTCTAAATGTACAAGCTTCTTAGATATTAAGCAAATCCCTATGATTAACACATACAGGATCTCCCTCTCTCTCTCTCATGTTGTGAATTAGTGTCAATATTTTGTTTCTCCTGGCAGAAAAGAAGTGCAATGTGGAAATGTATGGAATGTATAATAATGAGAATGGAAGCCTGAAAATATGAAGCATTGACTTAGCTTTATTCTATATGCAGCTACTTCATATATGTTCCATTTGATGAGACATATTTTAAATTCCTTTTTTGTCATGTGCAGGAAATTGTTTACATTAATAAGTTGTTTACAGAAAGCAGTGTGGAATCAGCACAGGATAATTTGTGTTTTTGTTCAGCCCTGTTAATTTTTGTGTATGATGACAATAAATACAATGAATTTTTGAAATCTTGTTCTTGAGCATATATTTTAAAAAGAAACCAAATATTTGGAGCAAGAGTGAATTACAATGATATGTACTTGTATTTAATCTTATTCCTATCAATAATTTCAATTAATGTATTTATCGAACTAAAATATGACAGTGCTCAGCAATAGGAATTAAGGTATTTGAGGCAGGAGCCCTCAAGGCTTTTAAAAATCGTTTAGGTTAACACTTGAAACACCATAATCTCCAAGACAATAAATCAGGTGCTGGACAATGGGATTAGAGTAGATGGATGTTTGATGACCAGCCATGATGGGCCAAATGATCTGTTTCCATCTTCTAAAAACTGTGTGACTCTAAACTAGAGTCAATTCCCCAAAATCAATTTATTACAAACTCTTTGTATATACCATAGTTGGAAATTAGTTTGCTATCAATCATTGTTTCTAGTATGAAAATGCTGTTTAAAAAATACTGTTGGCTTTTATGGGCACAGCTCTATTTCCATTTTGAAAGTGGTGCATTGGGTTCCACGTTTAATAACTCACTGCACAAATCGCCTGAAAAATCGCCATATATTTTAAGGAGCTGAGGATCCAATTGGCAACTAATGCCAACAGGTCTTCTCCACAGTAACTTGTTTATGAAATGTTCCAACTGTGGAATTTGTGTGTACTGACTTCAACATGTAAAAGGCGCGTGGGTTTATCCAACAATTGTACAGATGGAATGGCTTGTTGACTCCTGTGCTAACAGCCATATGGTGAGAGTGAATAGATTGCACAAAAATACCACAATCGCGAAGTGGCCGAACTTGGAATAGAACTGACCAACTTTGGCATTCTCATCACAGTTAACCAAATTCGAGATGGCTTCGCATCTGATGTGACCATGAGTGTTAGGATGATTTCCGAGAAGTCGCACTACATGACAGTCTGGCATGAAAGATTCAAAAGAGATTGAATAGGAGGAAGTGGTCGTCACAAACTTTTTTTTTCCCTGAAGACACATTTCCTTTCGACGCTTAGCTTCAGCGATCTGTGCTGAGTGAGAGCATGTAATTTAGTTACAAGAATATTGTAAAAATGGACAGCCCTCTCTTCATGGTTTTTACGTTTACGCTACTAGCTTTATCTGGTAAGTGGATTAAATTCAGCGGTGCTCAATAGTTGTATAGGAATCTGCGTTCCTTTTCCATGTTAATCATTGCCAGCAGTCCAGGTTTAACTGCAGTTTCTTTTTTAAAAAAATGAACGGAAATGGGTTTTTTTAATATTGTACACAACGATACGCTGTAACAGAGCTAGTACCTCAAAACACATTGTGAGATGGTTTGCAGTGTTCTAATCCTAGTTGGTAACAAAATAGTTAGATTTGGTGAAATAAATTTTAAAATAATACCAATGTCTTCCGGTTCCAATCATGATTGATTCTGTCCAGTCGCCTCAAATGCGGCCACTTCTGCAACTAGTATGCAGATACAACAGATCTGATGGTCACATCAGATGCGAAGCCATCTCGAATTTGGTTAACTGTGATGAGAATGCCAAAGTTGGTCAGTTCTATTCCAAGTTCGGCCTCTTCGCGATTGTGGTATTTTTGTGCAATCTATTCACTCTCACCATATGGCTGTTAGCACAGGAGTTGTTAGAGGTTAGAGGTTACAGTCACTTGTGTGGATGGAGATGGGGGAGGGGATGATGAGGGTGGGAGCTGACCTCTGTCGATATTCTAGCTGATGGAACAGAAGCAAGCAACTGACTGAAGGGATAACCCCCCACCCCCCAAAAAAACCCTGAGGTACACATGTAGTCGGTGTGTGGTGCATTCCAGTGTCTTTGACCTTGTTGCGAAGTTGAATGATGTGCCATTGTTTCCAAACAATTCCAAGTTAAATATAGGAGTGGGGGCTTGTGTTTTCTGTCAATTCGGGATCGAAGTTTAACGGAATGGTATCGATATAGGCTAGAGTAATGGATCTGCTGTGGAGAGGTTTCTCTTATGTAATTGGCCAAAGATCCTGCGTCTGTGCAGTGAAGACACTGAATTGTTTGTCAAATAATGTCCACATACAGATGGTTACAATATAATGTCCAAATGCAGATTGCAATGAAGCATTGTTGAAATACAGATTGCAATAAAGTAATGTCCACCGACAGATTGTAACAATGTTCACGTACAGATTACAGCAAAGTAATTACAGCAAAGATTGTAACAATACAAATACAGATTGCAACAAAATAATGTCCAGCGACTGATTGTAACAATGTTCATATACAATTTGAAACAATGTAACATCCAAATATAGGTTGAATTGCAGCTGTGTAAGGGAGTGAGAGATCTTCCTTGATGTCTTATTTCTGACAGTGTAACTATGTGTTTTAACTGGTCTGTGTATATGTGTGTTGGTACTTCTCCCCACAGACGGATTTCTGATCCTCCATGCTAGAAAGGAACAGTGCCTGCTGGGCAAAAACCTGAAGGTGTTGGTTGGCACATGCAAACTGAACAGCCGGTGGCAACAGTGGCAGTGGACGGGCCAGGGGAAACTGCGCCTCTGGCAGGTAGACCGGTGCCTGACTACGGTCAACACGACTCAGCGGCTGTCCCGCAACCTGGCGCTGCAGGAGTGCGCCCGGGCGCCTCGTTGGATGTGCGAGGATGAGCTGCCGGGCAGCCTCGGGCTCGCCCATCCGAGAATGTTCCTCAAGAAGTGGGGCTACTTGGCGGTGGTGTCGGCCCAGACGAAGTACTATGACAGCTGGCTCATGTACGAGCTCGGGGAGCACGGGGAGGCCGTTAAACTCAACTTGTGCCCAACACAAGGTGAGAGATCCCGAGAAGTGGGCCTGTAGATGGGCCGACTTGCCACATTTCTCATATCCGTCGGGCTAACTAATCAGGAAACGGGCTCACTTTTTAAAGCAACTCTCTGGCGTCTCAATACAACACAAACATCTCTCATTGGTTAAAAACAAGAGAAATCTGCCCAGAAATAATTACACGCAAGGTTAGAGTTTACCAATAAGTAAAACCGAAGTCGCAGGTCAACCAGAGGGAGAGCACCTCCTATTATCTGCTGGGATCTGAACATCACATTGACCTTAAAATATGGGATTCGTTACCGTTTTCCGAGTAATCCCCTTGGAAACGCTATTAGGATGTTTTAAAAGCACAAGTTCTATCCCAAGGCCGAACTCATTTCACATAAGAAAGGTAGGAAGTGTAGACAGAGACTTCCATCTCCTTTGTGTCCTCACCCTTGAGCTGCACCCTAGAGTGCGTTAGCGGTTAGAGGCCACAGGGGTATAAAAGACTGGGGAATGAAATCACAGCCAGGAATGTTGATCCCGCTTTCCAGAAAGTGCAGAATGTGCACTTTGAAACTCCCGGAGAGCTGGAACATTAAAGGATGGGTGGCGGTTTCCTTTTCGGAATGATCTGGAAATCCAGAACTCTGTTGCAGAGGAAGGATATGACTCTGAGACAGGCCTTGACTCGTTTGATAGTTTAACTTCAACTTCAGAAACGAGGGGAGTGCTGATTTGTCTGGGAACATTTTTTTTTCCATGCCAAACAAATAAATGTCATAATTCGCCTAAAGACCATTATCCCTACTCCTGGGTGTAAAGCACTATTTACCCTGTATCGTAATTGAAAGAACGAATACTATCCACGTTTGTTTTAAAATTTAGAGATATTATTACACGCCTTTGGAGCAGCTGGGACTTGAACTCACACACCTACCCAGGCCAGAGGTAGGGTCACTGCCCCCGCGCCACAAGACCTCAATATTCCTTCACTATCTTTTTGGGACAAGGGTAGGGGATGCGGACAAACGCGTCCCGCTTGCAGCTTCAGGAGACAGGGATGTCTGTCTGCGCCCCCTCAGCGGGTTAGCTGCTAGGGAAAGTGAAATGGGTTACATTCAACAGGTGTGTGTGGAACTAAAAATAAAAAGGCGGCGTGTTTCTCCAGAGGAATTTGTGATTTTGAAAAAGGAAACAATCGTGAAAGTGAGGACGGTGCAGGAGTTGAGAGCCCCACGGAGCTCGGACAGCATTTGGTCACCTTCCTGGTCCTGCTCCTGCTTGACAATATATATTTCCTTTCTTTGGTTTGCCTCATTCCTCCTGGACTTCCTGTACTCGTTCACGTTTTGCTTCTCTTTCTCTGCTGCACTGATGTTCACTCTGCCTTCATCCAAAGCGCAGAGTGGGTCCCCACTCCACTGCCTCAGCATTTGACTGCCCCATCCCTATCAATGCCTCTCTCCTTCCGACTCGGAGAATGATGTGGAGATGCCAGTGTTGGACTGGGGTGGACAAAGTTAAAAATCGCACAACACAAGGTTACAGTCCAACAGGTTTATTTGGAAGCACTAACAGCACTCCGAAAGCTAGTGCTTCCAACTAAATCCGTTGGGCTATCACCTGATGTTGTGTGATTTTTAATTTCTGGAAGAATGACCAATGGGAATAGCAGCATGTTGGGACTGCTGGGTGACTCTGCTATGTTTGGGGGAAACGGGTGAATTGGTCACAAGCTTGTGTCATAAGAGAATGATGTGGATCTTGGGTGTAGGGAGGGAGATGCTAAGGGGCTTGAAGCATTGTAGTAGCAGTTTGAAGGTGTGATATTCAACTGGATGCCATCCTTAACAGGAGGCTTGCGCGGGGTGGGAGGTAATCCTGCCATGGCAGATAGTGGAAACTGAATTGAAAAAAAAAATCTGGAATTAAAAATCTCATGATGACCATGTCAGGAAAAAAAAACTTATCTGGTTCACCCATTTCCTTTAGGAAAAGAAATTGCCATCCTTACCTGGTCTGGCTTACACGTGACTCAGACCCTTAACTGCCCTCTGGACAATGGGGAATATGCAATAACTGTTCGTCTAGCCAGAGACGCCCACATCCTGTTAATGAATAAAATAAATAGAGTGCCTCCTCAGATTAGCGATAATGCTTTAAAACTGTTCCTCTTGCAATTGCTACTTGCGATACCAAGCTAACTAATTTATTTTTACAACTACAGTTTTACTTTCGCCTTCACAATGATGCATAGCAAGTTAGCTGCACAAGCTAGTGCAAATAGGTTTGAGAATCACATCCACATTTGATTTCCTTTGAATATGTGCACTGTATCTAAATAGTGTTACAACCCCTCAAATAGGTTTTCCCATATCTTTTAAAATGTTAGGAATTTAGCTTCAGACGTGGGTGAAATTGGGTTGCAAAGTTTTCATTCTGTGCTGTCAATTTCCTTACGAACGTCAGTATTGAACCTTTACAATACAATCAAATCCCCGTACTCTCCTAATTTGAAAAATAGTCAGAGGGATGCTGACTTTGTGTTCGCAAAGCGTTCACCTAGTGGACAAAGTGTGAATCGCACCCTACAAAACATCCACTTGTGGATGCAGCAAGTTACTGTAAGGTGGGGACCAGTTTACTTCACACTAAGCTAAGAAGCTGATCTATAAATATCTGGAGGCAAGGTCCAAACCCATTCCAAAATATAGGAGAGAGGGATTTTCTGGTTTCTGATTTGAATTCGTTCATTCAAACTAACTATCCACAACCTTTTGGATGTTATTGTTTGTTTAGCATCATTGATCATTACAGTAATTCTCACGACTGATAATTTTTTAGAGATTTTTCCTTTATGTATCTCGCGTTTATCTTGAAATCTTGTCAATGCTTGACTTATCAATGAAAATAATCAGTTTATTTTGTCAAATCCTTGTAGGATTTGAACAACCCTATCTCATCCACATGCAACCTATAAAAGCAAATAGTCTGAGTTATCTTAGGGTTTTCTTTACAAGTCAAAACCCATAATCTTGGCATTTGCCTGACAGATCTCATTACACTGTCTCTAAACTAATGTATATCCCCACTAACAAGGAGCCCACAAGTGTACACAGCATTCCAAATATGATTTGGTCATTAGTGCAAAAACAAAATACTACAATTACTGGAAATCTGAAATAAAACCAAATAGAGGTGGGGAGTGGTGCCGGTGTAATTACGGAAGATCATGCCTCCATCCGCCATGACCAGGGCCTCCAAGCCCTCCGTTTTTTCCTCTCCAGACGTTCCCAACAGTACCCTTCCACCGACACTCTCATTCGTTTGGCCAAACTGGTCCTCACCCTTAACAATTTCTCCTTTGAATCCTCCCACTTCCTCCAGACCAAAGGGGTAGCCATGGGCATACATATGGGCCCTAGCTATGCCTGTCTCTTTGTTGGCTACGTAGAGCAGTTGATCTTCCGTAATTACACCGGCACCACTCCCCACCTCTTCCTCCGTTACATTGAGATTTCCAGTAATTGTAGTATTTTGTTTTTGCACTAATGACCAAATCATATTTGGAATGCTGTGTACACTTGTGGGCTCCTTGTTAGTGGGGATATACATTAGTTTAGAGACAGTGTAATGAGATCTGTCAGGCAAATGCCAAGATTATGGGTTTTGACTTGTAAAGAAAACCCTAAGATAACTCAGACTATTTGCTTTTATAGGTTGCATGTGGATGAGATAGGGTTGTTCAAATCCTACAAGGATTTGACAAAATAAACTGATTATTTTCATTGATAAGTCAAGCATTGACAAGATTTCAAGATAAACACGAGATACATAAAGGAAAAATCTCTAAAAAATTATCAGTCGTGAGAATTACTGTAATGATCAATGATGCTAAACAAACAATAACATCCAAAAGGTTGTGGATAGTTAGTTTGAATGAACGAATTCAAATCAGAAACCAGAAAATCCCTCTCTCCTATATTTTGGAATGGGTTTGGACCTTGCCTCCAGATATTTATAGATCAGCTTCTTAGCTTAGTGTGAAGTAAACTGGTCCCCACCTTACAGTAACTTGCTGCATCCACAAGTGGATGTTTTGTAGGGTGCGATTCACACTTTGTCCACTAGGTGAACGCTTTGCGAACACAAAGTCAGCATCCCTCTGACTATTTTTCAAATTAGGAGAGTACGGGGATTTGATTGTATTGTAAAGGTTCAATACTGACGTTCGTAAGGAAATTGACAGCACAGAATGAAAACTTTGCAACCCAATTTCACCCACGTCTGAAGCTAAATTCCTAACATTTTAAAAGATATGGGAAAACCTATTTGAGGGGTTGTAACACTATTTAGATACAGTGCACATATTCAAAGGAAATCAAATGTGGATGTGATTCTCAAACCTATTTGCACTAGCTTGTGCAGCTAACTTGCTATGCATCATTGTGAAGGCGAAAGTAAAACTGTAGTTGTAAAAATAAATTAGTTAGCTTGGTATCGCAAGTAGCAATTGCAAGAGGAACAGTTTTAAAGCATTATCGCTAATCTGAGGAGGCACTCTATTTATTTTATTCATTAACAGGATGTGGGCGTCTCTGGCTAGACGAACAGTTATTGCATATTCCCCATTTTGCCTGTCCTCGGATGCTGCCTGAATTGCTGTGCTCTTCCAGCACCACTGATCCAGAACCTGGTTTCCAGCATCTGCAGTCATTGTTTTTACCTAGTTCTCTTTCTGTACTACTATTTCCCATTTTATTCATGGTCCCTAATCTTTATTGTTGGATTGCCACTGCTCTTAAACTTGCTCCACATAACCTGCCAGGCCTTCCAGCATGGCTTTGCCAGAAATATGGATTATAGTGTGCAGTGGAACAATACATTGCAGCAATGCAGAGTTGAGGTGAGACAGGATACACCCGCTTTTAATGGCATTAATTATCTAAAGGTATATTTAAAAGTTCTTTGTAAACAAGGGTGGATGGATGAGTAGTGAATGGGTAAAGTGATAGGGTGAATAGGTGGGTGAGGTAAATGGATTGATGGGTAGGGTACTAGATGGATAGGCTGGTGGGAGGGTTAGGCAGTGAGGAAGTTAGTGGGTAAGGTGTTTGGTAGGTGAAATATAAGATGGGCAGAGTGGTGAGTTGGCAGATGGGTAAGATGGTACATGAATGGGTAACTAAATGGACCAGGGCTAGTCAGGTTGGGTCAGGACAAGGCCAGTCAAATCTAGTTGGAGAGAAAGTTGGATGGATTGGGCAGTCAAGTGTGGAAAGCTTTCAGAGTAAATGGGGCAGAGTCAGGCAAGTGGAGGATGTTAATTGAGGGGTTTGAGGAGAGTTAGGAGAGAATCAGGTGCTCATTGTGTGTGACTGGGGTCTCAGTTGTATAGTTACCAAGGACATAGACTAGGTTTTTTCTGGCTAACCTTTCCTGGTTAATTCCAGGTAAATCCAATTCAGAGACTTTTACAGAAAATCCTGGGGAGCAGGAAATTGCTAATCAGAAAATCAAACTTCCCAATAATTCCCAAAGGGGTCAGCCTGTCAGAACTCCCCATATGTTGCAACAGTATCTTGGATCAGCATTTGGTTTCTGACAATCCAGAGACTGGAGGATTTGTGCCATTGACTGCATACCCACCATTATTCTCTCCTAAAATGGGTGTGGTCGATAATGGTTATGATGCTAGATCAGTAGTTCAAAGGAATTTGGCTCATATGGCATATTGTGAAATTTAATTCAATAAATTGGGGCAGCACGGTGGCTTAGTGATCAGCAATGCTGCCTCACAGCACCAGGGACCTGGATTTGATTCCAGCCTTGGGCAACTGTCCATGTAGATTTTGCACATTCTCCCCATGTCTGTGTGGATTTCCTCTGGGTGCTCCAGTTTCCTCCCACAGTCCAAAGATGTGCAGGTTACGTGAATTGGTTGTGCTAGGGTAGAGGGAATGGGTCTGGGTGAGTTACTCTTCAGAGGGTTGGTTGGGTCAAAGTGCCTGTTTCCACACTGTATGGGATTCTTCTAAAAAAAACTGTGAATTTGTGCACTTGCACCAAAAAGACTGATCTTGAAACTTGCAAAATCTCAGATTAAATCCTCTTGCATTTTCTAATTAAAGGGAACACTGCCATTATGATTTAAGTTAAAACCTCTGCAGTCTCTGCCAGTCTCAGAATTTGTCCCAGTGCCTCAGAAATCCAAAACTATCCATCTGTGGATATTTTTCCTGTTCAACCTGTATAAAGGTGGTATTAAATGCCTCTGAAGCAGGTTGAACTTGAACCTAGGCCTTCTGGCCCAGATGTGGGGGATACAGTCGCAAGAACCCACTGCACCATTTGTAAACTTTCAGGCCAACTTGGGCTAATGTGTAACACTCAGCATAATTTGGAGCTTTGTTACTTAATTCACTATAGGATCATTTGAATATCAGTGTGTTACATCATTACTTAGGCTCCAATCATTGGAATTCACCTAAGGAGCAAAGCATCAATCATGTTTTTAATTATTTTTGCAATCTTTATTATAATTTTCCCACCATAAAGTAGCAGAAAATCCAGTGAGTTATAAAAGACTGGAGATCTATAGCTGTGTTGCTCCAGCTGCTGTGGATATTTCTTCCTTTTCTCCACCAGTAAACATGACCAGTTACTCCCTGATTAAATAAGTAGCAGTTGACAAAACTATGGAAGCTGTATCAATTTTCTGCTTTGTACCACCACTGCCATGGGACTTTGTGATATTGGGAATAGTGATCAAGGTTTTTTTTTATTGGTTCAAGAGAGTACTGGTCACCACACTCTCTATAAGGACCCAAAACATTCAGTACTTGAGGGTATCAGTCCAATCCAATGTGCTCAATGAAAAGATTCTTTGAAGTCTTCAAGACCCTGCTTTAAATGGTACACCCCCATTCTACTGCAGAATTCTAGACAGCATAGGTAGGTATGACAGTGAAACAGCTAAATGCCTACCCTGCATATTCAATCCACCCCAAACTAGAAAAATAAGTTAGGCTCATGGTTAGGTCCAAACAGCAGGCAAAAATTCCATACATCCTTTCGACATGGAACAATCCTGGAACTGGCATCAATGCAATATACTTATTTTAGCTGTATTTGATAAACCATTGGAGGTGCAATAGATTTTAATAAATCTACATTAGGTTAGTTCTCATTTTCCATTTTGCCTTTTATTTCCTTGTTTGTACGTACTCATCCTTGTTTGTAAACTCTGTCTGAGTTTGTGTGTTATTTCCCATTATTCCCTCTTCTGCCTCAGCATGTAGATTTGTTCTTCACAATAAATTTTTTTTTGCTGTTCTTGAGGTGCATTTTGTGAGATCTCTGTAGTTGACACAGCTTGCAAGCTGCCTTAGTTTCCATGAATTTATACTCTACCATCTGTTTCTCCAATCTGTCCTTGTTATCGCTACACTTTCACTTCCTCGTATACCGCCATACCTCATTTTTCTTCTCTCATGCAACAAGTAATGTGGAAATGCAGTAGAAGATGCCTTAAATATTCAACAGGGATGACAATTCTGGTCTATCGGAAAGATGTTGTGAAACTTGAAAGGGTTCAGAAGAGATTTACAAGCATGTTGCCAGGGTTGGAGGGAGAGATTGAACAGGCTGGGGCTGTTTTCCCTAGAGTGTTGGAGGCTGAGGGGTGACCTTATAGAGGTTTACCAAATTATGAGGGGCGTAGATAGGACAAATTGACAAAGTCTTTTCCCTGGGGTGGGGGGGTCCAGAACTAGAGGGCATAGTTTTAGGGTGAGGGAGAAAGATATAAAAGAGACCTGAGGGTCAACATTTTCACGCAGAGGGTGGTATACGTATGGAATGAGCTGCCAGAGGAAGTTGTGGAGGCTGGTACAATTGCAACATTTAAGAGGCATTTGGATGGGTATATGAATAGGAAGGGATATGGGCCGGGTGCTGGCAGGTGGGACTAGATTGGGTTGGGATATCTGATCGGCATGGACAGGTTGGACCCAAGGGTCTGTTTCCATGCTGTACATCTCTATGACTCTGTGACACTATCTGTAGAGAGACAGAGTTAACATTTTAGCTTGATGCCCTTTCATCAAAATGGGAAATATTAGAGATGTAACAGATTTTAAACAAATATAGAGATGGGGAGTGGTGAAGAAGAACAAAAGGAAAAGTCTAAAAGAGGCAAGGGAGATGAAATGACAAAAAAGATGGTACTGAAATGTAAATGGAACTGGTAAAAGGCAACAAAGGAGCCAAAGATTGATTGTGGAAAAGATTTAACTGGAAAAATCAGAATCAATTACTGCCTTCCAAAATTTCTGTTGGTATCTCCTTGGGAGCCATCCTTTGCTTTTTCACTTATCCCGTGACCACCTCCTTTTGTGCTTTTTGTCATTTAATCTCTCATCTATATACCTCCTTGGCTTTGCCCCTCCATGAAATTTGTTGAATCTCTAACATAGAATCATAGAATCCCTACAGTGTTGAAGCAGGCCATTTGGCCCAGCAAGTCCACACTAACCCTGCGAAGAGTAACCTATTCAGACCCATTCCTCTACTCTATTATCTTCTCTTTACCCCTGACTAATGCACCTAACCTACACATCCCTGAACACTATGGGCAATTTAGCATGACCAATTCACTTAACCTGCACATTTTTGGACTGTGGGAGGAAACTGGAACACCCGGAGGAAACCCACGCAGACAAGGGGAGAATGTGCAAACTCCACACAGATAGCTACCCAAGGCTGGAATCGAACCCGGATCCCTGGCACTGCAAGGCAGCAGTGCTAACTTGGTCAAGCCCCAAATAATACATGACTTGTGTTTTCCTCTCTCCATCCTCCTTGAACCAAAACAAAAGGAGCTGATTGAAAATTTATTTGTGGCTTAGAAACAACAGAGCTTAAGAAGTGTGCCTCATCTTGACCTGTAAAGATGGTAGGACCTCTGGAAAAGCTGATGATGATGTTTGGCTTGTAAACTGTAGGGGGTTTTCAATCTACAAGACATCCAGGATGTAACATTTGTATGAAGTACCAAAGGGTAGCACTCTTTGAAAAATATGTGGTTGATTCAGAGCAGTGACTTTCCTCAATGTACCCTACTCAAGGACAGAGGTTTCTGGATTAGCCATACCAGAGACTGGGGGAGGGTTTGCATGACAGATAGATAAAGAGGAGTACAGAGATGGCAGATGAGAGGGTGATCATTTGCCGAAAGAAAAGGAGACAGCAAATCCAGGAAATTCAGTACTCCTTGGAGCTGTCTTACAGGTATGAAATTTTAGATGCTTATTTAGTGAGCTACACTACTTAATTGAAGGTGGATGACTCGAGGGAAGCTGCTACCCAAGGTTATTCTGGAAAGAGAGAGAAGCTGGTAGGCAGATTAGAAAGGTTGTATTAGTGGGTGACTCAATAGGTCAAGGGATAAGACCGTCTAATTTGCAAACAAGATTGTGACTCTTGTACAGTCTTTTGTCTCGAGTGCAAGGGCTTGGGACAAAACTAAATTGCTGGATAAACGTCTGGAAAGGGAGGGTGAACAACCAGTGATTCTGGTTCACATGGGTACTAATAATGTTGAGATGGGTAGCATGGAGGACTTGCATGATCGGTTTCAGGAGTTAGCGAGTAGAAATACTACCTGTGATATAACTTGCACTATTTATGCGAAAGCATATCAGGAAGGTAAATCATGGCTTGAGAGATGGTGTAGAAGGGAAGGGTTCAGATTTTTGGGACACTGGGGTCACTTTTGGGAAACGAGAAAGCTTTTCAGAAGGGCTGGGCTTTACCTGAGCAGGATGGAACTAATCTCCGACCTGAGGGAGTACATAGTGCAGTAGGAGTGGATTTAAACTTGGGTTGACTAATGAACCTAATTCTGGAAATACCAGAGAAGGTGAAAGAGAGATGGGGAATGAGAAAAACAAATGAGGGAAAGCTTGGTTGTTGACAGTGAACAAGGAAATGGGTGCCCTCCAATGGGCAAGGATGAAATAAGGGCAGGGTTAAATTGTATGGATATAAATGCACAGAGTATCATGAATAAAATTGGAGAACTAGTAGCAGAAATTGCTCTTGGGGGGATATAACACTGTAGCATTGACAGAAATGTGGCTCAAGCCAGACAGAATTGGATGCTTGATATTTCAGGTTATGTGGCTTTTAGTAAAAACAGTATTATTGCCCTTGAACAGGATGCATTCCCTGAATTAGGATCATGGAAGTGAAAAACATTAAGGGACCAGTGACCTTGTTGGGAATTTATTATTGACCTTCACCTAGTGGGGAAGAAATAAAAGAGATCATTTGAAGGCAGATTATGAAAATCTGATGAAAAAATAGGGTTCTGATAGTTGGTAATTTCAATTACCCTAGTGTAGATTAAGAAAAAGTTAGAGTGTGAGGCCCGGAAAGGGAGACATTCCTTCAATGTATGCAGGATAACTTTATATATAACATAATATATAAACTTCATGAAAAATAAGTCAATTTTTGACAGTCAACATGGCTTTTTCAAGGGCAGGTCAAGTGTGGAAATTGATTTGAATTCTTTGATGAGGTAGGATGAGGGCAGTGCTGTGGATGTTGTATATTTGGACATTCAGAAAGCATCGGACACTGTGCCATATGGCAGGTTGGTTAACAAATTAATACTGTTTAGGATTGATGTGTCCGTGGTAGTATGGATTAGAAGTTGGTTAAAAAGTGGGAAACAGTTTGTATGTGAGCATTTCTCAGATTGGAGATGAGTTGAAAGTCTTTCCTAGGTTTAGGTGTTGAGAGGCTTGTTTTGAGTTTTATAAATAATTTGGAGATGGATGTTTGAGGACAAAAGTCCCTAAATTTGCAGATGATACTAACCTAGGGTGAATAGTGAATTGTGAAGAAAATGCTGAGTGACTTCAGAGGGCCATTGACAAAACTGGCCAAATAGCAGACGCTTGGCAGATGAATTTCAATGCAGAGAAATGTAAGATATTGCACCTTGGTAGGACAAACACAGATGATATGTGCTCAATGGTACAACTCTGGATCGAATACAGGAGTACAGGAACTCTGAGCTCACACGCATAATTCTCTGAAGGTGGCCAGGGAAGTTGAGCTGCATATCAGACCCTCCAGTCCTACCTGTCCATGCCAACCTAAATTAGTCTAGCTAAAAATCACACAACACCACGCCATAGTGTAAAAGGTTTATTTGGAAGTACTTCCAAATAAACCTGTTGGAACTGTATCCTGATGTTGTGTGACTTTCAACTTTGTCCACCCCAGTCCAACACCGGCACCTCCACATCATAAATTAATCTTGTCCCATTTGCCAGCATTTGACCCATATACTTGTTTAGAAAGCTTATAGGATCCTTGGGTTTATAAAGCGAAGCATACAGTATTAAAGCGAGGAAGTGGTGCTGCATCTCTACAAATCATTGGTCAAATCCTGTTTGGAGTATTGTGTTCAGTTCTGGGTACTTAAATAAAGTCGAGAGTGTGATGCTGGAAAAGCACAGCAGGCCAGGCAGCACCCGAGGAGCAGGAAAAACATTGCCACAGGCACAAGCCCCCCACCAGGAATGATTCCTAGTGAAGGTCCCATGTGTGAAACACTGAACCCCCCCCCACTCCCCTGGATGCCACCCAACCCACCGCGCCCCTCCAGCACAATTCCCCTGACTCTGAACTCCAGCATCTGCAGTCCTTAGTTTCTCCCAAGGATGTTAAAGCCCCAGAGTGCATGCAAAAGAGATTTACTGGAATGATACCAGGAATGAGCAATTTCAAATACAAGGCAAGATTGGAGAAATTGAGCTTATTCTCCTTGGTGCAGAGAAGATTAAGATGTAACATTATTAGGTATTCAAAACTATGAACTTCTTTTTAAGAGTGAAGTGAGGATATTCTGCTTCCATTGGTAGGTGTGTCAGTAACTAGGGATCTCAATTTCAAGATCTAGCAAGGGAGCTAGAACGAAATGAGAACTTTTTCACTCGGAGTTTTCAGAATATGTAACTTGCTGCCTGGGAGAGTGGAGGAGGCAGCTCAAAGATTCCATACATGGTTTCAAAAAAGAGCTGAATATACATTTGAAAGTTATAAATTTAAAGAGTCTCCAGTTTTGTCAAAAGGCTGGCAAGCTGCAACATTAACACTTTTTCTCTCTCTCTTCACAAATTCTGCAAGAACCATTGAGTATTTCCAGCATTTCTTTTGTTTTCATACCAAATTTCCAGCATCCAAAATATTTTGTTTGCACATGACTGCTGTGAAGTTTGCAAAAGTGAACTCCTTCAAAAGAAAAACAGCATTTCAACCACACAGGATGTCTTAAAAAAATACAATTAGGTCTCACGCCTGCTTGTGAACGCGTTCAGAATGGATGAATGTTCAAGACTGCCAATTGTTTAACTCTCTGAAACTTATCTTCGGTATCATATCTGATAAAACATGCACCTGAGGAAATTCACATTGCAATGTGTGAATTTAGCAGCTTTGATCTCTGATATTTTCTTATGTTTCAGAATGGCAACAAAAGCTGTAATTCTGGTGCAGATTAGTCTATGAAAGAAAAGCTTGCTTTCATATAGCGAATATCCAGCAGTGTTTGATGTTGAAATATCTTTCTGTAACTTCTATGCAATTCAGTGTCAGACACAACCTATTCAATATGACATTTACATTTCTCAAATCAGCCATTTTCTAACAGAAAGGCTATTTACTGACAAATCAGCTACATAGCATCAAGCTCAGTGAACTAACTTACATACAAATCAACTATATAGATATATGACTTGGAGATGCTGGTGTTGGACTGGGGTGTACAAAGTTAAAAATCACACAACACCAGGTTATAGTCCTACAGATTTATTTGGAAGCACTAGCTTTCAGAGTGCTGCTTCTTCACAACAACCATTCAATGGAGGAGCAGCGCTCTAAAAGGTAGTGCTTCCAAATAAACCTGTTTGACTATAACCTGGTGTTGTGAGATTTTTAACTTTGTCCATTGATATATGTTATTGTAAAACCATGTCAGATCTGCTGGTGCTGTTTACCATACTGCTGTAGCACTCCTTGTATTAACTTGGGCTTTATTTGGTATATTAAATATGTTGGAAATGATTGTGAATGACCAAACTGAAGATTTGTGTTTTTTCTTACCTTGCACACATTAGCTTTGCAAGCCAATCCTTTAAAGGAGGATCCAGCCTTAATTCGAGCAACTGAAGTGACGTGGGGCAATAATAGCACACGTAAGTTAACACATGATATTTATGTAGAATATATTTTGAGCTTAAAAGACAAATTTTGTGCTAACTCTGGAAAATAAAACAAAATTCTTTTCCATCCAAGGCATTCTGCTTGATTTCAGACTGAATAGCAGTCCTGGACAGCTCATTGAAAAGTGAAAGCTGTGGCAGCTAGGGGGAATCTGGGTGGAAAAGACATGTAAAATGTGGCAGGTAGACCAATTACACCATTTCCACTCTGATACAGTTTGAAAATTCCTAATTTTTCAGGCATTATGAGACACTTGACTGACGTCAGCAGGAATTCCACACATTTAAGCAAATGATGGCCCTATTGTATCAATAGCAGCTCCATGCCAGAAGAAAGCTGGGTTGGCTATACCAGGAGATTCCAATCAGATCTGATAATCCAAAGAGTCTTTTTCATACATATGATTTACTTGTGGAGTCAGGAGGAGCAGGTGTGGCCTTTGTAATTCTTCCTCACCCCAGACTCTCAACCCACACTCAAATTCATAGAATGCTTTGTGGTACCCAAACTTCTGCAATTTCCCATTGACCTCATGTCCATTTTGGGTGGCAAGGCTGTCAACAACATGTTAATGATGCCCAGAAGTTAAAATTCACACTCATACAATTGTTAGCCTCAGTGGGTTTCCATTTGGATTGAAACAGTCACTCTGATACTCACAGCCTGATACACTGAATGTATGAAAGGGCCAGCATTTCATGCAGTGATGGTGGCTCTTCAGAGCAGTGTCATCTGAAAGAATTTTAGAATTAGAATTAGAATTAGGTGCTATTGTCACATGTACTCAAGTACAGGTATATAGGAGTACAGTGAAAAGTTTGCAATGTTGCCATTCACAATGCATCTTAGATACAAGGTAACAGGGTACAACATCTTAGGTAAAAAGTAGAGAAATAAAGAAATAAGTTAAAAGTTCAACATTATAATTCTTTTCAGATAAAATAAAAAGTAAATTTTAAAGTTCCAAATTACAGCCCATCTTTAGCCATGTGCCCACAGTCACTGCACACTGGGCTCTCCATACAAGGGCTCAATCTCTCTCCCAAACTGGACTCCATCTCTCTCCCCCGCTGGGCTCAATCTCTCTCCCACACTGGGCTTGATCTGTTTCCCAAACTGGGCTCCATCTCTCTCCCACACTGGGCTCCATCTCTCTCCCACACCTGGCTCCACCTCTCTCCCACACTGGGCTCAATCTGTCTCCTACGCTGGGCTCAATTTCTCTCCCATGCTGGGGTCCATCTCTCTTCCCCACTGGGCTCCATCTCTCTTCCCTGATGGACTCCATCTCTTTCCCACACTGAGCTCATCTCCCTCTCCCACACTGGGCTCAATCTGTCTCCCACACTGGGCTCCATCTCTCTCCCATGCTGGGTCCCATTTCTCTCCCACGCTGGGCTTCATCTCTCGCCCACACTGAGCTTGTTCTCTCTACCATGCTGGGCTTGATCTCCATCCACCACCACCCCTGCTCCCCCACCCTGCACCCCTGCATTACCATCTCGACACAAACTGCCATCCTCTCTCTTTAAGAAGACTGTATTAGGTCATAGACAATGCGAGTGGTTGCAGATTCTGGGATTTAGTGTTCCCACCTGCATTGTACATCTTTGAATTTTTGCATTTAGATGTCCTAGAAATACATTTCTATAAAATACTGTGTCACTTCAGGTCTGATTTCTAAATGTAATGACATTTTATCCAGGAGGAGTTACTGAACAACTAATCGAGCTGACCACAGAGAGTTCATCATTCTCACCTCCAAGCTCATCCCCAAGGTCAGAAGATTCCTATTCTACAACGACTTCTTTTTATGATCAAACTGAAAAGGTAAGAATTGTACAATATTATGATATAAATCAATTGACAACAGCTTTGCAAACGGTAAAGCAAAAAAAGCTACATTGCTGGAGAACAAAAATTACATACTTGGTGTTTATGCCAGTTTATTTTAGAATTGGGAATGGGGAATATATGTTGGAAAGGAGAAATAATTCCAATAAAAAAGTTTAGCATAACACACTCAATATTCCATTACTAGTGGGAAAGTATGATTTCATTGAAAAAAATTACTTGAAACATTTGTCGATCTTTACTTCACCAGCTGTTCTTAATTCTCATTTTTGCTAACTGAACCACGATACGGCATGGTTATAATGCTAACATTACCTGACATGTTTTTATGTATTGATCCAGAATTAAAATGGAACCTAGGGATAATTTTTATGATACTATCGCATATACACACTGGACTTGTTTTTGTTCGATACTGGCAAATGTATTTATTACACCAGTATTTATGAAGGGGAAGAAGACTGTAAGATCATTTCTTGTCTTCTTAATACACCATACTAGGCTACTAACAGGGCAAATCCAAGACTAAGATAAGGAGGAATTTCTTTCCCCCAGAGGGTTGTGAGTCTTTGGAACTCCTTGGCACAGAGAGCTGCATGGGCATAGTCCCTGTATATAATAAGGCTGAGATAGATAGATTCTGGATCATTAAAGGAATGAAGGGTTATGGGGAAAATTCAGGAAAGTAGACATGAGGAATGTTGGATCAGCCATGATTCTATTGAACGGTAGAGCAAGCTCGATGGGCTGAATGGCTGATTCTATTTCTTAAGGTCTAATGGTCTTAACAGGTAGGTATCAGTTCTTTTGGATATACATTAGGTTTGAACACCATTTTATAGCATGGGATGTGTGAGTGAAAGACTATTTTAAAGCAAGTAGAAAAGATAGAGCAAAAGGCACTGGATGATTTTCTGCTCCATGGGCAGGCAAAATCCCATTCTGAACTTGGAAAGCTGACTGCAAGGAAATTTTCAATGAGTCTGCAGGTGAAAGGCCTGTCTAATGGACTCTTGTAACTATGTCCTAGGGTTTATTTACTGGATACTTAAGTTTTTGTGAGCTGAAATGATATATGCAAATCTTTTGCTCTGGGTTGCTTTGTTAGTAGAAGAATGTTTACCAGTAATTCTTCAAGCTGATATATGATTAATGAAAGAGGAGGAATTGCAAAGGAATGACAGGCCAGTCACACTGCTCTGTGGGTTTCTGTTAGCTTTTGCATGCTGACAACCCATACAGCTGCAGAGAATGTACGTGTGCTTCACCTTATTATGTATAATGTGGTAAAGGTTCCATTGTCAAAGATGGCAGTGCCAATAGATTGCAGTGCCATGACAATGAGAAGTGAATGCTTGACTAAGCACACTGCTCAAAGGTACTTTAAAAACATAGTGGTCATACTTGGTTAGGCTTTTTGTGAAGGAAGGCATATTATAGTTCAGGAGACAACCTAGCCCATTTACTCCAATTTGCTTTTGTGAATAAATAAAAACATTTTATTAGACACCACATGATCTATCACAAGGACAAATCAAAATGAGACCATTTTACATTTTTAACAAGGTATTAAAAAACTGTGAGCAAGTTCTTTTTATTGAAGAGGTACTGATCCATCTAACAGCACAAGAATCTAGGCTGCTTTTTGACACTGAAAATAACAGTTAATATGTCATCAGAAAAAGAGACATCTATGGTGACCATTGAGAATTGTATAAGAAATACAGAATGTAACTAATTTAGATGTTCAGTCTGGACGAATGTAGAGTGGTAAAGAGTAAGTACATGCATATGTAAAATTTTAATTATTATTACGTACTCAGTTTCCAACTTATTGTCATCAGTGAAAAAGGAGAAAGATCCAATTTATTTACCAATGTCCCTGATTCTTGAAATTCTTCAGAAATAAAATTCACTGATCAACAGAAGATCTGTTGTTGACTGAATGTGTTCTATTAAACATTGATATTTCAGCAAATGTGCTTTCATGGGATGAAAACATACTAGTGACCTAAACAATTCCAGAAATTAAGTACTTATTCACAAGCATGAATAAACACATTTCTTCTTAAAATATTTGCTGACTTTATGCATTTGACTCAAATTTGCCAGTTTATTGTATCAGTGTCCATTTCTTTTGTTCCATAATGCATTGCAAAAAGACCACAAGTTTACCAACTGTTTGGACAAAATACAGAGTATCCATGCAACCAGAAGCCAGTCAGGGGTTGTATATGTGATTCAGAATCTAAGATTGTTTTGTGGGAACCAATATTTCTGTAGACACTATGGTAAACAATTAGACCACAAAAAGCTTCAGCATGCGTAGCAGTTTTCTGGCCAATAAGCTCAATCTAATTGATGGTTTGGATGTTATTTCAAAGTAGGCTGACCCTGTGTAATGCAAAACCTCTCTAACTTGATAATATTTATTTCTGAAGAGTGCAAAGAACTAAGGAATTTTGGAAATATATTTGAGCTTGTTATGCAACCATACTTGTTCTCTTGAAGAATATCAAAGATGAAAAATTAAAAGGTAATTATATCAGATTTCTAATTCTGAACATGTTTTGCAATCTATATAAAAATGAATTGTCTCTCTGTAATAAAGAGAAATGCCTATAGTCCTTTGTAAAATTGGTAATTATTTAATTGCTTACTTACAACACTCACCAATGTCACAAAGTGTTACTCACATTGAAGTTCCAGTATTTGTAAAATGCTGTGAAGTTTTACCGTTCACACCTTCCATTCATTAATTCACGTATCAGCACAAAACATGTGTCACATAACCCATTATCATTTCAACATTTGCTCATCTATGAGATTTTTGAACAAAAAGTGCTGTCTAAGGGTATTTTAATAAAGAACCTCCCAATGCCAAGTGTAGGCTCTTAGACACTGATATAATGGTGGTGTATTGTCTCTCTAGGAGTGGAGCATGCACGCTGATGTGTTAGGTGCCATGTTGCACTTGGGCCCATATTATCATAATTTGTGATTCGTGCTATATGCAGCTGCAG
This sequence comes from Chiloscyllium plagiosum, assembly GCF_004010195.1. Classification (NCBI taxonomy): domain Eukaryota; kingdom Metazoa; phylum Chordata; class Chondrichthyes; order Orectolobiformes; family Hemiscylliidae; genus Chiloscyllium; species Chiloscyllium plagiosum. Next base: position 48,224,076 of record NC_057728.1, read on the forward strand.
TGGTAAATAGTACAATGCATCACTATATTTTTGCACTATTTCTCCAAGAGAACATCATTATGTTCAACAAACATATTGCCTTAAGCAAATTTTATTGGATTTTATCTTCCACAGTGTTGTTTATGCACCATAATGTTTGATGTTTGGAAACTATCAAATTTGCGCCCATTATCATATGTTGGCTGTTCATGAATTTGCTGTTTGCAAGATTTTGCATGAACATAGCCCCTACAAATGGCATAGTTTTACTCTGCTATGAATGAGTGATTAGTTACGTAATTAAAATTTGGCATGCATTATATCGAGGAAGATATGGATGGTCTTCAAATATCCAAGTATCAATCAAATTCCAGTAAATAAATAAATTGCCTATAAATATAAAACATAATTTGAAAATATTGACAAAATCCAAATTTTGATGGCTGTCAAAGTTAACATGAAATCAACCTCTAATAGCTGAGCTAGGAGTCTTCATTTTGCATCATCACTACATCAATAGAAACGTTGGAAATCTGTAGGCATCCTTAGTTCTTTGCAGTAATCATGAGAAGTGTCATTTACCCTTTAATTCTCATGATGTGCAATGCTGTTATAAATTTTGAGACTCTATTTTACTGTATTAAAAGCTATGAATACTAACACAATTTCACAACATCACAATTGGTCTGATTGTACTGCCATAAAGTGCCTTCTGATTATTTCCATCATTAAAGATTCTGCAAAATCCAAGTTGTATTGATATTTTAAAAGGAATTTGGTTATTGAGTCAATAATCAAAAGTCATAGGTTTAAAATCATTGTCAAAAGAACAATGGGAGTTGAGTTTTTTTCAGTTAAAGTTATCAGATCTGAAACACTTTGTCTAAAAAAAGTGGTGGAAGCTAATTCCATGAATAACTTTAAAGGTGAATTGGGCAAGTACTGAGAGATTAGTAAATTCAGGGTTACTATCAAAAAAGCATGAATGTGGGACTCTGTATGATTACTTCTCAAAGTGATTACTCAAAGGGCTGGATTACCTCCTTCTGCAGTGCATGCCTCTAAAATTCATGTTAGACCAGCTGCATAATTTTGAGCATCCCTTGAGTTTTTAAAGTGCCCCTCGTGAGTTTAGGAATTTCACAAAAATGTAATCAGTGCCACAGAGAATTGCACCTTTATGATAAAAGTTTAGGGCCAGGAAGCAGTATAACAGGGAAGTCACATTGTGAAAATTTAGGATAAATGGTATCTGTACCTGTACCTACAACAATAAAATGTTCAACCTTACACTTACCTTGTATTCCAGACTATCATGTTAGATACTGATTTCTTTTCAGAAGTTTAGTTAATTTATTCTGAATATTTAACTTTTTTAAAAAGGCTTGGATTTATTGTAATTAGCATTTGCTTATTTCATTTGTCTAGGTCGTGATTTTACAGTTGACTATCCAAATAGACAAGAGTTGCAAACAATTTATTTTCTTAATGGTCAGCTGATTTCTGAATTCGCAGTTCAGCCAGTAAGTCTGCAGGTACTGGAGGTCTCAAACCTAAACAGAAATTGCTGGTGAACAGAACTTGCTGAGTTTCACCTACAATTTCTGTTTTTGTCAATGTGTGCGGTTGGACTATGTGCCTTTTGAAGTTGAACATTATCTATTTTGAGAAGACCAATCGCATCAGTTCTAATAGCATACCATGGTGCCTCCTTGTCCTTTATATATCAGTAACATGAATACACTTTCTTTACTCTCTCTGCTTGCCTGCTTGCCCTGCAACAAAGCTCTTGGGTAGCTGACTTGCTTCCAATTTTCTGAGAATGATATTTTGCGTTAACCACAGGAAGATATATGACAACAGGCAGCCACAATGGTCTCCTTTCCTTGTTATGGGTAAAACTATTGCCTCAATTCACTACCTTTCCACAACGGTATGATATTGATCAAGAATTACTTCTACTTTATAGATAATACTTAAACCTTGAAGCTTCCAGTTTCTTCTCCATAAGGCATAGTATTGATTCTAGAAAAGATTGAAAGTTGAGTCAATATTGGTGAACTTTAAATCTAAAATCTTTGGCACACAAATGCAACATTCAAGTGATTCAACATCTGACCATGTACAATACGAAAGTATTAATTATCACCACAATTATTATGTAACATATCCTAAAGTCTAAGCTAAAAATCTGAAGATGATGAGTTTAAATCTTACCCAGTATCTGGGGAAATTGAGTTAATTGAATAAGTAAATTTTAACTTAAAAGAACTAATATCTGCAAAGGTGACCTTGGTGACTATACAACATGATTGTTATAAAAACCCATTAAGGTCACTAATAACCTTTCGAGAAGGTAATCTGCCATCCTTACCTAATCAGGCCTACATGTAACTCCAGACCCATAGAAATGTGATTGACTCTGAACTACCGTGTGAACTGGCCTTGCCAGCAGTGCCTACCTCGTATCAGTCCCAAAACTGGTCAAATTCCACCATAACCTAATCGTTACAAATGAAGAATCATCCAAAACTGACTTTTTTTGCAGGTAAATGATGACCTGTTCTTAAGGGTGAAGGTGTTTCTGAATAAGATATTAATTTGAATACATTTTTTTTCCTGTGGCTGACTGAAAAATCAAGAATGACTAGTTGCAATAATGAGCAGTTTATAGTGTTCAAGCAGCCAAGCAAGTAATGTCATTATTTTACAATCCATTTAGGAAGGTTATTAGTGTGCAAGCTGTGGCAGTACAAACCACAATGGAATAATCAGAAGAATAGATACAGTCGAGCTTTGAAGAGAAGCTTTGTGGTATTGATGGAATCTGCTAACCAGACATACAGTGCACCAGCAAATGGTAGACAATATAATTACAGTGACCACGACATTCTAGACATGGAAAGAAGTGAACAAGTAACCAGATAACCTCAACAAAGGATGTTAATAAGTGTGACCATTATATTAATATGGCTGTGATAGCTTTATGATACAATACAATACAGCACAGGAACAGGCCCTTTCGCCCACCAAGCCAATTCCAATTCCTAGTCTTTATTTAGGAGAAAGACTCCAGTGCATCTCCTCCACTTCCCGCACCTCTGCCCTTGAGCACTACTCCTCAAACTGCAATAAGGTCAGAACCCCTCCCCCCAATCCTCACCTTCCACACCACCAACCTCCAGATACAACGCATCATCCTCTGCCATTTCCGCCATTCACAGTCAGACCCAACTACCAGAGATATATATCCCTCCCCACCGCATTCTGCAAAGGCCATTCCCTCCATGACTCCCTCGTTTGGTCCACGCCCACCACCAAACCATCCTCCATTCCTGGCACCGTCCCTTGCCACTGCGCCCACCCCTCCCCTCCCCCTCACCTCCATCCAAGGACCCAAAAGATCCTTTCACATCTGGCAGAGATTTTCCTGCTCCTCCAAATATCTCATCGACTGTGTCTGTTGCTCTCGATGTGGTCTCCTCTAATTTGGGGAGACAGGACGCCAACTTGCGGAGCATTTCAGAGAACATCTGTGGGACACACGCACTGAACAACCCCACTGCCCTGTGGCCAATCACTTCAACTCCCCCTCCCACTCCGCCAAGGACATCCAAGTCCTGGGCCTCCTCCACTGTCAAATCCTAGCTAGCCAACAAATGGAGGAAGAACACTTCATCTTCCACCTTGGGACCCTCCAACCACACGGAGGGTCCTGTTTCCTCGTCTCTCCTCCCCTCACCTTATCTGATATCCAACCCTCCAACTCGGGTCTGCCCTCTTGAACTATCCTACCAGTCCATCTTCCTTCACACCTATCCATTCCACCCTCTGGTCTGACCTATCACCATCACACCCCACCTTCATCTACCTATTGCATTCCCAGCTACCTTACCCCCAGGCCCACCACCCTCCCGTTTATCTTTCAGCCACCTTGGGACCCCCATATTCTTGATGAAGAGTTTATGCTCGAAATATTAACTCTCCTGCTCCTCAGATGCTGCTTTAACGGATGTGCTTTTCTAGCGCCATATGTTTTGATTCTAGTCTTTATTTAGAATCACTATTTATTGCCATACCCAGTTTCTATCCCTCTGTTTGCCTCCTGTTCATGTGTCTTTCAAAATGCACCTTAAATTTTGCTAACATGCCTGCTTCCAACACCTCGACTGGCAGTCCATTCCAGGCATCCACCACCCTCTAGGTGAAGCATTTTTCATGCACTTTACTCCTAATCTCCCCCCTCTCACCTTGAACAAGTTTTGTTTCCATTCCATCTCCATAACTTCACCACAAGAGTAATGGAGACCACATTTGTATGCATGAGTGGGAATTCTGACAAAGTTATATGTACAAGTCTGAGGAAATACTAACAAAGAGACAATTAAAGTGCATAAACAATATGATCAGGCAAATGAAGCACTTGTCTCTGCCATCTCTAGCTTTAGCTGCATTGTATTTTATAGCACGTTTTAAGGTTGCACCATGGTCCGAAGTGAAATACAGGTGGAGGTGGGTACTGCAGATGCTGGAGATTAGAGTCAACATTAGAGTGGTGCTGGAGAAGCACAGCAGGTCGGGCAGCATCCGAGGAGTAGGAAAATCGATGTTTCAGTCAAAAGCCTCGGAATGGAAAGATACATGGGAGGGGGTGGAGTTGGGGAGAAGGTAGCTGAGAGTGCAATAGGTGGATGGAGGTGGGGGTAAAGGTGATAGGTCAGAGAGGAGGGGGGAGCAGATAGGTGGGATGGAAGATTGACAGGTGGGACAGGTCATGAGGACGGTGCTGAGCTGGAAGGTTGACACTGGGGTAAGGTAGGGGGAGGGGAAATGAGGAAACTGGTGAAGTCCACATTGATGCCATGGGGTTGGAGGGTCCCGAAGCGAAAGATGAGGCATTCTCACGGCTGTGAGAAGTGAAATACAGCCAACTTATGAAGTGTAATCACTGTATAAGGAAACATAGCAGCTAATTTGCAATAATGGAGGGTGTTCTTTGCTTGAAGGTGTTCTCTGATATATGGTTACCTGTAAGATATATTTCAACTCAACAAATTTCCACATCTTATGAACTCTATGATACAGGAAGTAATTGCACTGGGATCATCATCGATTGCCTTTTGATGACTTTGAGGATCTTAATACCAATGAAGGATTCAGATCATCTTTAGCATGTTATGGCCATATTTACATAGGTGTTCACAGGTCTTTGCCTGCTACCCCCAGCTCATTCTGAGTTCTGAACAATGCTTACACAAGCTCATGTACAGATTTATTTAGTAGTCCACAGCAGGGTGATCTTGGAGTTGGCACACATATTGGCAACTGGTACTTGGTAATGTAACAACCAAGTGACAGATGCCAGCAATACAGATAGTACTGAGGTCACAGAGGCAGTGGTGACTGCATCAATGCTGGGTAAGAGATATCACAGAAAGAAATAGTCTTCCATCTGAATCCATTGTAATTAATCTTACCACTACAGTAGAAGTCCTCTTAATCATGGTGGATGTGAGCATCAGCAGCTGGATTTGTGTAAAAATTCAAAACACAGCAAAGGAAACCAGATAGAATAGAGAAATGAATACTTGTTCATAAAACAAATGGTATAATGGTTTATCCATGTGACCATACCCTTCCATGAAATTCTGTTATATTGTGAAAAAGTAGAAGACAAATCAAGAGTTTATGGATATGCAGACTACATGTAAATGAAACAGTGGATTCTGTTGGCCAATGTTAGGCAAAATGCTGTGAATTGAATTGGTTCCCGTCTTATTGCTTTTCATTGTTTTGCACTGACACAGCCTCTTGTGTAGCTTTGTCGCACACAGTTCTGATGAAGAGCCACTGGACTCAGAACATCAACTCTGCTTTCTCTCCACAGATGCTGCCAGACCAGTTGAGTTTTTCCAGCAATTTCTATATTTTTTATTCCCAGCATCCACAGTTCTTTGGGGTTTTTTTTTGTCACACCATTGTTTCTTTATTCATGAACCACAATTTATGGAACATAAATAAAACTTCAATGTTTTTTGTTCACCTTGTAAGAGTGTGCAGCATAGCCCTTTGTAGCACTGTAAAGATCTGAACTATTGCCTTAGTATAATAATTATATTCTCTGAGATGAGCTTGATTAGAGTTGTTTGCAATGCAAATTTAAACAACCATTATTTTAGCATTACCTCATATTTCCCAGGAATGATCTATTCAATCTATTATCTTCCAAAGATAGTAGAGGATTGCCTCACTAATCAAGTACGTAAGATATGTAGTGCTCTTCCACCTAAAAGAAGATTACTATTTGCCTGTAAATTATTGTCAGTAAATTGGTGTCTTAACAGAATAAACAATTTGCACTTTCAGGAATCAATACTTTTATCTTTAAAAACGCTATTGGAATAATGGTGAATTCTCAACTGGCAACATGGGCAGAGTTCACAATGCCTCTATTATTGACGATTTATCAAATTGACAACAGCTTTTGATAAGAGTTTTTTGCTAAATTTAATGTCCATTCATGTGTATAAAAATAAAATTTAGCTATCCATCTTATTCATCATTGGTTAACTGTAATACTCTTCCCTGCACTTTTAGAGTCTTCTGGTCAGAAGAAAATATTCAATTCTATTCTGTTTATTGCTATAACTAAAGCAATTCATATTAAAGAAGTCATGATTTGGAGATGTTGGTGTTGGACTGGGGTGTACAAAGTTAAAAATCACACAACACCAGGTTATAGTCCAACAGGTTTAATTGGAAGCACACTAGCTTTCGAAGCGATGCTCCTTCATCAGGTGATTGTCTGATCAGACAACCACCTGATGAAGGAGCGACGTTCCGAAAGCTATGTGTGCTTCCAATTAAACCTGTTGGACTATAACCTGGTGTTGTGTGATTTTTAACCATATTAAAGAAGACATCTTCAACCATTCAGACATCAGATAGTGAGTGCTATAATCTACTTGTTCATACAGTGCTCCTCTGTTATACGCAGAATGGTAAAACTTCTGCCTGGAAAGGGTGTCAGGACAATTCTCTCCTATTAGGCTATACTGTATCAATTGCCCCAGCAACTAAAGACAACCTCCTCCTGCTTCTGCTCCTGCTACTTTTACTCTTCCTCTGTTTGCAGCTTTAACAACAGCCGTAGTCCACTGGTAACATTAATGTTCAGGTTAATGATTCGCAAAATCTGGTAAATATCCTAGAATTTCACTATTTAGCTGAGAGTATGATCTGGTGGAAGTATTTTTCATCAGTAGTAGCAACAATGACTGCAGCAATTATTATCATAAGCATTACTGTTGCTGTGTAACACCATGGGATTCCAGTTTGCTGTTTAACAGTTTTTGTATTGTTCTTCCCCAGAACTTTCTAACTTTTTGACCTGCCTGTGGGGCGGTGATGGCCTGGTGGTATTATTGCTGGATTGTTAATCCAGCTATCCAGCTAATGTTCTGGGTTCAAATCCCAGTGTTGCAGTTAGTGGAATTTGATCACAATAAAAATCTGGAATTAAGAGTTTAATGATGACCATAAAGCCATTGTCTATTGTTGGGGGGAAACCCCATCTGATTCACTAATACCTTTTAGGAAAGGAAACTGTCAACTTTACCTCATCTGGCTTACACGTGTCTCCAGACCTACACCAATGTGGTTGACTTTTAACTGTCATCTGGGATGGGCAATAAATTCTGGTCAAACCAACAACACCCAGATCCTGTGAATAAATTTTAAAAAACTGAAAAATAACAATTTTGGAGGAAACTAGAATATAGAATAACACTGCAACAAATTTGAATTTAAAACTGTATCCATAATTTAAACAATTGTTAACAATTATTCTATCATAAATCTGGTCATCCAGAAAGGAAAGCAGACACTCCGACTGTGTTGTCTCTTTCAATATTGTAGCATGTATCAAAGTCGAGGGATTTAAATCAGATATTTTGGCACATCTGAACAAAGTATGTTCCAATGTACTTTACTTATATAATCATATAAATGGCGTGCTGTAGATTATGTATTAAAAATGTGTATGATGTAAAAAACACATGAAACATGCTTACATAAATTATGATAGTCGTTACTGTTTTGATGTGAATTAAGTATCTTTCCACAATAAGAAATAATAACAAATGTCAGACTACTTTTGATACATTTATACAATTATACTGGTTTCAACTCAGATCACCGCTAATCTTCACCTTAAAATGTTTAAAATTCTTATTGATGTACAGCACATAAGCAAACCAACAGACAAGTCCTTGCTTTTAGTAAAAGAAAAATATCTGCTGACAACCGAGTGCAAATATTTATCTGACATACGATAAACAATATCATGAACTATTCCAATTTGGAAGTACTTAAGGCCAGTTGACAAGTAAATTAAAGCAATAAATATCATTTCTTTTGAGTTGAAAGGAAACAGTGACAGACATTAGTAAATATACTTTACATTCTAAACATTTCCATGCAGGATTAAAAAGCCTTATAAATGGAATATTGTAATTTTATGAGTGATCCAAAAATGCCAAACATACTTCTGAAAGATATCAAATTAAAATAGAATTGTTACTCATTCCAAACCAACCAGGATGTTGTCTCAATTCAGAGAGGATAAGCTGATAAGAAAAACACTCCTCTCCCAAAGAATTCCCAAAGTAATTGATTATTTATGTAGTCACGTTGTAGAAAAATGCAGCAACCAGTTTAAAAGGAATAAGGTTCCACAAAGAACAAATGAAATCAATGATAAATTAATATATTTTTGGCATCAGTTAAGAGAGGAATGTTGGCCAGAATATTGCAAGAACTCAATGTTCTTCTTCAAGTAATGCCGTGGAATCTTTTCTATCTATCTAATCAGGCAAATAAATCATAGCGTCATAGAGATGTACAGCATGGAAACAGACCCTTCGGTTCAACCCGTCCATGCTGACCAGATATCCCAACCCAATCTAGTCCCACCTGCCAGCACCTGGTCCATATCCCTCCAAACTCTTCCTATTCATATACCCATCCAGATGCCTGTTAAATGTTGCAATTGTACCAGCCTCCACACAGCCTCTGGCAGCTCATTCCATACATGTACCACTCTCTGCGTGAAAAAGTTGCCCCTTAGGTCCCTTTTATATCTTTTCCCTCTCACCCTCTAGTTCTGGACTCCCCCAACCCAGGGAAAAGACTTTGTCTATTTATCCTATCCACACCCCTCATAATTTTGTAAACCTCTATAAGGTCACCCCTCAGCCTCCGATGCTCCAGGGAAAACAGCCCCAGCCTGTTCAGCCTCTCCCCATAGCTCAAATCTACCAACCTTGACAACATCCTTGTAAAACATTTCTGAACCCTTTCAAGTTTCACAACATCTTTCCGATAGGAAGGAGACCAGAATTGCACGCAATATTCCAACAGTGGCCTAACCAATGTACAGCCGCAACACGACCGCCCAACTCCTGTATTCAATACTCTGACCAATAAAAGAAAGCGTACCAAACACCTTCTTCACTATCCTATTTACCTGCGACTCCACTTTCAAGGAGCTATGAACCTGCCCTCCACGGTCTCTTTGTTCAGCAACATGCCCTAGGACCTTACCATTAAGTGTATAAGTCCTGCTAAGATTTGCATTCCCAAAATGCAGCACCTCGCATTTAACTGAATTAAACTGCATCTGCCACTTCTCGGCCCATTGGCCCATCTGATCAAGATCCAGTTGTAATCTAAGGTAACCTTCTTCACTGTCCACTACACCTCCAAAGTCTTATCGCCTTTAATGTCTCTTCTGAAGATTGCTACATCTAACAAGGCAGAACTCAATCAATGGCTCTCTAAGCTACTCCAACTTATTGGGGTGATCCCTGACTTTCCAAATCAGAGAATAGAATGCAATCAACTGAGCTAAGCCAAAAATGTATTAAATAATCAATTTAGAATTTGTCCTTTTTTTGTAGTTTAATGAAATGGGGCATTGCTGGCAAGGCCAGCATTTGTTCCTTATCTCTAATTTCCTTTGAACTGATTGGCTTGCTCGGCCATTTCAAAGAACAGTAAACCACGTTACTGTGGGTCTGGAGTCACATGTAGGCTGAACCAAGTAAAGGTGGCAGATTTTCTTTGCAACAGAGCATTAATAGTCACTATTACTTGAGTCTAGCTATATATTGCAGATTTACTGACTGAACCAGCAAACCATTAGCTGCCACAATTGAATTTGATTGGCCTGGACTACTGGACTACTAATCCACTGACACTACCACTATGCTATCATCTTTCTATTTAGTCATGTTGCTGTTCCAAAAAAAATAAATTTGAAATCTGATTTTCAGAAGTTTATAAACTGATGGGTATTTCAGAGGTTTGGCATAGTGCGTTGAACTTAGTGCATTCCTTTGTGCTGTAAGTTCTATAATTCTCAGGAAATGAGAAAGCTTTGGACATTTAGATTTGTGGTACATTTCATTTTGCAGCAGCTTTTCCATTCAATGACATGATCATATGAGCAGAAAAATAGAAACTATAAAAAAAATTATTTCATCACTAACTCTTTTACTTGAAAGGAATCTTACAAAATTGGTGCTTTTTTTTAGTTTTATAAGTGTTGGTTATAACCACTAATTTATGCCTTTTATGGATTATACAGTTGGCATTCATGGCAGGAAATTTATTTTTTCATTCTCAAAATTTAGGCGTGACTGACAAGGCTGGAGTTTTTTTGCCCAGCCTGGCTGGTACATAGTTGATAGTAAACCTAATGTTTCTACAATTCCAGAGTTTTCTAGATTACTTCAGGGAGCAGTTAAGTGTCAATGGTGGTGGTGGGGGATCAGGTAAGGATAGCAAGTTTCCTTCTGTAAAGGGCATTACTGAACCAGTTGGACCATTAGGGTCTTGCATCAACTTGACTGCTTTAAAACAATTTCTGATACCATCCTTTTCTCCCTGCATGGTTAAAAATCACCTCAAGTTAACAATAGAATTTGAATTTTTTAATATGGATTATTAGTTTTGGCCTTCGGTTATTAATTCAGGAATACAAGAACTAACTATTGTAAGGTTATTTATTTAGATTAATTAATTTTGTTTACACTTTAATATAACAAGCAGGAGAACAAAGTGTTATTATAACAACCTACCAATGTATCTAATCATTTACAAATACTAATTTGAAAGCAAATTTGCCTTTTTAAAACATCTGCCTTCTACTAATGTGAAATTGCCTATGATGAAAAAGACACCAGGGAGTACAGTGACATCTATAATTGCTGCTGAGTGTTTGAGGAACTAAAAATGAAGGCATCCAAGAAATGTAAGAAAATGTAAAAATATAACTGAACTAGATTGTAAAAGGGTTTAAAAACAGATTGCATTCACTACCTATGGACGGCATATCAAAATGGAGCACAATCTAAACTAAAATGCACTCATATTGTGGCACCTTCTGGGATGGTTTGAAACAAAAACAGGAAATGTTGGACAAAGTCAGCAGGTCTGGCAGCATCTATAGAGAGAAAGAGGAGTCAATATTTTGGGTCTTTTGACCCTTCCTCAGAACAGGTCACTGAAGCCCAAATGTTGACTTTGCTTTCTCTCCTCAGATGCTGCCAGACTCTCTGAGCTACGCTAGCAGTTTTTGTTTTTGTTTCAGACTTCCAGCATCCTTTTTTTACTCCATGGGATGATATGTAACAGACTCTTGACTTGGGCATTATAAAGGGATTGGGCATTATAAAGGGATTGCAGCATCTGACTGAAATATACTGTCCCATGGAAAGAAGAGAGGAGAGAAGGAATACAGAGGAGGAAGCACTGGATGTCTTGAAACATATGGAAGTGGATAAATCTCCAGGACCTGATCAGGTGTACCCTAGAGCTCTGTGGGAAGCTAGGAAAGTGATTGCTGGGCCTCTTGCTGAGATATTTGCATCGTCGATAGTCACAGGTGAGGTGCCTGAAGACTGGAGGTTGGCTAATGTGATGCCACTGTTTAAGAAGGGTGATAAGGACAAGCCAGGGATCTATAGACCAGTGAGCCTGACGTTGGTGGTGGGCAAGTTGTTGGAGGAAATCCTGAGGGACAGGATGTACATGTATTTGGAAAGGCAAGGACTGATTAGGGATAGTCAACATGGTTTTGTGCGTGGGAAATCATGTCTCACAAATTTGATTGAGTTTTTTGAAAAAGTAACAAGGAGGATTGATGAGGGCAGAGGAGTAGATGTGATGTCTATGGACTTCAGTAAGGCATTCGACAAGGTTTCCCATGGGAGACTGATTAGCATACAGGGAGAACTGGGTGGCACAGTGGTTAGCGCTGCTGCCTCACAGCGCCAGAGACCCGGGTTCAATTCCCGCCTCAGGTGACTGAGTGTGTGGAGTTTGCACATTCTCCCTGTGTCTGCACGGGTTTCCTCTGGGTGCTCTGGTTTCTTCCACAGTCCAATGTGCAGGTTAGGTGAATTGGCCACGCTAAATTGCCCATAGTGTTAGGTAAAGGGGTAAATGTAGAGGAATGGGTCTGGGTGGGTTGCGCTTCAGCGGGTTGGTGTAGACTTGTTGGGCCGAAGGGCCTGTTTCCACACTGTAAGTAATCTAAACTAGTCACTTGGATACAGAGCTGGCTCAAAAGTAGAAGACAGAGAGTGGTGGTGGTGGAGGGTTGTTTTTCAGACTGGAGGCCTGTGACCAGTGGAGTGCCACAAGGATCGGTGCTGGGTCCTCTATTTTTTGTCATTTACATAAATGATTTGGATGCAAGCATATGAGGCACAGTTAGTAAGTTTGCAGATTGGAGGTGAGTGGAAAGCGAAGAGGGTTACTTCAGATTACAACAGGATCTGGACCAGATGGCCAACGGGCTGAAAAGTGGCAGATGGAGTTTAATTCAGATAAATGCGAGGTGCTGCATTTTGGGAAAGCAAATCTTAGCAGGACTTATACACTTAATGGTCAGGTCCTAGGGAGTGTTACTGAACAAAGAGACCTTGGAGTGCAGGTTCATAGCTCCTTGAAAGTGGAGTCGCAGGTAGATAGGATAGTGAAGAAGACGTTTGGTATGCTTTCTTTTATTGGTCAGAGTATTGAGTGCAGGAGTTGGGAGGTCATGTTGCGGCTGTACAGGACATTGTTTAGGCCACCGTTGGAATATTGCGTGCAATTCTGGTCTCCTTCCTATTGGAAAGATGTTGTAAAACTTGAAAGGGTTCAGAAAAGATTTACAAGGATGTTGCCAGGGTTGAAGGATTTGAGCTATAGTGAGAGGCTGAACAGGCTGGGGCTGTTTTCCCTGCAGTGACGGAGGCTGAGGGGTGATCTTATAAAGGTTTACAAAATTATGAGGGGCATGGATCGGGTAAATAGATAAAGTCTTTTCCCTGGGGTTGGGGAGTCCAGAACTAGAGGGCATAGGTTTAGGGTCAGAGGGGAAAGATATAAAAGAGACCTACGAGGCAACTTTTTCACACAGAAGGTGGTACGTATATGGAATGAGCTGCAGAGGAAGTGACGGAGGCTGGTACAATTGCAACACTAAAGAGGCATTTGGATGGGGATATGAATCGGAAGGGTTTGGAGGGATATGGGCCGGGTGCTGGCAGGTGGGACTAGATTGGGTTGGGATATCTGGTCGACATGGACAAGTTGGACAGAAGGGTCTGTTTCCATGCTGTCCATCTCTATGACTCTATGAATATCAAGCTGATGGATATGGTGGTGCTGCAATCAGATTAGTAACCTGAAGGGGAAATGATAAATTATTGGTGTATATACAGCACGATTAAATCCAACACGCTAGAAACAAGCAACATTCCAATGACATTTCCTGTTAATGATGTGAGTTGGAGACTTTGCAGAGCTTTGGTGAGAAGGCAGTGTGATTCATTAGATTACTTAGTGTGGAAACAAGCCCTTCGGTCCAACAAGTCCATACTGACCCTCCGAAGCACAACCCACCCATACATTTACCCCTTCACCTAACACTACGGGCAATTTAGCATGGCCAATTCACCTAACCTGCACATATTTGGACTGTGGGAGGAAACCCACGCAGACACAGGGAGAATGTGCAAACTCCACACACAATCGCCTGAGGCGGGAATTGAACCAGGGTCTCTGGCGCTGTAAGGCAGCAGTGCTAACCACTAGATACATGTTTCAAGGAGCAGGTATGATGGCCCAAATGTCAGAGTTTCATAATTATTGAGTGAGTTGTGTTCCTGTTGTTCAATCCGTGAGGTGCAGAACTACACCCTCTCCATGTTTCAACGTATCTAAAATCAATTACATTGTAGCTTATGCACAGATCCTAAGTTTCAGAAGAAAGTTATCATCCGTTGGTTTCTGTTGATGCTCAGTTGTGGAATTAACAGTTCCTGAAATGTAAGTCTATTGTACAACTTTCAGTCAAACCTTCTTAGATAATCAAATAAATTACTAGATCAGTTTCAATGCATTTCTCCCTCCAGGGTGCACTAACAAGGGAGACCCTGAAATGTAAAACTGATTTATTGACAGAAATCTAGGGGGGGGAAGGGGCCAGTTAAAGTCAAGGCGAGGTTGGCTGCTTGTAACAAGGTGAAGTTCAGAACTTGAGAGTATAGCGTTTAAAACACAAGCAGCGCAGGTTGTGTGTCATGATTTGGAGATGGCCGGTGTTGGACTGGGGTGTACAAAGTTAAAAATCACACAACACCAGGTTATAGTCCAACAGGTTTAATTAGAAGCACACTAGCTGATGAAGGAGCGGCACTCCGAAAGCTCGTGTGCTTGCAATTAAACCTGTTGGACTATAACCTGGTGTTGTATGATTTTTAACTTCAGTTTGTGTGTGTGTGTGTGAGAGAGAGAGGCGACAGGACCAAGAGAAAGCAGTGCGCCGCATGACCTTATTGTTTGCCTTTTGGCAGTCTGTTGTAAATAACTCGGCGGGTTATGTGCAAGTTCAGATTCTTGCGAGACAAAAAGTTCTGCAAAGCCCTTTCCTCCTGATAAAGGCTCGAATCAAAGTTAGAAAAATGACAGGAAGCGCCGGGTAAGTATATGGACGAAGCCGGGCTGACTATTAAAGCACATCCTGGCCCTCCCATTGCCTGACATCCGCACTTTCCTCTCCCAGAACAGTGCAAACGCCGCCGCTCTTTTGTTCGCTGCCTTCTGTGAATAATTGACTTATGGAGAATATCTAAACAATTTACTTTTATCAAGCTAAACACAATCGAGCAGTTCGGGGGGGGGGGAGGTTGGCGGTGGACTTGAATGTCAATGTGAAACTGCACTTTGTTGGAGTCCCGCGATTTAAAATTCTCATTTCTGTGAACATGAAACAAAGGTGACCCTTTCACTTGGCGGGTGGACAACACAGTTGCAGAGTCTAATGCAAAGCCTGCATTTTAGAACAGACACCGAGAACAGCCAACATTTGAAAACTGGCTGGCACTGACAACGGAAAACAAAATTAGACAGGTCCAATGAGCCTAGGAAGTGACTAAACAGTGCAGTGGATTCAAAAAAGACAAGGGAACAGATTGGTGGTAAATCAAAAACACACAAATTATGCAACATTAAGGGAGAAGAGGAGCAAAGGAAGAGAAACAGAATAAAGTGGTTCATAAAATCAAAGAGAGAGGGAAACTCAGCTTTAAGAATTGGAATAAGTGCATGTTCAGGTCTCCAGTATCCTCAGTGCTTGCTTTTAAGCACTGAGGATACTGTCCTTTTTATAATCTCCCAGAATGGGACTTGGAGATTATAAGAAGGACAGCCTGAGGAGGAGAGATAAACGATTGATAGCAAAAGGACTGAGAGATAGAAAATCGGGGGCGTGGGGAGGAGATGGAGATACGGTTTAATTCTGTACACAGGAAGCGGCGAAAGAAACTAAAGGTGAATAAAGTGCGGAGTCCGAACAGTGTGTCGAGCGAGTGTAGAAAGTTTGACGGAGAGGCGGGGAGGGGGAGGAGAAGGGAAAGGCGGCTCGTCCACGAGAGGTAAAGAAAATAAACAGATTATCCCCGAAAAAAGTGAGAGTAGGTCTGAGTGAAGGAGCTGGGAGGGTCAGTGCAGTCAGGAGGAGGGAGTTGGAGGAGGGGACGCGAGAGTGGAGGGTATGTTTGGGGGCTGCCTTTCACAACTCGGAAACTCCAAGATTAGATGCCGGGAGGATTTGCACTTTTCGAAGCGAGGCCGTAGGGATTTTGAAAATTAAGTCCCAAGCCTGGATTAATACTTTGGAAAGAGCTGAGGAAATTCACTCTTGATTGAGGAAGTCAATGGAAGCGGTTCAGCTGAGTGACTGGGTCAGGATGGCAGCGTGGGAACTCCAGCCCACAGTTCACACCGTCTCCCTGTACACTGGGAGCCAGCTCCAGCCCAACGCCACAGATTCCAGCCGATCCCACTGCTACCCGCCTTACTCCAGCGGAGTGCTCGAGTAGACCCCATCGCAAGAGAGATAAACTAACCTCGGGAATACTTTGGGAGCACATCGAGGAGTTTCTCTGCGGTCAACAGGTGTCTCTCTCTCTCTCTCTGCAACACAGAACTCCCTCAAGAATTTGGATTGTGTGAAAGTGCTGGTTTGGAAAGATCACTGGTCGCTGTAGAGATTGTCACTCACAGATCTGTACAGTATTGATGTAACATACCTTTTAGTCCGGGAGGACCGGTGGATAAGAATCACACACGCAATGCTGGGACCTGAAACAGGGTCCATATTGCTATGGATGGCATTCTGTCTGTTCAAGGTGAGTTCTGGTAAAAGTACCTGCCAAACCTCTTTAATATCCAGGTGATCTTCAGCAGAGTCGCCTGTTGATTTTTGGAACTGAAGCATAATAACACTTGCAGTTCTAAGGTGAAATTAAACTACAATTGCGTTTTTTGTTTGTTGGTCTCGTACTCAGTCACCCACGATGTACGTTTGGAAAAAAATGTGTTTACGGGAAAAAGAGGCACGCGTAACTTTTTCCTCTTTAGGATATTTGCAAAAATTGCCAAATGTGAAAGGGAACAACAACAATGTAATGTTGATGAATGCAAAACAAAAGTTTCCAAAACCTATCTTTTTTTTGTCAGAATTATTCAAGTGCTGTACTAGCACAGGAACATTTACAAACCATTTATAAAGTTCGCCCACGCTGTGCGCTGGAAGGAAATGTTGGATTAATTGCTTTGTTTGCGTGTGTCTTACTTTTCATTCCAGTATGGGATTGTGGAGGCTGAGAGATGCGCGGTTAACATGACTGGCATCAGCCAGACCGGGGATACCGTCCACCTTGTGTGGAACAGCCCGGGGAGCGCCTGCAACTTCAGCGTGGCTTACAAATGGAACCAGTCCTGGGTGGAGAGCTGCAAACCCGCTCTGTCCAGCGGAGCTGCCTACGAGTGTGAGGTGAACGAGCTGGAGGCGGGCAGACTACACCGGCTCTTGATTGTGTCGCTTACTGACGGGCTATCGGCAAATATAACAGTGCAGACAGGTAAGATACAGACCTGGACATCATAGAAACGGACGAAAGAGGCGGGAGGAAACTTATTATATATAATTGGGTGGGGGTGGGGCTATCAACAAAGGTATTAGATGTTATTAAATGTATGATACAATACGTTAGTTGACCAGGTCAGATGTCGCACGACATCATAGCTTGTGATTTCAAATAAACCTGTTGGACTATAACTTGGTGCCGTGTGACTTGTGGCATTGTCCACCCCAGTCCAACAACGGCACCTCCACATCATAGTCTACTCAGATACGGAATTATATGTTCTATTATATAATGACACTTTCTATTAATGTATTTATAGAGTTAAGACCATTGTTAGAATGTGGCACAGCCTCAGTTTGAAATTCCAATTCTTCCCGGGGTTAAAAATTGACATATCCATGGGAAGTATAAGTGGGGAGTGGTGCGGCGGGGCGATGTTGGAAGTTAGTGGGGGTGTCAATAACCAGTTTCACCTGAAGAAAAAAACATAACGTCCCGGGAACTTCCAGCAACTCTTGGGAGGATTCCCAGACAGCGGCCACTGGGTGGCGTCTACAGCCAGCCTGCGGCACCAACTTAAACCAGCGTGTTGTGCAGTCCGCACACTTAACCCAGGCTGAGCAAAGACAGCAATTCCTCAGCCACAGTTAACTCTTCTGTTAAAGGGGCATGAACTCGACCATTGAGGAGGCTGGATTAAAACAAAAAGAATAACACATTGCCATGTAATACTGGATTTACTTTATAGGGGAGTGCCCGGAGGTGGTTATTTTCCACACGAGGGAAAAACAAATTGTCTGCAGAAAGTGGTGGGGAACAGTTTCAGGCACCTTTCGAAAGTTAATCGAAAGGGTCGACATTTTGAAAGTGAAAACAGCTGACGACAGGCTGGAATCTAGACTGAAAGATATGTCACTTCACTCCATATCCAATATCTTACTTAGAAGCTTAGTTCATAACTTCGAGCTTAAAGCTGACAAAAAAAACCGGTGGTATTGTAGCACGGTGGTAGTGTCCCTCCCTCTGGGCCAACCACTCCAGGTTCACGACTCATTTGCGTCAGAGATGTGTCCGAACATTGTTTTTAAATATGAATGATTAGTTCCTCGCTTAAATATTAACTATGCACACATTAGAATTATGCTTCTACCTCTGCTAATTATCATGGCAAGAGCTGTTTTTCGAGGAGAGGAGATTATTTCCAAACCCACTGCCCCCCCCCCCCCCCCCCGTTGGCACTCTGCCTCCACAGGGGACCTTTATTTAGGCCGTACAAGTGCGTACAGATGTGAACGGCGGTGATATTACTGGACAGAGGCCAATCCCTAAATATGCAACAATGGTTTGAAGTTGAGCCGAGCCAGGAGTAGTTGAGCCCCGCCAGTATTGTTCCTTTGTTCTAACGGATGTTAGAAAAGGTCTGAGTATTTTATTCTCGTTGCCAAATAGATTTGAGTAGATAGGGAATGTACTGTCCAACTGAACCTTCGAAACACGCAACCTGAAATCTCGGCCTGTATGCTGCAGTAAACGATTGGATTGGGTTGTTCATACACTCCGAGAAACCTGTTCCTTTTTATTTAACATAATGTTTCAGTATAAGACTTTACATATATATTCGTTGCTATCCGATTTAGTAATTTACCAATAATTTGATTAGGGTTTCCACCTACTATATAGTACATAACATGTGTAGAGAGTTGGCCAATATCTCCCCAGTTTATCTCAGTCATAATCTGGGGTGAACCAGGTTCTAAGATTTGTACCTAACATCCTTGGCCATTTAATTACCTCACTATTGGCATTAACACATGGGAATTTGCCGACCACACCATCCGCTCAATAGATTTTCTTAAAATAAAGGAAAATAATACCTCTGATCCCTAATTGGAGAGCTGGGAAATTAGTTCACCATTTTTAATATTTAGACTTAAAAAGGACCATACCAGAGAAAATAGCCTAAGTAACTAAGAAAAGTTGAGCAAATTTGCAACAGAAAGAGGTTGGAATGTGGAAATTTTTTTGCTGCAAGCAGTGATTAATACTGAAAGAAATCCTTAATTGCGTAAAGGAAAATAAAAATGGATAATGGATAATGGCGGAAACTGGAAAATCAGTCATAGAATCATAAAGTTATAAAATCCTTCAAAAGAACCTTGTCATGGCATTGTGACTTTGTGCTAATATTTCCCTTTCTGTGTTAATACAATTGCTTAGGTATTTTTTAATATGAAACCTGGGAATCTTTTGGATTTCAATGGTCCGAGAGATTTGGTGTGCTCTATTTAAAGTACTTTTCTGAAAATACCAATTTAAGGTCAAAGGCATGATCAATGCAAACAACTTTATTACCGAGAGGAAAAAAGACTTGCATTATAGATAGTCTCTAATCAACCTATTCAGAGCAGATGGGAGTTAAACCTGGGCCATTTGGCTTCAAAGTGGGGAAACTACTATTGCACCACAAGAGCCCCTAAAGCTTGCATTATTTAACACCTTTAATACTACCAACAAGGAACTAATTAAAGAGTATTCACTCTTGTAATGTAGCAAGCACGACAGCCAATTTTTGCGCAACAAGCTCCATAAACACGAAATGTATTTTCATGCTGTTATTTGGGGGATCAATACTGACTTGCATACCAAGCAACTTTTCTCCAATTAATGCCATCTTATTCTTTTATCTGAGAGAACAAACAAGCCTCAGTCTCATCATACAGACTGTATCTCTGGCAGTCCAGCTCTCCTTCAGTACCGCACTGGAGTGTTGGCCGAGATTTCTGAGCTTAATACCTGGGGTGAAATTTGAACCCAGAGCCTTCTGACTTAGAGTTAAGGCATATGTATATTGTCCCGGGTGAAATAATTAAACAAATGTGATCTGGCCACTTTACTACTGCACATATTAAAATAAGTGATGGATATTAATCGTTAAAATCAAAGCATAGTGTCAGCAACACAGTATACTGCGGCTGCACAGATATTTCAAAAGCTATAAAGAGGAGGCCAATACATAGAGGTAAACAAGTGATTAAATAAGACAGGTACAGATGGATAAATGGATAGATGTTATGCATTGTGTTGCTTTGCTCCATGCTTTAGCAACTGCCAAAGTAAAAAACAGATGTTCTAGACTCAAAATGTCTTGAATTCAGCCTGGCCTTACTCTTGTTTTATCCTTCATCAGTTATATGTATTCTGTGCAGGCTGTATGATTTTCCATCTATCTTTTGTTTAGTGAACAGTTATTTAAAGTCTTGTATTATATTGTTTTTGATTTAATGGCTGCACAAATAAATCCTAACTAATATACAGCACAATATATAATTGAATTATCACAGTTGTGCTCAAAAGTTGGACAGTGACACATACTGTGTATCTCATAGTTCAAGATATTACTTAGTGCAATCTGGCTGCTCAGTCTCGATACAAAATAAGGAAGAAAATTCAGAACAAACATTTTCCAGGAAAGAGAATTAAAGCACATCACATTTTAAAACAGAAATAAGCATTCAGACATTGCACTAAGTAATAAATTTGAATTTGAGGAGTGAACAGACAAGAACTGGTCGCAGTGTTATTGGAAGGATATTATTAAGCTAGAGAGGGTTCAGATGAGATTTACCAAGGTATTGCCAGGAATGGTGGTTTGAGTTATAAGGAGAGGCTGAATAGGCTGGGACTTTTTCACTTGAGCATAAGAGATTGAGAGATGACTTTATAGAGGTTTGTAAAATCATGAGGGATATAGATATTACAATAGTGAATACTCTTTAATTAGTTTCTTGTTTGTAAAATGCTTTGGGATATCTGGTAGCAGTAAAGGTGTTAAGTAATGCAAGCTTTAGGGGCTCTTGTGGTGCAATGGTAGTGTCCTTACTTCGAAGCCAGGTAAGTATCTTTTCCCTAGGATGGGTGACTTCAAGACTGGGGGCATATATTTAAGGTTAGAGGAGAAAATTTTAAAAAGACATGGGGGCAAATTTTTTACATAGGGTATGGTTTGTGTGTGAAATCAATTTCCAGAGGAAGTGATGGATGTGTTTACAATGTTTAAAAGACATTTAGGTAAGTGCATGAGTAAGAAATGTTTTGAGAGATATGGGCCAAGCACAGGTAGGTGGGATGAGTTTAGTTTGGGTTTGGAGTTGGCTTGGCTTGTTGGACCAAAGGGTCTGTTTCTGTGCTGAATGACTCTTATGACTCTATAACTGTTTAATTTCTTTGTTAGATCTCTTTTCATCTCGAAGCAAAATACTGCAGCAGTTAGAAATCTGAAATAGATGAAAGAAAATGCCAGAAATAGTCAGTAAGCCTTACAGCATCCATGGAGACAGGAACATTGTTAACATTTCAGATCATCCACCTTTTGGCAGAACTGCTCCACCTCTGCAGATGCTGCCTGACTTGCTGAGTATTTCCAGCAATTTTGTTTGTCTGTTTTAATATCATCTTTATATTTTTTTTAGATCCCAAACCACCCCAGAGCTTTGAAGTGATCAAAAGTAGGACAACCTCCACCAGTCTCCATGTGTTTTGGACTCCAGCACCTGGGAATGTTGATTTTTACGAAGTCAGTTTATTTGGGATGGACAATAGGGAAACTCAGAACATCCACATCCCTGGGAGCTCCCACAATAAAGAAGCCTCTTTTCTAAAACTGACACCAGGCAGCAGGTATCGCTTCACTATAAAGGCACATGCTGGAAACAAGAGCTGTGATGGACCCCACACTTTTGGATCCACAAGTAAGTTACAATGATGTAAAAATGTTATGGATTTCTTTGCTGATTTGGTGAGCATAACATATTCAGCATAAAATTAAGAGTTAATTTTGACTATACAACATTTTCTGAAATCTTACAAGTGTCCTTTCTACTTATGAAATATCACATCCACTGTTGCTTAATGTTTGATTAATGTGTCTTGCAAGATTAATCCTATGAGAAAATGAATCAATAGTTTGGAAGGGTACCTGAGGTCGATAAACTATTTTCTCACAGCTTAAACATTACTGTGATACTGTAGGGTTAAATCTGTGCTAGAAATTACCTGGTGTTTAAGCCTTAGCTATAGGAATTGCTCCTTGGAAAATCAAAATCATGTAGTTTTTATTTTCTATGACCATTCATTATAATGGACCGTACATCACAGTAAATAATTAATTATACTTTAATGAAGAGAAGTTTGTTGATATAAAAGAGCAGATGAGCTTGAAAATGCCAGTTTATATCTCCAAAATGTGCAAACTCACCTGGGCAGAAAAATCTGAGTTTGAGCCAAGCATCATAAATGAATTGTAGCCACAGTGAGACCCATGCTGCAGCTACCGAACATGATTGCAGTACAACAGTTTCCTGGAATTAAGATATGACAAGAAACGTTGAATAATTATTTTATTTCTACTTCTACACCAGAAGACATAAGTTACTAACTAAACTAGAGGGTAATCCAAGAGCTAATAAGAGGAAGGAAATAGAGATAAATAATATCAGTGAAGAAAGTATACTGAAGAAAATCAGGGATCTGAAAGCCAGCAAATTCTAGGACCTAATGGGCTACATCCTAGGGTTCTAAAAGAGATAGCTATAATAATAGTAGAAGCACTGGCTACAATTTTCTAAAATTCCTTACATTCTAGAATGGCTCTAACGGATTCGAAGTTAGGAAATGTATCACTACTATTCAAAAACAGAAGATAGAGAATAAAGGAAAACAAATGAGTTAGCCTCATTTCAGTCATTGAAAAAGTGCTGTATCTCTTATTAAGGAATTTTGACACTGCATTTAGAAGAGTGTAGCCTGATTAGAACATGTCAATATCATTCTACAAAAGGGTAACCCTGTTTGAGATATTTATTTGGACTCTTTGAATATGTATCTATAGGATAAATACAGGTTACCAGCAGTGATCCTGGATTTTCAAAAGGTGTCCAGAAAGGTTAATACATAAGATAAGGACTTGTGGAGTTGGGGTGATAGATTAGCATAGATAGATCATCAGTTCATGGATGGGAAGTAAAGTAGAGATATTTTGCCATTTCCTCACCGTTGCTGTGTCAAAATCCTGAAACTTCTTCCCTTGCAGCATTGTGGATGTACTGACTGTGAATGGACTGCTTCAGTTCGAGAAGGCAGCTCACCACCATCTTCTCAAGGGAACTAGGGATAAGCAATAAATCCCCTGAATGAATAAATAAATAAATGGGACATTTTCAAGTTGGCAGGCTGTGACTAGTGGAGTGGCACTATCATCAGTGCTGGGCCTCAGCATTTTACAAATTATATCAACAACTTAAAGATAGAGAATAATGTACGTAACAAAAATTAGGAATTGCTGGAAAAGCTCAGCAAGTGTGGCAGCATCTGTGAAGAGATATCAGAGCTAACATTTTGGGTCCGGTTCTAAGGAAGGGTCACAGGACCCAAAACGTTAACTTTGATTTCACTTCACAGATGCTGCCAGACCTGCTCAGCTTTTCCAGCAATTTCTGTTTTTGTTTCTGATATACAGTATCCATGGTTCTTTCAGTTTTTATTTAATAACATGCGTAAATTTGCTTGCGATACAAAGTTGGGTGGGAATGTAAGCTGAGGAGGATGCAAAGAGGCTGCAAAGAGACATAGACATGTTAAGGGACTGGGCATCAAGGATCCTGATCAGATATAAAGTGGTTACATTCAATCTTAAGAATAGAAAAGCAGAATAGTTATTTTTGCAAGGCTTGAAACTTGTAAATGTTGATGTTCAGAGTTGGAAATCACACAACATCAGGTTATAGTCTAACAGGTTTATTTGGAATCACCAGCTTTTGAAACACTGCTTCGTCATCAGGTGCTTGTGGAGTAGAATCATAAGACACAGATTTTATAGCAACAGGATTGTAGTGACATGGAATGTAATATTAAACAAATTTAGATGAAGTTTTTCATCTTTTAGAATGACCATGTCAGTTTCGGTTCCTTCATGTGTAAATCCCAGAACTTTTTTAAAGTTACGTCCTCAAGATAGCTTATAACAATAGGTGTCATTTCAGCTCAGATAATGCATTGAAGGTGTGAAGTTAAAGTCTGTCTGTGTCCTAATGTTAGGTCAGACTGATTCTATTTCTAAAGTGAGAGTTACAGAATATTGCATGGATTTATGAAGTTTTTGAGCAAACTGAAATGTAATTTTGCAAGTACAAATTCACCCCACAAGCTTTTATATGCGTGTGTATGCTGGGGGAGACCAAGTGAGTATGTGCAAGTGGCTGTATGTGTCAGGGTAGAGGCTATGGCAACGAATGAATGGACCCTTCACAACAATCACCAGGCAAGCGTGTTCCCTCCCAGACGGGGAGCACTTCAGCAGTCCGGGACATTCCGCCAAGGACCTTCGGGTGATCATCCTCCAAGGCAGTCTTCAGGACATGCAACAACACAAAGTGCAGAGGCTGATAGCAAAGTTCGGTACCCATGATAGCCTCAACTGGATTCTTGAGTTCATGTGACCCCACTACACTATATATACACACACATACGTTTGTGGGGTGAATTTGTACTTGTAGAATTACATTCTATTTCGCTCAAAAATTGCATAAATCTATGCAATATTCTGTAATGCCCACTTTAGAAATAGAATCAGTCTGACCTAACATTAGGACACAAACAGACTTTAACTTTACACCTTTAATGCATTATCTGAGCTGAGATGGCACCTTTTGTTAAAAGCTATCTTGAGGATGTAACTTTAAAAAGATTCTGGGAGTTACATATGAAGGAACTGAAACTAACATGGTCATTCTAAAAGATGAAAGACATAAGCTAAATTTATTTAATATTACATTCCATGACACTCAATCTTGTTGCTATAAAGTCTCTGTCTTATGATTCTGCTCCACAACCACCTGATGAAGAAGCAGCACTTCGAAAGCTAGTGATTCCAAAAAAAACCTGTTGGACTATAACCTGGTGTTGTGTGACTTTTAACTTTGTCCACCCCAGTCTCATACCGGCACCTCCAAATCATGATGTTCAGAGCGACCTGCATGTGCTCACACAAGGAATACAACAGGCTGCTATGCAGGTACAGCAAGCAATTGGTAAAACAAATGACATGTTTGTCTTTATCACAAGGGGAATTGGGGAAAAGAATAAAGCAGCCTTTGAACAATTGGACAGGGTTTTGATGAGATTGCATCTGAAATACTGTGTGCAGTTTTGATTTTCATATTTAAGGAAGCATATACAGGTGCATATATCGGAAATGTTCAGGACCAGCTGGTTTTCAGAATTCAGAATTTTTTGAATTTCAGAATAAGTGACAGTTTGATGGTAACATATTTAAAAATACCACCGGAGGAGCAGACTCACTCAGTAAAACAGGAATTGAGAGAGAATTGAGGCCTGCCAGTGCTGGGCCACGCCCCCACATGTTGCACCTGAGTGACACGCATCAAGTGGGTGTCAACTTGGGTTAACTGTTTGCATACCAAACAACCTTGTTAATGAGAAAAGAACTTCACAAAAAAACTTCAGACTTTGGAGCATTTTGGATTTCGGAATTTTGGATAAATGATTGTCTACCTGTACCTGCGCTTTAGAGGCAGGTTCAGTGGATTAGTCTCTGGGAAGAGAGAAATTGCCTATGATAAGAGGGTGAGCAAATTGAATCTAAAGTCTCTGGAGCTTAGAAGAATGAGAGCTGATCACAATGAAACATTCAAGATAACAATGGGGTTTGGCAGAGTCGACACTGAGACATTGCTTCCTCTGGCTGGGGAATCTAGAACAAAAGGTCAGAGGATTATGCGATCATTTAATACATGTAAAGTTTAGACAGAAAGATTGTTGCTCTCTCAGGGAGGTCAAGGGATGGGCAGGACCATCAGGTTTAACTCCAATATTAACTATGATCATAGTGAATGGTCCAGCGTGCGAACAGGCCATAGGATTTTCTCCTGCTTCTGTTCATTACGTGCTGATGTATGAAGCATGTTTGATGAACATATCCACCAGAATTCAGTTGGCTTGTTCTCTGCACACACACCCCCCCCCCCCCCCCACTTTGAGTCCTGACAGTGAAGCCTAATATGAAATGAAACACTAAAATTAACTTCCAACAAAACACGGCACGGTGGCACAGTGGTTACCACTGCTGCCTCACAGCGCCAGAGACCCGAGTTCAATACCCGCCTCAGGCGACTGACTGTGTGGAGTTTGCACATTCTCCCCGTGTCTGCGTGGGTTTCCTCCGGGTGCTCCGGTTTCCTCCCACAGTCCAAAGATGTGCAGGTCAGGTGAATTGGCCATGGTAAATTGCCCATAGTGTTAGGTAAGGGGTAAAATGTAGGGGTATGGGTGGGTTGCGCTTCGGCGGGGCGGTGTGGACTTGTTGGGCCGAAGGGCCTGTTTCCACACTGTAAGTAATCTAATCTAATCTAATCTAATCACTGGATGTGATTTCAGCGCTGCTTTTTAACTGTGATTTCTCTGATCACAAGAGCAGGTCAAAGTCTGGAAATCCTGCAGAAAGTAGGTCACTCCCTAACTATAGGTGAGCTACTCACCTAGTGGTATTATTGCTAGACTGTTAATCCAGGTAATGTTCTGGGGGACCAAGTTCAAATCCCACCATGGTAGATGTTGGAATTTGAATCCAATTTTTAAAAATCTGGAATTAAGAGTAAAATAATGACCATGAATCCATTGTTGATTATCTGGGAAAAGCCCACCATTAACGTCCTTGAGGGAAGAAAACTGCCATCTTTACCCAGACTGGCCTACATGTGACTCCAGAACCACAGTAATGTGGCTGACCCTTAACTGTCCTCTGGACAATTAAGAATGGGCAATAAAGTTGGCCTAGCCAATGATGCCTTCATTCCATGATTGAATATACAATATAAGTCCCAAAGCCTGTGCACCATCACAAGAGTTTGATGGAATACTCTTCACTTGACTGGATGGGTATGGGGCCAATAATATTCGAGAAGCTTGAAGCCATCCAGGACATGACTTTACTCTATACCACCATTCCTTGACTGTGATCAGGTGAAAACCCTGGAATTCCTCCCCAGCAACATTATGCAAGTGTCTACATTAATCAGTTTTTCAAAAGGAAGTAGGCACTGTCAATAATATTAGCCTTGCCATTGTTGCTCTTATCCAAAGAACTAATGTTTAAAACTCTACGTGAAACTGTAACAGGCCCAGAGTTAACAAGCATCAGTTTGCATTGTGTATAAGAAATGTATTAACATGGAAAAAATTAGCATTGTTAACTCTGGGTCTGTGACAGTACCAGAGAACTAGATGGCATCTTTGATCTTTGGCACTAGTTTCTAAGGATGCAGTGCCTGCTTGTATAAGTTTCTCAATTACACAATTAACACCCATACAAAGTGTTTCATCTCTTGCTGTTGGTTGAAAGGTCTCATCATGATTTGGCTTTGCTCCTCTTGTATTAATTGCATGGATTAAAAAACGTTCCAAGGTGATCTCTTTTAAAATATTTCCAATCAGTTTGTTTTTTTTCTATTCATTCAGGGATGGTGGCTTCTCTAACATTTATTGCCGATCCCGAGTTGCCCTTAAGAAGATGTTGGTGAGCTGCCTTCTCGAACGACTGTAGTTCATTTAACAGAGCTCTGTGCTAACATTAGTTTTAGTCAGTGTTCTGAGCTGCCTCTGTTGAACTGGATGCAAAGCTTAATTTTTAACGTCTGGCAATGTTGTGTTGTTCTCAGCAATCGTATGTGGTGAAACAGTTGCCACCTTCTCCAGAGATTGGATGCAAGATAAACAATCACAATTTGATTAATGGGCCCATGCCATCTTCCTTAATCTTCATACCTATCTCCATCAATCTGTTATCTCATGGGTCTTTTGCAACTGTATAGGATTAAGATGCCAAGTGTAATTAACTATAATCTGCATACTTTTAAAAGAATGTCACAGTATCGACCTATCTGATCAAATGTATTTAACTCTGGTCTCTCCAGTTCCCTCTGGGGTGAAGGATATCCAGATTTCAAGGGAACCAGACAGTCTCACCACAATCTGGATTCCTGGCCCTGGGAAAGTGGACAGCTTCAGACTGTCTCTGAGTGATGAGGGAAATGTTGTCCAGCAGAACACTTTTGCCAACTCGACCAACCACCACACTTTCAGGGGATTAACAGCTGGCAGACTCTACAATCTCACCGTGATCAGTATAGCGGGAGACCTAGAAACCATCAGTTCAAAATCTGTGCAGACAGGTAACTGAGAAGATGACCATTCACATCTCCATTGGGGTAAATGTATGATTATAATGAATGACTAACTTAAAAACTAGGGTCCAAAAACATGTGAGGTCAATACTACACAGGAGTCAGGGGTTGGAACTTTTATGTTCCGTTGGTTCAAAAAGGTGTGGGTTACATCACAACGATCATCTTTTTCATTACAATCTCAAATGTTGCTGCTTATTTTTGGGAGTGGTGGGGCTTGAACCCAGGGTTGTCTGACCCAGAAAAAGCAGGGAAAATAATACTGCACTGCAAGACCCTCTCAGCATATTTTAAAACCACAAGCATAATTTTAAACTAATCATAATCTTTCATGATTCAAAATCTTTTCTTTTGAGCTGAAAACAGCGTTACCATTTTAATGAAGAGAAGGTAATCAGAAACAAGTGCCTCTTTAGTTATTAATAACTTCCAGTGCAGAATAAGCATGGTGATTCTGTTATTAAGAGTAATTTGGCTGATGCTTTGATCCATTTAGAAATCCTGGTAGTCAGGAACTGTGGAGCCCAAAGCAATGTGACTGCAAATGCTGGCCTCAAATGGGACCCTTAATTAAAGTCATTGCCCTCAAAGTTCTGTTAGAGCTGGGGTTGCAGCAGCTACAAAGATCAGTCTCAGTCTGGCAGACCTCAAATTAAACTAAAGACAGTATCTAACACTCACTGGAATTTAAAATCAACTCCCCCTTGGAAACAACCTTCTGACACATACCAATAGATGGAGAAAGTGAGGACTGCAGATGCTGGAGATCAGAGTCAAGAGTGGGGTGCTGGAAAAGTGCAGCAGGTCAGGCAGCATCCAAGGAGCAGGAGAATTGACGTTTCAGGCAAGAGCCCTTCCTGATGAAGGGCCAATAGATAGCAATTTCAAGATTTGCACAATTAAATCTGTCACTATTCAGTTATGTTATAAAATCAAAAATACAACTACTAACATGGGCAAGATGGTATCATATAGTCCTGTCTAATGTAGAAATCCAGACGACTAGATGAATATCCTAACTTGCCTTACAAAACCTATTATGAAAAGCCTTATTGGTGGTGACCATGCTAATTATTATCAATTGTTATAAGACTCATCTGGGTTCACTAATTTCTATAGGGTGACTAGTGACGAACAACAAATTTTGGCCTTGCCATTAATACTCACAATCCTGTCAAGGAATAAAAATAAAACAATACTCTGCCTAAATATAGTTGAAACAACATAATATGGATTTATTTGAGCCCCCTTCCCCCATTTTCATAGTCATCATTTAAAATGAATATAAAGTAATTAAGCTGAAATGACACTAATTATCTTGATATACATTAACAGAATTGACATTAGGGAATAGTGCAATGTTCAAATATTTCCATGAATGAAGAAGGAAGCTTATTTAAATATTAAACTTCCTTGAGCAGTATACACCATACTCCATGCTTTAATTGATAAATGATAACAACAATGAAACATATATTATTTTCTTTTCAGCTCCAGCAAAGGTTCCATTTGTGTTTGCATCAAATAACAGCAGCTGTAATAGCCTCCTAGTTTCTTGGAAGAGAGCTGTGGGAGATGTGGATTCATATAATGTCACGCTGTCTTATCGGCGAACTGTGAAAGAAACCAAGAGTTTGCAATCAAGTACATCTAAGGTCGCCTTTCACGGGTTAACTCCAGGGCGTTTGTATAACATCACTGTCAAAACCATCAGGGGAAAGCTGCAGGCAGTAGCTGCAAGTAGTGGCAGAACTGGTAAGACCTGCACAGTAACTGAAATTACACTGTTACTGAATCGTCATAATGTCATTTGCTATCTGTAATAAATAATTGCTTTCCAGTGAGATTTCCATCAATATTTGTTCTCAGATATGGGTATCAATGGCAAGGTCAACATTTATTATACATCCTTCTTTTTGAAGCACTGCAATCCATGACTAAATAACTCACAGAGCGCTGCAGGTTGGGGAGCTCTAGCATGTTGATACAGTGACAATGAAGGAATAGGCACCTGTGCCTAAGTCATAGCTGGTGTGTGACTTGAAGTGAATAGTCCCATAGCTCTTATTATTATGGAGGTAGAGACTGAAGGCTTGGGAAGCAGTGCATCCTTTCAATCAAGGATTCCAGACTGTGGGGTTGAGAGTTGGAATTTTGGGATCATGAACTCCAAGGCAGCAATATCTGCTGCGGTGCACCGACCCAGTGCTAAAAGCTGCAAGGTCACTTTAAAGGGTCAGATATGTTTTTAAAGTGGGTGTGGACTAGGCTGTTGTGCCCTGAGGAGATGACCTGGGGGTTGCAGTAAGAGAGGGACTCACTGAGATCCTTGTAGAGAGAGGAGGATAACTTCTTCAAGGTAGGCATTCTTTGAAGAGGGTTCGCAGTAAGGTTAAAATCAACTAGGCGAAAGTGGGTGCTACAGATGCTGGTCTACTGAACATCAGCCCAATGCTGGCTCCCACCCTCCAAGGTGATTTTAAGGATTTAGGTTTTGCTGGAGATTAGAGTCAAGATTAGAGTGGTGCTGGAAAAGCACAGCACCACTGTGTTGTACCCTGAGGCCTGAATACTGTTTGGAAAAAAACCCTGGAGAAATAGGACCTCCCCACAATCACCCCAGAGATCTCCATCCCCATTCTGTTTCTTCTTCAACTTGTTCAGAAATGCTCTGTCACACCTCTTGGTTCAGACATAAAGACAAGACCACTGTGCTACAAAAGCCCCCTCACACTCTCTCTATCCCATCTTCCCTCCCTGCTCTCACAGATTTCCTATTCTCCCAGTTGAAATAGATGCCCTCAACCATTATCTTCACAAATATCTCTCCTACTCTCTCCCCCCTTCACTGCTCCCACGTGCCTCCCATATGTAGGTCTATAATCACAGCTATTCTCAAATACCCAAATGGAGGTCACAAGGGTAAATAACTTTTGAAGCACTGCTTTAGACAGTGTACGTACTGCGGTTACATTACAGTGATGGTGAAGGGAGTCAATCTTTAAAGGGTAGGTGAGGTGCTGATCAAGTGGATTGCTTTGACCCAATGATGTTGTTTCCATTTAGCTGCAACTGTCTATTCAGGTTTTTCCTCACATTGCTGACTTGTGTTCTGTGGGTTACACAGACACTTTAGGGAGTCAGGAGATGATCAGACAGAATGTCCAACCTCTGACCTGATCTAGTAGCCGCAGTACTTTGGAGAGGGTTCGCAGTAAGGTTAAAATCAACTAGGTGAAAGTGGGTGCTACAGATGCTGGTCTACTGAACATCAGCTCAATGCTGGCTCCCACCCTCCAAGGTGATTTTAAGGATTTAGGTTTTGACAATGGAATCACCATAAGTTATTAGGTGTAAATAGATCTGACCGATTATAACTTGATAATATTCAAACATACTAAAATTCACTGATTGTTGGAATTAAATAACACCATGTGATATTTCAAAATAATCCAAGACTGTACCAAATGCTGCAGCAAGAACCTTTCAAACTAAAGCAGAATGGAAGGCTAGATTCAAGCAGTTAAATGTCATTTTGTCCTGGACCATTTATTGTGAAACGTATGTGTTGGTCATTTAAATCTCAATAATGAGCTGTAAAATTATTTCTTAATACATTCCTCATAGTATGTCACAGTGACTAACTCTTCAGTATGAGACTCAGCATCTCTCAAAGACTCGGAGCATACAATCTGTCAGCACTTAAATCATACCTAATATTCGATAAAAAAAGTATCCCATTAAACTTTAAAATCAATGAATTAAAATGGTTTCTAGACAGTAGTCAAATCCTGGGATTATTTGAGAGTAAGAATAGTTATGTAAGTTTAAACATATCAATTGGTCTCCTTAATATTATTGGGCATATAATCTGAAATATGAATAGAAGGTGCTGCAGATGTACAATGTTTAAAAATGTGGAAATTTCAAATGACATACTTTATTACAGACCAAATTAGATTAGCTTCTATCTTGTAATCACTTACAAATATTCATTATTCCCTATTAAATTATAATGTTTACTGAATGACATGAGTAATGAAGTAAAATAAGTTTTTTTTTAGTGACTTTGATGACTTTGTGCTATCTCAAAGCAATTTACAACAAATGTAAAGCTTTGAAGTGTAATAACTGTTATAGTGCAGGGTTGTATGAACAGCAATGAAGTAAATTATTAGATTGTCTCTCAGCAGCATTGGTTGAGACATAAATATAAACTGGCATACTAGGAGATTTGCTTTCCCTTCTTTCAAACATGCCTTGTGATGCTTTATGATCATCTGAGATGGCAGCAGGACCTTGGTTTAACATTGTAACTAAAAGACAGCTGTTCCAAAATGTTGGCTCTTCCTCAGTATTGAACTACCTTGTTAGCTTCAAATGAAACTTGAACTTAGAACTTGTTGAGTCAGAGATTTAAATACTAACGTTGCACCCGGTCACATACCTTCATGTTCACTATAACTAAACCAAATGATTTTTTGACATGGTTTGAGTATCATACAATTTTCTGTTAAATTGAGTGCATGTGGAATACTGCTATTTCATCCAGGATTTTAATTTTCTAAATAACTTGAATTTAGGAAGTTATGAAATGGTACGACAGTCGTGGCAACTGGGAACAAAAAAGTTATGTTGAACTTATAATCATAATACACCTGAAACCTTAATCCAATGGGTATCTTGGGGCAGGTGATCATGGGACTTGTAACACAAAGGCACAAATTAATATTCTGGGGAGATTGGTACAAATCCCAGATAATGAACTTTAAATTCAACAAAATCTGGAATTAAAAGTTAGTCTAATGGCAACCATGTAACAATTTTCATGAAGAACTCGTCTGGTTCACTAATGCCCTTCAGGGAAGGAAAGCTGCCATCCTTATCTGGTCTGGCCTACAAGTGACTCTACACCCACAACAAGGTATTTGACCCTTAATTGCCCTTTAAAATGGGACAATAAGCCAATCAGTTGAAAGGCAAATAAGAATGGCAACAAATGCTAATCTTGTCAGTGATGCCCACATCCCATTGTCCAGGGATGTGTAGACTCGGTGAATTAATGATGGGAAATGCAGGGTTACAGGAATAAGGTAAGGAGGTGGTTCTGGGTGGGATACTCTTCAGAGGGTCAGTATGGACTCAATGGGCTGAATGGCCTGCTTCCAAACTGTAGGAATTTTATGATTCTATAATTAAAAAAGATCTGAAAATGATCTTATACCTTGTCAGGTCTACTGTCTACTTGAAACATTTCTTTTTCAATATTTACAATTTGTTTTATTTGTGATAAAGAACAACTTATTTGGCAATTACAAAAGACATTTAAATGTCAGTTTGCTTCATTTATAGAGTTGTGGAGTCAGAAAGTCATACAGCATGGAAACAGACACTTCAGTCCAATTAGTCCATGCCGAACATGCTCCCAAACTAAACTACTCCCACCTGCCTGTGCTTGGCCCATATCTCTCTAAACCCTTCCTATTCATTAACTTATCAAAATGTAATAATTGTACCTGCGTCCAACACTTGCTTTGGCAGTTCATTCCATACATGAATCACTCTTTGTGTAAAAACATTGCCCTTCATGTCCATTTTAAATCTTTTCTCACCTTAAAAATATGCTTCCCCACCCTTGCATTCTCAGCAACATCCTGGTAAATCTTTTCTGAACCCTTTCCAATGTAATAATATTGTTCCTGTAACAGGGCAATCAGAATTGCACACAATACCCCAGAAAAGGCCTCACCAACATCCTGTACAACCTCAACATGATGTCCCAATTCCCATACGTTTGGCTTCCATTCCCATCGATTGACTTGTGGTCAGCGCTTCAGGTTGGCATTTCTGGGCAGTAGGGAGAAAATGCTGCATATTCCCTTTCACTGAAAAGCACTATTCACTGCTCAAAATCCTGGAACTCCCTGCCTGGTGCCACATGAATAGCAGTGGTTCAAGAACATAGCTAACTACCAATTTCTTCGAAGCAATTAGGAATGGACAACAACCTTGTCAGCAACACCCACATGTCATGAAAGACTGTTTCAAAAAAACCAAGTATAGGCAGGTCCCAAAATTTCCTAGCCATATTTGTTTCTCACAGTACGTCACCTAACTACAGATTTGTATCATTCATATGTCAATTATGGGATCTTATTGTGCATAGGTTGGCCATCTGCCATATTTACCTACGTGATAGCAATGACTAAACTTCAATGTTTCGAGACATCTTGAGGAAATGATAAGGCACCATGTAAAATGCAACTTCTTAATTTATTGTTGTTGGAAAAAATAAGGATATGCATTTTGTCTAATTGCTGATTGTTAAATAAATTAACCCTTGGTACATGAATTGTTTAATGTTTATTTTAGTTCCCCAAAGTGTCTCAAACTTGGCAATGGCAAGCAATGGTTCAACAAGCTCTCTGAGAATGAGCTGGCTGCCCCCTACTGGAGACTGGGAGAGTTACCTGATTCAACTGTTCAACCACTCCTCTGTCGTGCTGAATGTGTCCGCTGAGAAGCATATCAGAGAATATGTAATAAACGATTTAGGACTCATCCCTGGACGGCTATATAAGGCTGCAGTCATTGTAAGGAGTGGAAATTTAAAAAACGAGGCATACTGCAGCGGGAGAACAGGTAGGAAACAAATGACAAATTGTTCAGAAAGTTTTACCCAAATTCTTTATCATATTGAACTATTTCAAGTGCACGACACAGTAACAGGTTATTTGGATCGTCAAGTCAACGCTGATATTTATGCTCCAGAAAAGCTTCTGACCACACCATTTCATCTCATTGTACCTGCACATCCTTCTACTTGATTCCTTCTCATTTGTTCATTCAGCTTCCCATTAAACGCACCAATGCTATTGGGTGGAATCTGTGGGAGTGCATTCTGTATTCTTACTGTTGTTAAAAAAATTCTCTTCAATTCCCTGCTGGATTTATTAGTGAGTATGTTATTTGCATTACCTATAGTTTTAGACTTGTTCTCTATGTCTATCCTGTCTATCACTTTAGTTATCATAAAAACTTTTTGTCATGTCATTCCTCAGTGTTTTATAGAAAAGGTAATACAGCTTGCCCATTCCTGATAGCCACATTCTCTCAGTTCAGGTGTCAGCCCTGTGAGGTTTCTTTGCATCTTTTCCAATGCCTTTACATGCCGTTTACAATATGGATATTGGAGCTGTACAGCATTCCAAACATCGTTTAACCAAAGATTAATTCTTGTTAAATACAACATCTCTATTTTTCAATCCTATCCCTCTAGAAATGAATGCTGTTGTGAGGATAGCTTTATTATTGATCAACTTATAATGATTTCTGTATATGTACACCATGACCACCTTGTTCCTCCTTCCGCAACATGCGCTACTTTTAGTTATCCTACAAAAATGCACAATTTCACATTTGCTTAAAATTAATTTTGTCAATTACTCATTATTCTGCCAGTTTATTAATGTTTTATGCCTTTTGATGCATTCTTCTTTCGTATTAACATACCTCCCAAGTACTGTTGTTCACGAATTTTTAAATTGTACTTCCAATTCTTGAGTCCAAGCTATTGATGTAAACTGAAAAACAATGATCCCATCACCAATTCCTGTAAACCATCACTCCATACCTTTTACTAGTTTTAGTAGCTAACTTCAATCCCTAATGTCCCTTTTCTGCTTTATAGCCAGGTTAGTACCAATTCTGCTATGTGTAATCTGATTTGCACGTCCTGATATTAGTTATGAGTCAATGTATGAAGGTCTTTTGAAGATCATAGTCTATGATTTACAAGATTTCTTTTGCCAACACTTTTTCCTAATTCTCAAAGTATACTATAAAGTTCGCCAAACCTAATGTTCCCTTATGTGCTGATTACTTTTCATTTTCATCATTCAGGTGTATATATACCAGATCTTTGAGCATGTATTCCTTTATCTTTTTTATCACAACACTATTCCAACTGGTCTAAAGATCCCTGGACTTGTTCTATCTCACTACAGGTACAACATTAGCCAGCCACCATTATTGCTTTTGCTAATGCACATATTATATAAATTCAAATGTGTAAGAGCACCCTCAATGACTCTTCCTTAACTTTATGAAAATGCACACATCAATCTATTTCGTCACATAAAGCCTTCCTAAATTTAATTAGTTTATTAATTGCTTTCCTATTTATTTATTCAAATGTCAGGCTTATTCAGTACCCTGGTAAATGCTGAGGCAGAATAACTTCACAATTTGAACCTTTTCCAGTATTGCCTGTCAGTTTATCTTGTGCATCCTTCAGTGGCTGTATCTGCATATGGGTTTTTGTTTTGGGGGTGGTGAAGAATTTAATAGAAGTGATGAGGGTCTGATTCTCGAGCTGAAGAGCTGGAATTAAATGCCAATCAAGCACTTAAGTAGGCAGCAGTGCATCATCCGCAGGATCAAGGCTTGAGCACAGACGTCCTACCCACCAAAAACTGTTCTTACTAGTCAAATACTATTTTGCGTGGACCACAGATTGTTTCATAGGAGTTGGATTGCAGTGTTCTCTGCTTGTAAAATTACAAAACTCAGGGCTGTAATAATACCGGATATATGTTCGCTTCTCACCAAACCACTCTCTCCAATGTGACATTCTCCCCGCAAAATCATTAACTTTGTATGAAGAGGTACGTTGCTTTTAAAAATTCAGAATTAAGTTTGGCTTGTTTCCCAACTCATTTATATGGGGGAGAAATGGTCACAAAATCCAGAAACAGAAGATAACTTAAAAGTGACTTCTAAGTCTTTTGAGAGATAAAATTTTGAGAGAGGAGAAATGCTAGAAGTGGAACACTTTGTTGCATTTTACACAATATTCTGAAGATTAGATATTGGACAAAGTTCACTTCATGTGATCCCAAAGCAAGGCTTCACACTAACTTCGAAAAGCACCACAACCCTGCTGTGCAGATCTGACGTTTCCTAAATGTGCCGACCTGTGGTTTACTATGATTTGAAAAATCTGCAATAAGTGGTAGATGGTTTAGTGCTGCATTCTGGTGCTGACTAGTTACTCAAACGATTTAAAACTCAATTCATGGAATACATTTGGGACCATTACACAAAAAAGAAATTTCTTTCCCTCACAGCCCCCACAAAGAAAGAATCTGAACACTTGATACGTAATGATATCTTTACAGCAAAGACAAAGAGCTGGGAGAGTCTAAGCATGTTCCAAGCACTCAAATTGTGCTGAATCAGAAGGCTGGCCCATTGTGAGTTAGAATATGTTAGAAATAGTACACAGTATTGAAGTGGCACTCCAGAGACTCTTCTTTTTAATTTCTCAATTGTATAACCCTCAGCTGCTTCAAAGAGTTCAGTGTGGTCAAGTTTACTTCAGTTGCAGGATAAGGATGGTCCACAATCAGTTAATTTTTCTCACTTTTATTTTACAGCGCCTCAGGCAGTCCTTCATCTACGGATAAAACACACTGATGAATCCACACTCAGTGTCTCGTGGACAACCCCAGTGACTGAACTGGACCGGTACCTTATATCATTAAAGGACACAAAAAGTACAGAGATGAATAAAAGTCTGTCAAAAGATGCCAAAGATTGTACTTTCTCTGGCTTGGTACCTGGACGGAAGTTCACAGTTAATGTAACCACAATCAGCGGTGACTTAAGCAAATCTGCTTCAATAGAAGGAAGGACAGGTAAGTGGAATTAGTGTTGCATTATTGTCTCCTCGCAATTATGTGAATGTGCTAGTTTTGAAAATGCAACTGAATACGAAAGTTCATTGACAGCTGATGAATTCCACATACTTATTATATTTTGCTGTTACATTTTGAAGAAAGGCAGAGGAATTTTTCCCAATGCCCTAGTCAATATCTATCCCTTGTACAACATTGTCAAAACCGGCTATCTGCTCATTATCACAATGCACAGAGTAAGGTTCCAAATAGCATTACAGCAATTATTCCCCTTTGGAAGTTTTCATTGATTGTGAAGTGCAATGGCGTCATGAAAGACATTGTATAAATATTCTATTTCTTACTGCTAAACTTTCATGTAAACCTTCATAACCTATGAGATCATTGCAGGATATGAACTGTTACAATCTGGATTCATCTTCAGGCATTTACCAGCTCACCAGTTATCATCTACTTAAGGCTTTCCATCCACCTCTACTGACATAAAATGTTGGGCAATGCTGTTGTATTATGACTCATGAACAGTGTGTCAGTATACCTTAAAGAAACAGACTCATCATCATTTAATCCTAGCCTGTGACCTGAGGGTACACAGATCTCACAACCCATCTTACCTTTGATAACTTGAAGCATGCCACTCTTCTGGAAGCATGTTCCTCTCTTGCAACTTAATAACTTGATATTAGCCCAAATACTTATGTGCCTGAAGATAGAATTTTTATTCATAACAGTTGGTTGATTTCTTCACCACCACGATATTCACACCCAGTTTCTTGTATTAAGAAAGATAATGTAAATACTACCACACCAGGTAAAACATTCTGTTGAAGGCAAAATCACACTATTCGCAGATGTGTTTTGACCACTTTGTGCAAAAGGCAGGAAGGAATGGGGCACGAGGTGTTACACCTTTAGACCTCCCTTTGACCTCCAAATCCCACTCCTTCATTATTCTCACCTCTCCAAATCCATACTGTTATTAACCTCACTCTTCCCTCCCATCCTGGGGGATAATTAAATTGCCAGCAGTGTCCATTACTCAGGCATAGTATTGCTGGAGCTGTCACCTTGTTTGGTGACATGGTCATCATTAGGCTGGCTTTTAATTCAAAATTCTTATTGAATTTGGATTTCATTACCTGCCATAGTGGGATTTGATTCCATACCTCCACTGGGGCTCTGGACTATTAGGCTAATGACATTTCCATTACACCAGCTCCTTACCTTCAATAAATAAATGAAGTTCCTATGATTCATTTACAATATATTTCAATTTTACAATGGCTTTAGAGGAACTTTCACACTCAACAAATGACAAAAAATAAATTCGGGCAGTGTTGCTTTCAAATTGTTTTGTAACGCTATTTTTCCTTAGTGCCGGCTCAGGTGTCAAACCATCATGTGACAAACAAGGGGACAACCAACAGCCTACACACCAGCTGGACTAGAGCCGTTGGGGACATTGACAATTACCAAATCCACCTCATTCATGAAAACATTGTAATCAAGAATGAAAGTGTTTCAAGTGAAACCGATCAATATCTGTTTCATTCCCTGAAACCTGGAGGGTCATACTCTGTGGTCATCACCACTGTTAGTGGAGGAATCTCCTCAAGACAATCAATAGCTGAAGAAAGAACAGGTAAGAAAATAACACATAATACAGGAGTGACAATAGCTGTTTGCTCTCCCTGTGGCTTAGTTATGAAATAAAATGTCCATTGTGAAGCTGAGCCTGTGTGCCATGAAAATTTACAATTCTAATCAAATCACAAGGAGCCCATTAGACCTCACATGTCTATGTGAGCCCTTCCAATTAATAACCAAGTCAACCCACTTCCCTG
Source organism: Chiloscyllium plagiosum (assembly GCF_004010195.1). Lineage (NCBI taxonomy): Eukaryota > Metazoa > Chordata > Chondrichthyes > Orectolobiformes > Hemiscylliidae > Chiloscyllium > Chiloscyllium plagiosum. The sequence continues at coordinate 48,264,338 of NC_057728.1, forward strand.
CATTTTCCCCATAGCTCTGTACATTATTTCTCTTCAAGTTGTTTCTCTCCAATCTGCTTCTGAATGTTATTGCCTCCACCACCCTTTAAGGCATTGCTTTTCAAATGTAGGAACAAGGAGCAGGTGTAAGCTATTCAGCTCCTGAAATCGACTTTGCCATTTGGTAAGATCATAGCTTATCGGATTAAAACCTCAAATTCCCATGCAACCCGGCAACATTTTATCTCCTTGTTTACTAAGAATATATCCACTCTGACTTGAAAATATTCAAAGGCTGTGCTCCTACTACATTCCCAGGAACAGAATTCCAATTACTCCAGACACTGTGAGAAAGAATTTTAGATTCTCCCATAAGAAATCATTGAATTCATAGTGTTGAAGCAGGCCAAGTCCGTACCAACCTTCCAAAGAACATTCCACCCAGAAATGCTCCCTATCATATCTTCATAACCCTGGACTCCCCATGGCCAATCCATCTAATCTGCGCATCTGAGGACTGTAGGAGGAAACCCACACAGACACAAGGAGAATGTGCAAACTCTACACAGACAGTCATCCAAGGGTGAAATTGAACCCAGGTCTCTGGTGCTGAGGCAGCAGTCCTAACCACTGAACATCTGTGCTGCCCCAGGAAAGAGGAAACACCTTCTCCACATCTATCCTGCGAAGACCTCGTAGGCTTTTAAATATTTCCGTCAAGTCATTCTCTTACACTTATAAACTCTAGCAGATACCAGCCTGGCCTATCCAACCTCTCTTCATAGGACAGCCCATCCATTCTAGGTATTAGTCTGGTAAACATTCTTTGAACTATTTCCAGTCCATTTATATCATTCCTTTGAAACTCTCACCATTTAGATAATATGTGTGACCCTAACTGGGCAAAATGTGATGCTGATCTGCTTCAAGTGAAAACGTTGGTCCTTTGAGAATGGGACCTGTTTAACTCCATTGGAAATGAAACCTATTTTCAGATTTGGATGCTCAAAAACTGCATGAATCCATGTACGATTCTATAAATCACTTCTTTAGATTAGAATCGGTCTGAACATTGGGGCACAGACAGCCTCACACAAGGCACCTCGCACCTTCAATTCATTATGTGGGCCAACATGGCACCTATTGTTAAAATTGATTTGGAGACGCCGGTGTTGAACTGGAGTGTACAAAGTTAAAAATCACACAACACCAGGTTATAGTCCAGCAGGTTTAATTGGAAGCACTAGCTTTTGGAGCGCCATTCCTGGTTGTGGAGCTTAAACTATTGTTAAAGTTCACTTGAGAATGTAACTTGAAGAAAGTTCTGGGATTTACATATGAAAGAATTGAAACCAACATGCCCATTCTAAAAGATGAGAGACTTACCAAACAATCCAGGTCTTTTTCAATATATGATTTCAGTTACATCACACTGTAAACGTTTGCTATAAATTCTGAGTCCTACAATCTTATACTCCACAACCACCTGATGAAGGAGCAGCGCTTCAAAAGCTAGTGCTTCCAAATAAACCTGTTGGACTATAACCTGGTGTTGTGTGACTTTTAACTATTTTCAGATTTAAGTGGTGACAAGTTTGTTGTAGTTTATGATTCATGAGCTAGAAAAATTAATTCACTGAAAGATGATTGAATAACAGCTGGGAGGTCTCCATGAATGTGCTTCCATGGGAAGCTGGCCTATTGGGACAAGATATCAGAAAATGTGATCGTATATTAACCATCCTTGAAATGGTTGGAAAATTTTAGGTGATGCAGTTCTGGTAATTGAGGTTCCCTGATGGGATTACAAGTCCATTAAATAACTTCTGTGTTTTTTTTCAACCATGTTTTTGTTTGAACTCAGGTTGTCCTAATGTTTCTACTGCAATTCACCACCAGGGGGCAAATCGTAACTGCTGTAATCAGAATTATGTGAAAGAGAGGGAGACCATTTGGCCTATAATAACAGCCTCTTTAGGACAGCTATCCAATTCACCCCAGTATCCTGCTCTTCCTCTGTTGCATTACAAAATCTGTCCGTCCTGTTTGTGTTTTCTATGTGATGAGTTGGTATGTTCTACAGCAGTCATACCGGCAACAATAGGCTATGAAGTGCAACCTGAAAAATTGCTTCAGCAGGGTTAAAAATAAATAATATCAGCATTTGAATAATTGCAATATGATGAACAATAAAAATAAATAAATAAACATTCCATTGAAAGAGACAATGCGTCCCTGAATAATTCAATTTCTTAGCACGCTTGGTATTATGGTCCCAGCTGATGGTACTATTGGACAAATTAGATCTCAATGAAATCTGGCCTTACTGATCATTTGTTTAGCTCAGGAAACATGATGGTCAGTCACTGAAACATAGTCACACGAGGCTACATCATTACCTTAACAACAGAGCAGAAGCTTATTACATAAAAGATAAAAACAAACCAAGGGCAAACTAAATTATCGAGATTTAGAACACAGTTCAAAGAAACACACAGTAAAACAAATTCTCATCTGTTCCCCAACACCATCATTTTGCAATGATTCAAATCCAGACAAGTTACCCCTCCACATCAAAACTTTCAGTTTGAGTTAGTTGATTCTTCCCACTTCATTCTTGTGAACTGTGAAGTCTTCTTACATGAATATTCTCAGATTTGCTTTTAATCACCTGTATATTTCTAACTAACACTCCTGGTCTGGAAGTTGCATAAATTAAACTTTTCTACTAAGATAACGGTTCCCTTAAATGCACTGAAAAATCTCTTTTTTAGGAGAGCCAACTGCACTTCATTCTGATCCCTGGATCATAAGATCTGAGGACCATAAGATACAGGAGCAGAATTAGGCCATTCAGTTCATCAGGTTTGCTCCACTATTTCATCATGACTGATATGTTTCTCAACTATCCTGCTTTCTCTTTGTAACCTTTTATCTCCTTACCAATCAAAAACCTACTCCATCACAGTCTTCTGTGGCAATGAGTTCCAGAGATTAACAACTCTCTGGCTGAAGTAATTCCTCCTCATCTCAGTTCTAAAAGGCCATCCCTTCACTCAGAGGCTGTGCCCTCAGGTCCTAGTCTCCCCTACTAATGGAAACATCTTCTCCACATCTACTGTGTCCAGACCTCTCAGTATTCTGTAAGTTTCAATCAGATCCCTCCTTCTAAACCCAACCAAATCCAGATTGAGAATCCGCAACAATTCCTCATATGATAAGCTCTTCATCCCCAGGATCATTCTTGTAAACCTCGGCTGGACCCCTGCCAATGGTAGCACCACCTTTCCTTGGATATAGAGTCCAAAAATGCTTACAGACTCCCTACAGTGTGGAAGCAGGCTCTTCAGCCCAACAAGGCCACATCGACCCTCCAAAGATCAGCCCACCCAGACACATTCCCCTACCCTATATTTACCTCTCACTAATGCACGTAACCTACATATCCTGAACAATACAGGCAATTTAGCGTTGCCAATTCACCTAATCTGCTCATCTTTGGACTGTGGGAGGAAACCAGAGGAAACCCAAGCAGACACAGGGAGAATGTGCAAACTCTACACAGTCAGTCGCCTGAGGCTGGAATCAAACCGGAATCCCTGGCATTGTGAGGCAGCAGTGCTAAGTACTGAGGCACTGTGCCGCTGTACCAAATACCTCACAATATGCTAAATGTGATCTGACCACAATCTCTGCAATACCTATCTGCTCTTGAATTCTAGTCCTCTTGAAATAAATGCCAGCATTCATTTGCCTGCCTAACTGCCAACAGAACCTATATGTTGACCTTAAGAGAACCCCAAATTAGGACTCCCAAGTCACTTTGTGCTTCAGATTTCTAAGCTATTCCCCATTCAGAAAGTAGTCTACACCTCTATTCTTCCTATCAAAGTGCATAATCTCACATTTTCCCACATTATATTACATCTGCCACTTCTTTCCCCACTATCCTGGCCTTATCCAGTCTCTCACTTCCTCAACACTCCGTCCTTCATCTACCTTTGTGTCATCTGCAAACCTAGCAACAATGCCCTCAGTTTCATCATCCAGATCATTAATGAATAATGTGAATGGTTGTGCTCCCAACAACGATCCCTGCAGAACTCTACTACTCACCAACTGTCAATTTGAACCCTTATCCCTGGAGTGTAAATGGAAGATTGTTTCTCAAGTCTCCTTTGTACTGCACAAAAAACTTGATCCTCTCAGTTTTCTAAAATCCATTTTTGATTATCCTGAACCAAATATAGACAAATGGCTCTCAATGGTTACTCCAACTGTTATAAACCACCATAGGATAAACAACCTTCCATTAACACTCCAGGAGTCCCTGCTCTCTGGCACATACTGTAAAACTAGTCATTGTTTCGGAGACCTGCATAACCTAGTATTCTTTTAAACCCGTCAGTAAAGTAACCAACTCCAAATGTCACAATACTAAAATCCAATAGGTAAATATGATTGTAATATATATAAATCAGCCATCTTTCATCACATGAATGTATCTCAGTTCATTGTCTGTCTAAGTAAACTACATTAAAGCCTGTGGCAGAGTTTCAAAATTTTATTTTGCACAAACAGCAGGGAAACACTTTATATTCAGAATCACTACAGTATGGAAGCAAGCCATTGGGCCCATTGAGTTCACACTGACCCTCTGAACAGCATTTCACCCAAAACATTTGCCACTTAGCCTGCACATCCCTGGACACTATGGGCAACTTAGCATGGCCAATTCACTAATCTGTACATCTTTGAACTGTGGGAGGAAACCAGAACATCCGAAGGAAACCCATGCGGACAAGGGAAGAAACTCCACACAGACAGTTGCCTGGTGCTGGAACCAAACCCAGCTCCATAGTGCTGTAAGGCATCATGGCTAACTACTGAGCCACTGTGCTGCCCTGAACTTGACCCATTAAATTGATGTTCATAGACACCATGGGCACTTGACCATGCACAAGCAGCCCCCCCATTATAACATCCTCCCTGGCTTATCTGTTGCATCAGAAACTGCTGAGTTGATAGATTAGACTTGATTGAAATATAATAAAATTGTTTGTTATTATGGTCCACTTAAACTGGCTGGCTTTTCACTCCACTTTAATGATTAACATCTCTAATTCATTTTCATTGGATCAAATGTAGAGAGCATGGAATTTCAAAATGTGATTTTATGGGTCTAAAATAGAGTAACATTCAGTCATTACCTTTAAATGATGGTTTAATTTAGTCAATTCCTCTTTACACTATCCTAAGATATGTACAAATTCTAGATACGAATTGGAAGAAAAAAACATAAGGACATAGAAACAAAGAACCAGAAGTTGGCTATATGTGAAATATTCTTCTAACACATGATGCCTAAATGATGATGTAGCACCTAATGCTTGAAACAATGTATTTTAACACTTTTCTTCTGTGTCATTGTTCAGTTCCTTCAAGTGTTCCCAGTGTGATGGTGAATAATCATGGTCGAAATGATTACCTTCTCGTTTCCTGGCTTCCTGCATCTGGGGATGTGGATAGTTATCTAGTGACTCTGTCCCACAACAGGAAAGTTGTCCAATCTCACACAGTCTCCAAAACCAGCTTTGAGTTTCCTTTTGGTTCCCTTACCCCTGGAAGGCTGTACAATGTGACTGTAACTACCAGAAGTGGGAGATATGAAAACTACACTGTCACACAACAGCGGACACGTATGATATCATTTTTTTTCCTTCAAATAATGACATCCAGAATGTGTGTAAAAAATTCTTACAATTTTCGCAATTTACCAGGGTCCTTGAAGATGTCAAGCATCATTCTCTGTCCATCTCTTATAAAGAAAGGCTGGAACTTTTTGCACTGGAGCGTAGGAGGTTGAGAGGTGACCTAATAGAAGTTTATAAAATAATGAGAGGTCAGGATAGACTTGATAGCAGTTGTGTTTTCCCCAGGATTGGGAATTTCAAGACTAGCGGATACACTAGGAGAGAGATTTTAAAAAAGGCATGAGCCAATGTTGTTTTACACAGATGGTGGTTCACATGTTGAATGAACTTCCTGAGGAAGTGATAGAAGTAGTACTGTTGCAATGTTTAAAAGGCATTTGGATAAGTACATCAATAGGAAAGATTTGGAGGGATATGGGCCAGGAGCGCAGGTGGGATTAATTTAGTTTGGGATTATGTGCAGCATGGACTGGTTGGACCGAAGTGTCTGTTTCTGTGCTGTATAACTGTATGACTGTATGTATGACTCTATATTCTGCTGAGCACTGCTGCCAATTGTGTTGTGATTCAAGGTTAATTTGCAATTCAGAATTTATGTGCCTGACATAACGGTTTTGTCTTAGAGAAGTTATGCTCTAGTTTACACTTCAACACTTTGTCTCTTTCTGATCTCGGCTCAGCATTTTCAGATGGCCCATGTGGGGTAGCAGCAGCATGAGTCTCCATGCTGCCTTGCCATGGCTTGAGCATCTGATAATATTACTAGCCAAAGTCTGTTTTTCACAAGGCAGCTATGCAGCATCCCCAATGTGACACTTTCCTTCCTTTTGTTCCTTCTCTCTTGAGTCCCTTCAGTTAAATTTATTCAAAATATTGTAATACAGTGTCCCTCAAAGCTAATTTTCACCATTAGCTCCTGAAAGTGTAATTTGATGTATTTGAACAATTTTTATAGAACAAAATCACAGAAAACAAACAATATATTCAAATCACATTATAATTAAATCCATAGTTATATTTCAAAATGACCCTCTAAACTGATTGCCAATTGAACTTGGCTAAAGTAACTTCAGCAGATCCAAATGGAAAATTGAGCTGTGTGCCATGCGCTTTCTATGTGCCTTGTGATTTACTTAGGAATTCTCAGATTAGAATGGAATCTTTGAAGAATTTGAAAGAACTGTTTCATCATCTACATTCTGCAAACTAACATCTTGATCAGGAGATTGGCTCCCATTGGCAGAATAAACCTTCCTTTTGTGAAGGAACTGGCAGGTTTATTGGCCATCAAGTAATTGTCTGTCTAGAGTAAAATTCTACTTTTACGCTTTTTTAAAAGAAGTTGTTAAGTGTTTTTATTTAAAAAGAAGTACTGAGAGATAAATGCAATGAAGGAAAATGAATTGCACTTTCTGGACACAACAGTCAAATATGAGAGAAAATATAGCATTACATTTATTGAGGGCAGGTTTAGCTCAATTGACTGGACTGCTGATTTGACACTACAGAGTAATGCCAACAGCAGTGACTTCAATTCCACCAGTCCAGGTTACCAGGAAGGACTCTACTTCTCAACCTCTCCCCTCACTGAAGGCATGGTGATCCTCTGATTTAAGCTACCACCATTTAACTCTCTCTAATAAGAGAGCAGCCCTATGGTGTGGTGTTACTATGGTTACTTTACCTTGCACTTTGAGTAGAATATAAAGTCATGAACATCTTATTAAAAGTTAATAAAACCCCCAGATTCAAATCTTGCAATGACATTTGGATATGTGTTCAGTCACAATTTATGTGGGATTTATATTTGCAGTACAACCTCGATTATCTGAACGAGATGGGCAGGGAGTATTTTGTTCAGACAACTGATCGTTCAGACAACTGATCTGATCATAAACAAGTGGTAATTTATGAGTGCCGGTTATTGAACATTTCTCGGTTATCTGGCAATGCATGCCATAATGCTGTTTAACTGATAACTGAATGCTGTGTTGCCTCATGCCGTTTTTACAGGACTTTGAGATCTTGTCCACATAATCCGAAATTTGGATAATTGATGTTCAGATAATCGAGGTTTTACTGTACATGTATAGCATTCTGCTGAAACGCTAGACCATTTTTAATCAATTTATTCACCAAGCTGCTCGGGTTTCTTGTCAGCATTTTGCTTAAGTAGCCTTGTAACATTTTCCAATTTTGCAGAACCTGCAGTTGTACAAAGAATCACAGTTATCAACTCCGGAAAGAGTGACTATCTGAAAGTGTCTTGGTTGGATGCATCAGGGGATTTTGACTATTATATAGTAACTATCAAAAACAGTCACAACTTCAGCCAAAGCTTAGAGGTTCCAAAGTCTGAAAATGAATGCATATTCCTCAGTTTAATTCCAGGACGGCTTTACAGCATTACTGTTAGCACCAAGAGTGGGAAATATGAATCTCATCATGTTGCCACTGGAAGAACATGTAAGCATGACATTTATTGCAATAAATATAACATTTCAGTTTTAATGAATATTAAACACTTTGATCTGGAATATTAATAGCTTTGGCAGCAACACCTATGCTTCTGCATGTGTTCGCCATAAGTTAATTTAATTATTTGTTTGGTGACCAGCCAGATTTTAATTTTGGAGTGGATGGCTAAGGATACATTATTTATCAAATGTTTCTTTGGGAAATAACAGAAGAAAGGTGCCTTTGGATAATGTATTAACTTAAAATACCCTTGTCAGAAAGAAAAGTTGGGATTCAAAAGTGATAAAAATACAAGCAAGACTATTTTTTTTAAAACCTTGAATGAGTTCATTACATATTTATTAACCTAAAGAGCTATGACAGTAATAAATTGACTGTCCATGTGTAATTAGGACTGTGTTTTGTCATTTTTAAAAAAATATAACTTGCCTCATTTACACAAATTTTAAGAAATTTCGTAACTGCTGGATTTGTAGCATCCTGTTAAAGAATTGAACTGAATCAGTCAAGATTTTGACTATGATTATGAACCGAAGAGCATGATGACTAGAAACAATTAGATAACTTGGTTCCTCATGCCTGCTGTGCCATATAATAGGATCATAACTGATCCTCAATCTCAACTTCACTTTTCCACAACATTATCCTGTAAGAATTTTACAAATTAGTCTCAACTCCTTTGGAAAAAAGAAACAGCTAGCATATGTTGAATCACAACCAAAATTGCAGGGAAACAATGGACCCATTGTTAATTTATTTTAATTCCTCCAATTTAAATGTTTTATTTTCTTTCCCTCTTCAGTTTCTGTGCCTGCTGCACTCCCTTTATTACAGGGTAGCTTGAACCAGTGTCCACAGTTTTCCATAATCTAACCTTGCTGCACTTCAGGCAGCCAACAGTTGCATGGAAATGGCCAGGAGTAAAATCATTTTCATGTAGGAAAATGAATGGCTTTCCTGACTGAACCTCGTCCAGAAGCTAAATCATGGCTGCAGGCTTTTCAAATAGAGAGCTGCAGATATAAACAATGGCATAGTATGCTGAATTCCTCACCAATTTAGTCTCCCTCTTTCTTACAAATGTGATCATTTCTTTGTATCAGATTTCACTAATTTATCCTTCCTTTGACATACTTATAGCCTTTTTCAGTAGTGTTGTTGAAATGTCTGATGCTAATGTTGCTCTGTCTGATTAGTTCCGGCTGCTGTTGGTTCTCTAACTGTGGCTGATAGGAGCACAGACACCCTGAATGTTACCTGGGAAGCAGCTGCTGGTGACGTGGATCGCTATGAGATTCAACTACTCTTCAATGACATGAATGTTTTCCTTCCAATAACACTCAGCAGCACATCACATCAATTTACTTCCTTAACCCCTGGACGTCTTTACAAGATCCTAGTCTCCACATGGATTGGGACCCTACAGCGTGCTGCCTTCATCGAAGGTCGTACAGGTAAAAAAGAAACAGATTATTATGTGTCCAATATTTTATGAACAACATTTACACTAACTGCTATGGAATAAAATTTACACTAATATAAAGTTGAGACTGCATCTCACCAATAATGAAGGAAATGTTAGTGGCACAGTTCTACAGAATTAAGCTCTTAACAAAATGCAGTAACTTATCAGAATCAACCCAGCAGCGATAGACTAGCTTGTCATGTGAAGGGCTCCTGTTATTTTGTTATACTATAATGTGGACTAAAGATTAGTTTGTACTGCAATCTATAATTAGAATGTTTTTCGCATCGTAAAATATGGAATCTTCTTTAAAATATATAAAATACCTGTAAGAAAATATATAAAGTTTTGCAAATATAAATAACTTACAACCAATTCTTAAGCCACCCTTGTTCTCACTCAATAATAATTAATATGATATTCTCAAGACTTAACCTAGAAAAGAACGAGGAATTTGAAGAATGGTGTGCAGATATTTAGCTTGAAAAAAAAGGAAAATCTAGATGATTTTACTTAGAAAGCACTTATAATTCTTAAACATAACACCAGACTAAAGTGTTACAGATGCTGAAAATCTGAAATAAAAAACAAAAGTGTTGGAAATACTCAGCAGGTCTAGCAGTGCCTGTGGAGCAAAAACAACATTAAAATCAAGGACGTTTCATCAGAAGAAAGAGAACTGAAACTTTAATTCTCCTTCTCTCTCCACAGATGCTGCCAAACCTACTAAGTATTTTCAGAATTTTCTATGTTTTAATTTATTATTATCTATGACCATGCAGTTATTAATATTCTGAATGTGTCTTTCTGCAGTACCCAGTGCAGTTAAAAATATCCATGTTTCAAATAATGGAGTGACCAAGGGCCTGAAGGTGAACTGGTCTCCTGGAGGAGGGGATGTGGACAGCTATACCGTGATCTTATCCCACAAAGACCATCAGGTCTCTGCCCGCCCTATTCCAAAACACCAGCATGAACACACCTTTTATGATCTAGAAACGGGAGAGCTCTACCATGTGTTAGTTCGGTCAAATAGTGGCAGCTTCCATAACAATGCAACAGCATTTGGATGCACTGGTAAGAATTACTCAGAAATCCTGTGATTAACATCACACTAAAAACTGCTTTGAGTGATTAGGTAAATGCATCGTCAATACAGAAATATCACAGCATTGTCACTTTCTGTGCACAGGGATTTCACTTTCTCTCATTCCCTAACTTTTCAAGTGCCAGGGCACAACACAGGTTAGAGTTGAAATTCAGGGGGGCACTTGCATTTGATACAGATTTACCAAACCTCTGGACTGCACTGGAGTCTAGAGGAATTGAAATTCATCTTCAGGACAACTCAAAATACTTTTCAGCCAATGAAATACTTCTGAAGTACAGTCATTGTTATAAGATAGGGAAATGCAGCAACCAATTAGTGCACAGAATGCTGCTACAAACAGCAATGTGATAGTGACCACGTAACTTGTGTTTATTTGTAGAATGTTAATTGAAGGATAAATGTTGATCAGGACAATAATGATAACTCCCCTGTTCATCTTCAGAATTGTTCAATGGGATACTTTACATCCACATCTGCCTAATATCTCATGCAAAATAGTTAGGATCAGATTTTACTGTCACGTGTATTCAAGTAGAGGAATACCTGAGTACAGTGAAATGTGTACTAGGTCACTATTCTCCAGCACCATCTTGGTTACAAACACTACGCTTAAAAAGCAACAGCAGGAATAAAAGAAACAGAGCCAAAAGGAAAGAAAAATGTCCAGATTTTAAAGCCCCATCTCAATTAAGACATATGGAACGCTCAAGCCCTGATGCAAGTATCCAGGCCCATCCCCGGTTTGGAGTTTGCAGACTTTTGTCGATGCCGCCCCGATCGCTGGGAGGATTAGATTGGATTCCCTACAGTATGGAAACAGGCCCAACCAGTTCACACCGATGAGTAACCCACTTCTCTCTGACTAATGCACCTAACACTATGGGCAATTTAGCACGGCCAATTCACCTGACCTGCATATCTTTGGACAGTGAGAGTAAACCGGACCACATGGAGGCAACCTGCGCAGACACAGGGAGAATGTGCAAACTCCACACAGACAGTCGTCCGAGGCTGGAACTGAACCTGGGATCCTGGTGCTGTGAGGTAGCAGTGCTAACCACTGATCTACCGTGCCACAGGAGTTGCAAACATATTGCCGATTCCAATATCGCCGTCGCCCCCCACCTCCGATCTTCAGGAGGAGCTTTATCACTGCTTCCGCCGCCGTTTCCAACTGATGGGAGGCTGCCGCCATTCTGAGAGAGACCTCCTCTCACTGTCGTGCCAATGCTGATGCTGCTGAAGGCTTTAAAGAGAAGAAAATGAAAGAAAACAAAAGGAAGGCAGAGAGGAAGCAGATGTGACCAGGCCTCAGAAACCCAAACACAGCCCTTCTACTCTGCCAACATCTTGAAATAGCATCTCTAATGTCACTTCTGTGCTAAAGTGTCAGCCTCGATTTTTGTGCTTGAACCTGAAATTGGGACTTGAGCCCAGAGGCAAAAGTGCTACCAACTGGGCCATGGCTGACGTTCAAGGTGACATCTGAACAAAATTGATTTTTTAAAAAATTCTATTAAAACTTCTGTTGATTAGTTATTGGATAAAGGAAAAAGTCTGTTTGACTGAAAGTTAGAAATAGTCCAGTGGGATAATGAAAGAGTCTGTTAACTGTCCAATTGGTACAGAGTAGTGAGGCACTCAACCCAAGCATAAAGGTGGATTAGTTGGAGGTGGTCAACGGTGAAACCTTCAGGAATCTGACCAACAAGAGTTGGTGATCCTAATCTGAAGAGAGTGGAGTGGCTACTGTCTCCTCCATGCCAACATTTCCTCGCTACCTCTTATTAGTGTGACATGATCTGTTCACTTCAAAAAGCTTTCCCTTATGGAACAACTGAGGCACAGTGTGCTGGGTTGTTCAACTTGGAAGAAAGAGAAGAAAGGAGAAAGGCACATGGAAAGTTAGAATAAAATTAGTGATGAATGGAATATCTTACAAATACATGAAAATTGAGGACTAACAGGGGAAATTCTTTCCTAGACAACCATGGTATGGCAATTCCCACCTCTACCAATACGTAATGTTAAATAAGTGTTTTTTGAGGTAGTTCATTCCATTACCATTTATCTTCTTTTGACTTTATCAGGACCTAACTAATGATTACTATTCAAGGATACAGCATTATAGAGAATTGCTAGAAGAGGTCCTGTTCTTCGATAACAGGAAAGATATCAATACGTACAACAACATTTGGCCAGGCTTAATTATAAGGATGGAAAAGTGTGGCGCTGGAAAAGCACAGTGGGTCAGGCAGCATCCAAGGAGCAGGAGAGTCAACATTTTAGGCATAAGGCCTTCATCAGGGATGTGGGGTGGGAGGGGAAGGGGAAGGTGTGTAAGAGATAAATAGGATGGTGAAGGTGGGGGTGGGGGTAAGGCAATAGAAACTAGTGAAGATGATGCCGTGTGGTTGGATGGTCCCAAGGCAGAAGATGAGGCATTCTTCCTCCAGGCATTGGTGGCTTGGATTGGTGGTGGAGGAAGCCCAGGACTTTAATGTTCTTGGCAGAGTGGAAGAGGGAGTTGAAGTGGTCGGCCACATAGCAGTGGGGTTGTTTGGAGTGTGTGTCCCAGAGATGTTCCCTGAAACATTCCGTGGGTTGGCGTCCTGTCTCCCCAGTATAGAGGAGGATTATAAGGACTCTAGAGAGCTGGTTCCGGTACATCTGCTCCCTGTGGAAATTAGAGTAGAACAGGGATTATGTGTCAGAACCATTGTGATGTGAACATCAATCCCTTGAAAATCATTATCTTATACAACAGGAACCTCGGATGCTTGCTTGCCTGGCTGATTTAAATTTCAATGAGAATTCTTCAAATGGATGCACAGCTTCCCTGTCCAAAACCAGCAGGAGGCTGTTTAAATATGAAAGTCATCAGCACTAAGAAGACATTTGTAACCTGCATGGAGAAATGGGCAGAACATTGAAAGTAATTGCTGGTCTCAGATCTTCCAAGTTCTGATAACCAAAGCACCATAACTTTAAGTTTTGGACTTGGCATTTGAACCAAAATGAGTGAATAATTACTTTTATTTAAATTAATACTTAGTGAAATTGTAGTTATGGTGGGTAGAATCATTGCAGCCACTGAACAATGTGGACATTGGTGAGAAATTTGGTAAAAAAGGTTGAGATTGGCAATGAGGAGATCCTCAACAGCAAAAGCAAGAAGTTCTATTATCCAAACAAATGATGTATAGTGAGAAGAGAATTTTGCTATTGAGAAGTGAGAGGCTTATTTCTGCCTGGGCAGTAGGCTTTACCAACATAGCTGGCTTCACCAGATATAGCACACTATAGACCGGACGAACATTTCATTGAGAGTGCCACACTATAATGCAGGCTGACTTCATCAGTAGAAAAGTGTTCCATTCTATCAATTTGCAAGTCATCTTGCATCATAGAAATCTGTGCCATGATGCCTGTATCCTTGAGAAATATTATATTCCTGGTTTGTTTCAAGGGCAGGATGGTTTATAAGCATGGTTACTGGGACGTAAGGGCTACTCTCTGTAACCATAACTGTTGACTCTGTTACACAATCCCTGAGTGAGGCCATATGTTGAAACACAGCAGCCCATCTCCCAGACAAGACCACTGTGGAGCAGACAATATGCCTGCTGACGATGAGGTCCTGATGCTTGAATCAGTTAGGGTGGCGGGGAGGATGGTGGGGTGATTTTGGGGATCGGCTATTTCACATTACTTTCCAGGCAGAGTGTGCCATATAATCCTTACATGTTGTGCTCTGCACAACTGGAGCAGGCAACCAGAGGATGCAATGGACTCTGAAGAACTGTGAGAGCAGTAGCAGTCTTCTGAGAACGACATATAGATCAAGAGGAACATCACCTTCCACATGATACAGCAGTGCAGCTTCAGGCACAACAAGCCAGACAGGACTAAATAAAAGTGAATCCTTTGACCTGTTTGAATGTGAAGCTCCCACACTGAACAATGAGAAGGTAGTTGGGGAAGAAGTAGCACTCCTTAGACAAGGTTCTATAATGGGATGAGGCTAAGGAAAGGTCAGCTGTATAGTTTGGTTTTATAGAGTATAAATGTGGCCTTACGTGTGCACTGAAATGATAGTCATGCCACCTATTTGCCCCAGGAAGCATTTGTTGTTTGGTCATGCTCCCACTCTATGCGCAGTTAAGAGCAGTTCCAAACAGACAGCATTTAAATGGGTACCCAGCTGGGCTTGAAATATGATGCTGGCACTAGGAATCTTCAGAGGTCCCAACACTGCCTGTGGTGAGAGGGAGGATATGGTGAGCAGGTTTCTTTGCGAATTATTTCAATCCAGATAACACAATGTTATTTTTCAGGGAGAGTACTCAACTTGATTACTTGCTCAGTAAATGTGTTATATTTTTCCTTCATTCCTAGTCCCTGCCTCAGTGTCAGACCTATCTGTTGAAAACAAGCATACTACCTCCACACTGGCAGTTTCTTGGCAGCCAGCCACTGGCATCTCAGAGGGTTATACACTGCAACTCCTTAATGAACAAGGAACTCAAATGCTTGCAAATGTCTCTGTGCCAGCTGCCAGCAGGGGCCATAAGTTCATTGATCTGACTCCTGGCAAGAAATACAAGATTCGTATCTTCACTGTAAGCGGAGGTTTGTACAGCATCGGAACCGACCGTGAGGGAAGAACAGGTAAGATACTTGATACAAAAAGTTCGCTCCCCTTCTGTTTTCAGGAGAAGATTACAGTGATATGCAAGGTTCAAAGCATTTGCATAATTCACCAACAAATTATGTTTGAGATTGCGAAGGGCAAAACTTGCTTCTTCTATGGAGGTTTAGATTGAGTCTTTGACACATCAAGACCAAACAGAGTGACCTAGTAGACATAACTAGGTCACTGTCTGCAAATAGGCTTGAAAATATTCCATCCTGGGAACAATGCACTTGTGTCTATTCAGATGGCATTGCATATTGTTGCATCCTTCAGATTTCAGCATGCAAACCTCACTATTAAGAAAAATCAGTGAGATTGGGAAGACGAAAATATTTCTAAGTGTGTAGCATGATGGTGAGCTTTGACAGCTGGCTTCTTCAAACCCAGCTTTCATACCAGAGTCTGCTTTGGATTAAAATGAACACAGTAAAAGAACTTTATCATTGGCTACAGCATTGTGTATAGAATGCAGTCACTGTTCTGTGAAAGGGTATGAAACGGAAATTACAGCAATTAACATTTCCCACAGGCCGAGCTCACTTTTGTCATGCAGCAGTTATGTGTGCTTTTCCTGATTAGTATTAGAGACTATTTGGTTCATTCTTGCTGTGTTTGCAAAAATGATTGCAGAGACACATGTACTGAAATATGATACTTTAACACCTACTTCGTAGATTGGAACATTAGACCTACACACACTGCCTTTCACTTCCATCGGAAGACATGCAAATAGTTTCCAGAACACGATCAGTGTTAATGTTATATAGGGAAGGCAGCTGTTAATCTTCACAGATTCATATTATCAGTTCAGACTTCACGTTATTACTGTAAAGGAAAACAGAAAGAACAATTGTCTGTGAAGAAAAGTCAAATGAAATCAGGTTTCTGAATGTCACTGATACCTGAAAGCTCCATGGAAAATAGAAATTTTCTTGTAACTGGGTCAATGCAGAGATTTAATTCAAATAAGCTTAATTGCACCCGAAGAAGAGGTAATTTTAGTTGTCTTTCTATTAACCTAGGCCTTTTTCATATTATGTGTGCAAAGATTATGATGCCGATTTCATTATCATAAAAACAAGTTCATTTTCTAAATTCTTTAAAATTTTTGTTTTTCTAAGCTCAACCTTGACAGGCTGGTATATCATTGTCTCAGCATCGGCTTCTGTCTGACTTATAAAGCCGATAGGAAGTTAAGACACATTAGCACTCATTGAATTATAAATCTGTGGAATTTAGAAATCTCCTGGCCTTGTGTTCAATAAAACTGTTCCAGGCTCAAACTGGAGACTGGTCATTTTAAAGACATGAAGATGAATTAGACTCAACAGGAAAGGGCAAAATGAAAACATAAGGGAACTAGCCTTTATACATCAGTCTTTGATCAGAGCAAACACACCAAACTCTGTGTTAGGATAGTTCAGGACAAACTCCATATTTCCAAATAAATAATTTAGCAATTTCAATATAGCTGTGGGCAGCCTCACCTGTGAACCATGTCACATTAACCCCTTTATTGCATCTAAGTTGAAAAATGAAAGGTGAAAACGTTATTCTGAAAGCATGCTTTCAAATTTAAAACATGCCACTGAATGAAAATATCTTAAATTGTCAATTGAGAAGTGTAACTGAAGATAATTTCATAAAAAAGAAGTTGAAGTAAGTCAGTGCTGTTACTAGAATCAAATCTTAACAGAGTTCTGAATTTATAAGTTTAGGTCAGAAGTTATACATGGACATAGTTAGCTTCTCAAATACATTGAAATCTATTAATACGCATTTACTAAACTGAGCAATGCATTTCTGAATTTTGGCACAAAAACAATTCAGCTAAAATGACAAATAAGTTACTAGCTCAGATTTTAGGATAGACCATAACTGTGAGGTTATCAATGTTCATTGTTATTTAAGGGTAAATTGGACAACAATTTCTGATGATGGCACATGTGGCACAAAAAATCAGAAATTTGCAGACTTGGCTACTTTGCTGCAACAGTATCTTGCCAAGAGATTTGACACTTAACACATTGAAGGACATGAAGTTCAAGCACCTACGTGATAAGAACCAATAAACATTAGCAAATGTTGAGGCTTATCCATTCAAGTAGAAATAACTTTTCAACAGTGTACTAAGTCTGAATTACAATCAAACGACATCTCTGGCACTGAAAATAAACTTTTACAAGAGTGCAGTCTCATTCTAACAGACATTTATAACTGTTAGTTTAAAAAACACTGTTAAAAAACTTTTTCTCATTCTCTTCTATCTCTCTTAATGTTTCTTTTCCAAAATGTTATCCTGCTTCTGTATATGACTCATCACTGAATTAAATATTCAAATTTACGTTTCCTGGTTCAGATTCTGTGGGTTGGATTTTTGAAGCATATTTGGGAACCCAACACATGGACTTGGTGCCATTTCCATACCGCAGTTGCATTGCTCTTATGATGCTATTTTCTAATGACCTAATTGTCTAAGGGGCAAGCTTGGTGTCTGGTTAGTGACACCATGCAACTCCAGGAAGCAGAGGCTGCCTGCTTGGTGCTAGTAGCTGAGTCAGACAGTGGCCTTGTTGGGTCCGACCGCTGAAAAGTGCAGACAGTTCCTCAGAGAGCCAGAAGCAGCAACAAGACTTCAACTTCACAAACACTTTCCAACCTGACTTCAAATTTACCTGAACCATCTCAGACACCTCCCTCCCTTTCCTGGACCACTCCACCTCCATTTCTGGTGACCAATTCAACACGTACATCCACTGATTGACTCCCACAGCTACCTGGACTACGCCTCCTCCTACCCTGTCTCCTGTAAAAATGCTATCCCTTATTCCCAATTCCACTGCCTCCACCGCATCTGCTCCCAGGAGGACCAATTCCACCATAGAACACCCCAGATGGTCTCCTTCTTCAAAGACCACAATTTCCCTTCCCACGTGGTCGACAATGCCCTCCAGCACATTTCCTCCACTTCCTGCACCTCTGCCCTTGAACCCCACTTCTCCAATCGAAACAAGGATGGAATCCGCCGGCTCTCACTTTCCACCTCACCAACCTCTGGATACATCGCATTATCCTCCGCCATTTCCACCATCTACAAACAGACCCCACCACCAGAGATATATTTCCCTGCCCCCCCCATCTCCATCCAAGATCCTAAAGGATCCTTCCACATCTGACAGAAATTCACCTGTACTTCCACACGTATTATCTACTGTATTCATTGCACCCAATGTGGTCTCCTGTACATCGGGGAGACAGGATGCCAACTTGCAGATCATTTCAGAGAACATCTCTGGGACACCCATACTAACCAACCCCATTGCCCCGTGGCTAAACACTTCAACTCTCCCTCCCACTCCACCAGGGACATGCAGATCCTGGGCCTCCTCCATCACCAAACCTTAACTACCGGACGCCTGGAGGAAGAATGCCTTATCTACTGCCTTGGCACCCTCCAACCACATGGGATCAATGTAGACTTTGCCAGCTTCCCCATTTCCCCTCCCCCCACTTTATCCCAGTTCCAACCTTCCAATTTGGCACCACCCTCTTGAACATTCCTACCTGTCCATCTGCTCCACCCTCCTCTCCGACCTATCACTTTCACCCCCAATTTCATCCAGCTATCGCATTCTTAGCTACCTTTCCCCCATCCCCACCCCCGTCCCATTTATCTCTCAACACCCTTGGCCCACAAACTTCATTCCTGATGAAGGGCTTATGCCCGAAACATCGATTCCCCAGCTCCTCGGATGCTGCCTGACCTGCTGTGCTTTTCCAGTACTACACTCTTTGACACTGATCTCCAGTATCTGCAATCCTCATTTTCTCCAACAAGAATGAAAAAGTTGAGAAACACAAACGCAGGAAGAATATGGGTCCAGAGTTGGCACTGCTGCAAGTAGATATTTAAATGACAGTTTTAAAACAAGGACAAAGAAACTTTATTTAACCCACAGTGAGGCAGACAACTGAGTGCCAGACTGATTTCACCAAAATAAATTCCATTCCTCAATAGGAAGGGCCCCTTCACCAGCTCTGGAAGGAGAATAAGAGGTTGCTAGTTTATGTCCTCAATTCCCACTTCTCTCCACCCCACCCCTCAAATCCTGATATAATGTTTGTGTCTGATTTACAGAATCCATAGTTCTTTCCATTTTAATCTACCCAGTGTGTTTTCCTGTTTAGTTCCAGCTGCCGTCACAGATCTGATGTTGCATGGGAACAGCGTTGAGACCCTATCGTTCAACTGGACCAAGGCAGAAGGAGAATGTGACTCTTATGAAATATACCTCTACAATTCAGACAAGACACTTCATGACAGGAAATCTGGCACTCAGAATCTTGAAGATTGTTCCTTCCAGAACCTGACACCAGGCAAAATGTATAAGCTTGTGATAGTCACTCATAGTGGAGATTTAACAAATGAATCCTCTGTTTTTGGAAGGACAGGTAAAGCAGTGCAATTAGCGTAATAATTTCTGCTGATTTATTTCAATCTGAACTTTTGTCATTGTTGTGCCGTTTTCGTTCTTCCTTAAGGGAGCAAATAGGATCCCAGCTATCTTTTGCTCCATGAGCAGGAAATAAAATTACAAGTGACAGCTCAGTTATCGGTGGGATGACTCCCTTTAAGTAAATACGTTTCTGAAAATTACATTTGCATTTTTGTTGCAAAAAAGAAGAATGCAGAACATTTTTTAGTCACTCACGCTGGAATGTTTATCATCAGATGCTTGAATACAAAATATCACAACATAGCTTAACAGATACAGGTATCAGACTAGCATTAGCAGGTTCCATCTTATGAAAACACCATGTAATGTTTCAGAGATGTAAAGCATTTATTAGATTTTCTACTTGTACAGTTAACAGATCAAAAAAATTGCTTAAAATTATCAAAAACCTTATGAAGTGGTACGTCAATGACTTGTATTGTCTACCTCAGTTATCTGTCCTGTTTCTCTCCAAAGATCCAGTATTTCCTCTTCAGCCATATTTCCTGTTTGTCTTTACTTTGTACTTCTTCTTTAGCCCTTCTGGGAAAGAAGGGAGTGCAGTTCCCAAAACTATTCCTGATAGGGTCTGACAAAGACTCTAAGTGACTGCAGCATTAATTGCACACTGTTGTATTCGAGACCCCTTGTGATAACGGGGCAGTAGCTTGTAGGAAAATCTCCTGCTCCTCGGATGCTGCCTGACCTGCTGTGCTTTTCCAGTACCACTCTGATTTAAACCCTTGAGATAATGGTTAACATGTCAATAGTCTTTATAATTACTTTTCTACCTGTGCACTAACTTTTAGAGATTTACCTGAAGTCCTAAATCACTCTTCCAGTTCACAGTGACTCATCTCTTACCGTAAAAAAACGCTGTGATTCATCTCTCTTGGCATCAAGATGGCCTCATACTTTGAACTTTATCAGTAATTATTTTCCACTCATTGAACCTCTTCAAATTCTTTTTAGTCCTGTTTCCATCTGCACAATTTACTGTGCACTCTAGCTTTGTACATTCTGCAAAGTTGCATGTACCTTTAATCCTTTGCCAAAGACATTGATGTGTGTAGATACCTTTACAGATCTTCATTTGCATTCTTGTGCTTTCCTGAATATCCAAACCTAATTTTATTTGTTTAGTTCCAGCTCAGGTTACCCATCTGCAATGGATGAACATTAACCAAACTGACAGCTTGCTGTTCACATGGACCCCAGCTTTGGGGGAATTTGATTCCTACAACATATCACTTTATAATCCGAATAGTACTGTTCAAAGCAATATATTTGGAAAGAAAGACATGAAGGAATGCAGCTTTCAGGACTTGATCCCTGGTAGGATTTATCGCATGGTGATAGTAACACAAAGTGGAGATTTGAGCAATAAAGCTTCTGCTGAGGGAAGGACAGGTAAGGATTGATCAATGTTTTCATTTTAAATATATGTAGCCAGTGTATCTGTCATAAATGGTAGGCCAGACAGTACCATGAATAAATTCTACATATGAAAGTACATTTACTCAAATGGGAAAGGCACCAGGGGTGATTGTATCTTTATTAGCACAATCTCATTTCCACTGGAAAATGAGACATGTGCAAAGCAGATGGCTGATTAACTATCAGCAACAATAAAAGATAAAATTATCTCCACTGTGTGTGTATAAATGGACAGGACCAATTGTAGTCACAATTCAAAGTATCAAGAACAGTTTTAAATAAGAAAGATAATTGTTTCATGCTGTTTTATTGTAAAACACTTCTTAATCTGCAATAACAATGAATATGTAACTGACATACGATATTTACACCTATAAGAAACCGTAGTCCAGAAATGATATAGCAGGTTAAAGCAAAGCTCCGGTTTAG
Source organism: Chiloscyllium plagiosum (assembly GCF_004010195.1). NCBI lineage: Eukaryota > Metazoa > Chordata > Chondrichthyes > Orectolobiformes > Hemiscylliidae > Chiloscyllium > Chiloscyllium plagiosum. Next base: position 48,286,143 of record NC_057728.1, read on the forward strand.
CAATAGAGCACTATATTTGTATATGACATGGTTAGAATGCTCCTGTCAGTATAAATTTGGCATCACTTGATCATTCTTTCAGAACAACAAATTCTGTTTTTTCCCCAATTGTTATAAAGTAATCTATAATTACAAAGAGCTCAGCCAGCAATCTAAAACCTGGTAACACTTATTCAACAAGGAATTCACATTCACTACAGAGTAATAAAAAGATGCTTTGAAATTTCTTTTACAACTCACTCGTAAGATGATGGCATTGCCATCTGGCCAGCATTTATTTCCCTAGTTGCCCTCAAGAAAATGGTGATGAGCTGCCTGCTGGACATTTCTGGGACACACGCACCCAATAACCCCATCGCACGGTGTCCAAACACTTTAACTCCCCATCCCACTCCCCCAGGGACATGCAAGTTCTGGGCCTCCTCCACTGCCAAATCCTAGCCATCCAACAACTGGAGGAAGAATGCCTCATCCTTCACCTTGGGACCCTCCAACTACACGGCATCAACCTTAAATTCACTAGTTTCCTAAACACCCCTCCCCCCACCTCATCCCTGATCCAACCCTCCAACTCAGCACCACCCTCTTGAATTGTCCTACCTGTCCATCTTCCTTCTGCTCCACCCTCCCCTCTGATGTTCTCTGACTGCTGTGCTTTTCCAACGCCACTTTTCGATTGACTGTCCAGCATTTGAAGTCTTCATTTTCTCCATGTGCTGTAAGGTAGACCCTCAATGTCCTTAGAGAGGGAATTCCAGGATTTTGACCCAGCAACAGTGAAGGAACGAAGATATATTTCCAAGACAAGATGGTAAGTGGCTTGGATGGGAACTTGCAGGTGGTGGTGTTCCCATGTATCTGCTGTCCTTGTCCTTCTAGATGGAAGTCATTTTGGGGTTGGAGGATCTTTGGTAAATTTCTGCAGTGATCCTTGTAGATGGTCAACACCGCTGCCAGTAGCCTTTGGTAGTGGAAAGAATGGATGTTTGTGGATACGGTGCCCATTAAGTGGGCCAATTTGTGCTGGATAGTATCAAGTTTCTTGAGTGTTGGTGCAGTTGCATCCATCCATTCAACTGGGGAATATTCCATCACGCTCTTGACTTGTGACTTTTAGATGGTGGTCAGGCTTTGGCGACTCACAGAATGAGTTACTTGCTGCATTCCAGGCCTCTGACCTGCACTATAGTCACTGTACATATATGGTGAGTCCAGTTGAGTTTCTGGTCAATGGTAACCCCCAGGATGTTGATAATAGGGTATTCACTGATGGTAACCCCATTGAATGTCAAGGGGTGTGATTAGATTGGCTTTTATTGGAAATGGTCATTGGCTGGCATTTGTGTGGCACGAATGATACTTGCCGTTTTTCAGCACCACCTGAATATTGTCCAGATCTTGTTGCATTTTAACATGGACTGCTTCAGTATGTAAGGAGTCACGGTGCTGAACATTACACAGTCATTGATGAACATCCCTACTTCTGACCTTATGATGGAACGAAGATTGTTGGCGAACCCATTGAAGATGGTTTGGCATGGGACACTACTCAGGGATGCCTGCACAGATGTCCTGCAGCTGAGATGACTGATCTCCAACAATCAAAACCATCTGCCTATGTGCCAGATATACTCTCCAACCGTGGAGATTTTCCACCTGATTCCCATTGATACCAGTTTTATGAATGTTCCTTTTTGCCACACTCAATCAGATGCAGTCTTGATGCAAGGGTTCTCACTCACCTCACCGTGTACTGATGTTATTTGGATCTGAAGGACTTGTAAAAGGTGCTGCCCATTTTTTTTTCACACTGAGAATCAAAAGCTTGAGATGAAGGTTTGAGTTGAATCAGTGCTAATTGACACTGTTAATGGTTTTAAAAAAGTTGTCTTTCCAAAGTGACATTGCACTTTGTAAGCAGCCTCTATTTGCAGCACAGTTCAGAGTATTTGCACATTTGGAACATATTAGCAAAACAAGATCCTGTCATCATTTAAAATGTGAAAGGAGATTTTTTTTAAATTAGGAATGCAGAAACAGATGTCAGAGCCTCAGGTATGTTCTGGGATTCTAATCACAGCTTTACAAGGAGAAAATTGGCTCATTGTCTGGAACAAGGGAAAATAATCTATTACATTCTAAAAGTCAATTAACAAAGACAACTGAATTCATTGCAGAACTCCGCAGTATGATGTGGAGATAAAATGCATCTCTTTAAAAAAATCCAGGAGTTTCATATAATAATGTATTTAATAATTTTGAAAGTAATTACTTATGATTTTGTGATTAATAAAACTCTGAAATGTCTAATTCCCAAATCATGATGTTCATTACCATGATCCAAACTGACGTGCCACTGCACAGACAGAAATTACGTTTAATTAAGTTTGGTGTAATGTTACAAAATTCAGCTGTACGTTAATTACACTTTAACCACGTGAACTGCTTTGCCAAGGGTTTGTTTCACCCAACCTCATGCCCCTGACTCTGCAAATTTCAGCAGGGCTCGGGTCAATGGATGCAGCCAGCCAGGAACATGCCAACACTTAACCCGAGAGTGGATTTTCTGGCCCACTATTTAAATGCTGTTTTAACAAAATCAAACACAAGTTTGTAACAAGGAAAAGGCTTGTAAGATGCAACATTTAATTCACTTTCCTGTATGCTACAAAACTATAGATACCATACAAGGGTCTGTGGAAGAGAATAGAGGCCATTTAAAGTTGAATGCCATAACCTGCTTATGTTCTGTACACAGGCCATAAGACAACTGAAGCAAAAAGAATTATTAAAAAAAGAAACACCCAGCAAAAGAAAGAGTTTTTAACATTGGTCCATTGAAACAGTGCAGAAGGGCGTGTCGGGAGCAGCATCAGGCATACCTAATCATGAGGTGTCAACCCTTTAAAGCTAAAACACAGATCTACCAATGTGCCAAACAGCAGAAGCAGGAAGCAGTAGACAGATATTCAGTTCATTGGAGGAGGAGGCACAATAGACATCTCCATCCTCAATATCAGAGGAGCTCAGCATATCAGTGCAACAGATGAGGTTGAAATATTCCAAACAATCTTTGGCCAGAAGTGCTGAGTGAATGATCCACCATGGCCTCCTCCAGAGGTCGCAGCATTGCAGACACCAAGCTTCAACCAGTTTGATATCAAGGTTGCATTTGACCAAGTGTGGCATCAAGGAAACCGAACGAAATGAGAGTTAATGGGAATCAAGGGAAGCTCTTCGCTGTTTGAAGTTATTACCTGGCATAAAAGAAGATAATTGTGGTTGTTGGGTGTCAGTCATTCCAGCCACAGGACATCACAGAAGAGTTGCTCAGAGCTATATCCTAGGTCCCCCTATAGTCATCGGTTTCATCAATGATCTTCCATCTATCATGTGGTTAGAAGTGGGGTTTTTTGCCAATGATTGTGCAATGTTTAGTATCATTTGACTCAGATACTAATGCAGTCCACAACCAAGCACAACAAGTCATTCCTGAAGAAGGGCTTATGCCCGAAACGTCGATTCTCCTGTTCCCTGTATACTGCCTGACCTGCTGCGCTTTTCCAGCAACACATTTTCAGCTCTGATCTCCAGCATCTGCAGACCTCACTTTCTCCACAACAAGACCTAGTCAATATCAAGGTTTGGGCTGATAGGTGCCAAGTAACATTTGCACCACACAGATGATAGACAATGACCACTTCCAATCTAATGACCACCCTCAACATTCAATATTGTTACCATCGCAGAATGCCCCACTATCAATATCCTAAGGGTCACCATTGACCAGAAAATTAACTGGACTAAGTACAGTGGTTATAAAAGCAGGTTAGAGGCTGTGAAATCAGCAGCAATTAACTCACCTTCCAATTCCCAAAGCCTACTTGGTATTTTTGCTCCCTCCACCACAAATGTACAATAGAGTTTACCATCTACAAGATGCATTACAGGAAAATCCAAAGGCTCCTTAGACAGCACCTTCCATATCCACAACCTTGGCTATCTCAAAGGAATAGGGCAAAAGATACATGGGAACATCACCACTACCAGGTTTCCTTCCAAGCCACTCATCATCCTGACTTGGAAATACATCACTATTCCATACCTGTTGCTGGGTTAAAATCCTGGAACTCCCTCCCTAAAGCATTGTGGCCAAGAGGCAGCTCACCCACCACCTTCTCAGTGGGGAATTAGGAATGGCAATAAATGCTGATCCAGTCAGCAAAGCACACATCCCTCAATGAATAATAAAAAAAAGTAAAGTAATCAGAGTTGGAAAGATACAGAGATCTAACCTAAAAGGTAAAGTAGAGGGCAGCAGAAAGAAATGTTGAGCTAGGCATAGTTAGATGACAGATGTCACAAAATGGTTGCAGAAAAGCCGAGGTGACGTGTGCAAATGATGCAAGATAGATAAGCTTGACACACCATGACTGCAGATATCCTGACTAGCTACAAGTGTAGCAACAGTAGTTTGGTTGCACAACAAATCCTATTGCAGCCTGGGAAGCTTTCGTAAATTTAATAACCCTGAGAGGAAAAAGTTGGAGATAAGCACATGAAAGTTTTAACTTTATTGAAATATTCTCTACATGTACAAGGGTGAGTAACTTTACAATAATATGGTTGATATTTTGATTTACTGGTTGTTGATAATCTCTCAATCTCTTAAAGCGCCCAGACCTCCAGGATCAGTATCTTTTGCTGATGTTACAAACACTTCATTGGTCATCACTTGGCTGGGCCCTCCAGATGGGACGGATTATGATGACTTTGAGCTGCAGTGGATTCCAAAAGACTCTCGGGTTGTTGTTTTCAACCCATACAACACCATGAAGTCGAAAGGACGAATCATACAGAAGCTCCATCCTGGGCGTCACTATACCTTCATGGTGCGCACTGTCAGTGGGAAATCATTAACATCCTTTAGTGAACCTGTTCAAGCTCCTATCAGAACAAGTAAGTTAGAGCACAACACTATTTTTCTCGTTGTTCAGAGCAAAAATACGTCATTGAATTATGTAGCTATTATCTTAGCTTAGAGAAAAATGAACAAATGGAACTGATATAACTCCCTGCAGTAGATTACTGGGTAAGTACACTCTGTTCAAGCCAGAAAGGCGCAATTCTTAGTCTATGTTCTGTGCTGTGGTACTTACTCTCAGTCTGGCCAGCACTCAGGACTTGGTAGTCGGTTCTTAAATGCAAAAGTGGAAGAAAACAATCAGCAAGGATTACCATTCCCTATTCACCTTCTTGAACATCAACTGAGTATAGAATCAGATTGAGCTGTGATACCGCCATGGATCAGCACTTCACTGTGCAAGCGCAGTTAAAATCAAGTTATTGGATGATTGCCAGAAAACAGGGAACATCACCCTAGCAGGAGATGGCTAAACAAAAAATCATATTTGCTTCATATGCAGAGTGACAAAATAAGTTACAGTATGTTTTTAGTGCATATTAAGAATTCTGGAGAAACCATTTGTCTCCATTATATCATTAATGAGGCAAAAGCAAATTGTATTAGTTGCAAATCAACAATGAATGGCAGAGCAGGATAGAGGTGTTAAATAACCTATTTCTGTTTGTATTTTCCAATATTAGATGCTGTTTTCTTTTGGCATGATGATTGGCGTATAAATCCAAATATTTATTGTTTACTTCTAACATTTGTTGAATCATTCTTTGTTTCTTTACTCATTGATGAATTGTTGGATTATTGCAATTCAAAGGGCTTTACGCTAAATCTTCCCAGAAATAGGGTTTGTTGGATTATTGAAAGCTGGTTTAAAGATTTATGTATTGGTTTTTCAAATCAAGTAATCTCAAAATACTCAGCTGAGCCTGAATTGAGACAACAGTTAAACCCTCTTACTGCCGACCTAAATATGTCAGTGAGTCTCCAATATTAAATGGGCTATAACATTAATGTAATAAAAAAAACACAAAAGAACAGACACAAGGAAATATATCAAAGTATCAAACAAAGCAAAAGAAATGGAAACGTGTCCTGAAAATATCATAGTAAATGAAATTAATTCATGTAATGAGTCCTTTCACTCACAAATATATTTCCAAAGTTATACTATTCGGGGAAACAGTAATTTATACATTAGGGAAACTAGACAAGGCTTAGCTTGGATTATTTAAATAAATAAAGTGCAGTGAATTAGTTGACTGAAAAAGTAATACACTATCCGTATAATGGGGTAAGTTGTTTTTTCATATTAAACTTTTAGAGTTCATTAATTTTTTTTGTATTCATTCATGGCTGAGGCCAGCATTTATTGCCACTCCCTAATTGTCTCTTAAGTCAGTTGCTTGCTAAGCCGTTTCAGAGTGTGGCTAAGAGTCAACCAGATTGCAGTGGTCACAGACCATATAAGAATGGTGATTTCCTTCCATGAAGGATATCAGTGAAACAGATGGGTTTTTATAACAATAATTGTTGCATGGTCACCAGTAGAGGAACTTTCAATACTACATTTTTATTTAGCTCCAATTTTACCGTCTGCCATGGTAGAATTCAAACCCATGTCCTAGAACATTAGTTTGGAGTTCAGGAATTCTTACCCATTGACATTACCATTTGTCACTCTAATTAGTGGATTAAAAAGTACAATGGAACCTGTATTAAAACATGATTTCGAGATGCTGATGTTGGACTGGGGCGTACAAAGTTAAAAATCACACAACATCAGGTTATAGTCCCACAGGTTTACTTGTGACAACCACCCGATGAAGGAGCAGCGCTCCGAAAGCTAGTGCTTCCACATAAACCTGTTGGACTATAACCTGGTGTTGTGTGATTTTTAACTTTGTATTTATACAGTGCTTTTAAAATAAGATGCAGGTACAGAACTTCACAAAAACTGGAATGAGCAACAAACAGGAATTGGGAATAAAAAGAATAATCATAAAGATCGATTCTAAGGCATATTTTAAAGGTGAAGAGGAATAGATCTGTAGGCAGGTGCGGTTTAGGAAGAAAATTCCAGAGTATAAATCTGTGATTGTCAAGGAATTTGGCTGCAAAGCTAGGAAGGAAGGTACAGGTAAACACGCAATAGTTGGGACACTGGGGGTTACAAGCTGGGATGTAGAGTTGGAGAAGAAGATGGGAAGTTGATAAAATTCTAAATAAGGAATTGGAATTAGGATATTGGGGCACAGGGAGCCAGGAGAAATAAGTAAATACAGTATAGAATAAGACAAATTAAAGGCATGAAGCCTTAGACAAATTGAAGCTAACATGCTTGAAATCAATATGAGAAAGCAGCAATAAGAACATCGGTGACATTTTCAGAAGTCTCACAACACCAAGTTATAGTCTTAACAGGTTTATTTGAAATCACAAGCTTTGTCCATCCCAGTCCAACACCAGCACCTCCACGTCATTGGTGACATTAAGTTCTAACCATTCCTAAGTCTTTCAATTGCATTTAAATGCCAAATCAACGTGAAAGATTTTGAAAGCAGCTTTTATTTTGAAAGTAATTATCAGCGTGATTTAAGAACTATGTTAATGTTGATTTTTTTCCATCTTCTAACAATTATAATTGTTTCTATGGTTATTTGTAACATTACAGGGCCTGACAAAATACAGCATATCAGGTGTCGGCCTCAGAGTTCCACTGCAGTCTCCTGCTCCTGGACGCATCCTGACTCAGACTATGATGGCTATGATGTTAAATGCTACCACTATGACAAAAAAGAATTGGTATACTCACGAAGAGTTGAAAAAGAATTAGTTCAATACATCATCAAGGAACTAGAGCCGGACAAGAAATATTTAGTGGCTATAAAAGTTATCTCTGATAAAATGACCAGTGATGCTGTTGAGGACAGTGTTATTACCATGATTGATAGTAAGTATTCACAATCAAATATTCTGAAGCTTTTGCAAAACTGTTTATTTTGTTCAAAAATCTTCTAAGTACAAAGTTTGGCACAGTTTTTTGTACATTAGGAAGTGCCTATTTAAACACAAATGAACTTGACCAAAGAAATAAATGGAGAAAAGGATGAAAATAGACCCTTTTCTGAAAAACCAATGACTGGTTAGCATGATTAAACAGTGCAGATTGCACTTATTTCCAGAATCCAACAAATTGAATTTTTATCGCTGTGAAGGCAAAGGCGTTTTGAGTGAGTTGCCATTTTGCCGACTCAGATTTTTTGGTAGTTTCAAAATCATAATGAATACTTTTGTGTTGGTTTTCCAATTCTGATATCTTGATCAATATCAAGCTGAAGTTTTCACAAAATAACTCTTCCTTTCAGTACATTTTACCATTTCAGTATATAATTTACTTAGGACTGAGTCTCTAAAGAATGTTGATCCAAGTCGAATAGGCCAGCTTTTTTGTGGAGTAAGCTGGGAGGTCGAAGTTGAATATGTCCTTATCTAGCAGCCCAATGTATTTTCATTCTAGGAAAGTGGAAATAGGATAGGGTTGGGTCATCTAAATCTAGAGGCAGGCCAAGGCAGCAATGAAGCCAGGCAGATCACCAGGCCATCAGGCTGGAGTGTTCATGTCCTTTTACTTGGACACCAGGCCAGTTTGAAGGATAATTTCAGAGTATCAAACCCTTGGTCCTCACCAGTAACCCCCCATCCACATCCATGCTCCATGTCACGTCCCTGCCCCCATTCCCCCATGCAACCTTAACCCTCCTCCTTCCATACTCTGCATTCCTTCCATTTATCTCCCATAGCCAATTACCCAATATCCATTGTAAGCAGACATCAGGGTATCTTCGAAATGGACAGTTTTTTTTTAAAGATGCATTTCTATGTAATTCAGAGCTTTATTTTTAATGCTAGTTTCAAGGATGTCTGAGGCTTGACATAATCATTACTGGAGAGAGAGTATGTGAGGGACATGAGGGTATGGGGAGAATGGATGGGGCATGGTAATATGGAGAGGCATGAGAATAACCTGGCAGTGGATGGGGGTTAGGGATGAGAGCTTGTGGGTTTGAAAATATTCTTTATAACTTGCACCAGTCCCCAGGAAATGGAGACAGACATCCTAGCATGCCTAATTGGCCACACACCTACCTCTCTGCTTCCCTCATGCCTACCTCCAGAGTTGCAGGGCTGAACTCCATCCCACTTCCCCTTCCCCAGTCCAGAAATATGGCAGATGGGGACCTTCTTGAATGAGACAGATCTGTTGGGTCAATAAATTTCCTCACTCAACCTTTCCTACTCTTCTGTAAAATTCCAACCTCTGTCTATTTGGCTGCTGTTGTGTTATTGGGCTCCATACTTCCAATTCATACATTGCTTCATCCTATGAAAACAAAATCCAGAGTCCTGCAAAATTATTAATTTCTCTCAGCACGTTGTAGCTTTGCCTTCCCTAAACCATTATTTCATTTTTTTCAACTTCATTTGTGTTTATTAGCATATTTCTAATTGAATCTTTAATGATTATTCTATTTAGAATAATTCAGTTTTTATACTGTGATCCCTCCAACATCTCCAGAGGAAAACACAATTGTGTTTGATTTTCTTATTCTTAAAACTATTCAAAATGGTACTGGATCATGGTGACAGTGAAAAAGCTTTTCACTGTACTTTATTGTTTTTCTCAACTATAAAATACATGTGACAATAAAATCATTCATTCATTTTGATTGATAACATTTACAATTGCACACAATTGTAATTTCTCTGTTAGTTGTAAGAAATTCAACTACAGAGCCTTTAAATTGTCTACCTAAACCTTTCTTTAACATATCCAATTCCAAAATGTTTAATATTTCTAATAATTTAATGAGCAAAACATGAGAATAAAGTTTAGTTCTGTAATTGACCAGTATTATTCAGTGTACACAAAAGGTTTGCAACAAAAGTTGTAATAACGTATATATGTATTTTTTTCCCTCAGGTCCACCTCCTCCACCATCACATATCCGAGTTGATGACAAAGCAGTTGTCATTACCAAATCCACCATATATTTCAATTTTAATTGTAGTTGGTTCAGTGATGTCAATGGAGCCATAAAGTACTTCACTGTCATAGTGTATGAATCAGAAGGTAGATATCATTTGACATGATTTGTGTTGTTAACTAATACTGATGAACTGAAAAAGCCATAAGTCACTTTTATAAACATGTGCTCTAGATTAAGGCCTTGGTTCGCTAGAAGGATCGATCAGGAAATCACCAGCCCACCCTGCATGATGTTACAATTAATGTTATGGTGGGTATCAGCTTATAGTGTGAGGACTGCATCAGCAGCATGGGGGCTTTCCTACAAGTGAATCTCTTGATCATTCTGGAATTGTGAAGCCTGTTTCATCAAAAAAAGCTTAAAGGATTATTTCCTGGTATCATTCATAAAGCCTGGGTGAGAACATTAAAACAAACTAGCCATTTGATTCCATTTACCAATGATTTAAAAAAGAAACTCATCTCGCCACCTTCACATTTTTTTTCAATACAATATGAGTTGTTCTGACCCACTGGGGAAGTGCACCATAATTTCAGTCCTGTTAGTTTTTCTAAAAATATACACAGTACCCCAATTCACCTGACTTTCAGACCAAGTTTGATAGAAAAAATTGTCTGTCTAATCTTTTCTTTAACACATCCAATTCCAAGATGCTTAATATTTCAAATAATTTAATGAGCAAAACATGATAATATTGCTTGGTAGTGACATTTCCATCTCCAGCGACAGTCTCTAGATGGATGTTTACTACAAACCCACAGACTCCTATAACTACCTGGACCGCACCTCCTCCTCCATCCCATTCTCCCAATTCCTCTGCCTCTGCTGCATTCCACTCCCGAGCATTTCAGATGTCCACCTATTTTGAACAAGGTGATTTTCCTTCCTCTGTTATCCAGACAGCCCTCCACCGCACCATTTCCATTCCCCATTCAACTGGCACCCTCAGTTCCTACCGTCAGCTTCACAGGTGCCTTTTTTAATTCTCTCATGGGATATGGCCAGCATTTGTTGCCCATCCCTAAGGTGGTGGTGAGCTGCCCTCTTGAGTCCTTGCAGTGCATGTGTTGTAGGTTGACATACATTGCCATTAGGAAAGGAACACAGGCCTCCAAGCTCAGAGGCAAGGACGTTACCACTGTTACAAGAGCTCTCCACAGTTGTTTGTATGCAGGCAAGTGCAGTTGCAGGCCTGTGTTTCTCATTCTTTAAATGTGTAATGACATTGACTGTACTTGCGCAGATGCATTCTGGTTTAGAGACATCTATTGCCAATGATTAACACCACTGGCCCCATTTCAGCAGTTTGATGATCACCTTTGCATTCAGACCAATTATTCCTTATCGGAACACAAATAGATGTAGCTTCTACTGACAAATCATCGCGAGCTGTTGTTAACCAGAAAGCGCAGGGTGATGGATGAATACTATTTGATTTGACCAAGGCCACAGTTAGCCAAGTTTTTCGTGAATGAGGATGTGAAAAGCAGGAAAAAAATTTCAAATTTGGATCAAAAATAGCAAATGCTGGAAATACACATAAAGGCCATTGGGATCTATAAAAAAGTTAATATTTTGGATTGTCCTCTTCGCCAAAGACATACTGAGGTGATGCAATGTACTTTATTTTACCATGACTAACTTGTTTTGTTTTTAGGTACCGAAACTACAAAGCCAGCCAAACAGCACCCCTTGCCATCTTACCTGGAATACAAACAGAACAGCTCAGTCCGAAACTATCAGACAAATTATTTCTCAAGCAAATGCGCAGAAAATCCTGATGGCACATTGCAGAACTTTGAAATAAAAGTTGGAGCTCAGATGGACAGGCTGGGAGGGAAGTGTGAGAAGGATCAGAAAACATTCTGTGATGGACCTTTAAAATCTAGAACGTCATACAGGTCAGATCCCTAGGAAGGATGTGTTTCTTACTCCATATCCTGGCAAAACATTTGAAAATTTCATGAGTGTACAAAAAATAACCTATGGATTTTATTTTTCAGAATCAGTGTGCGTGCCTTCACTCAGCTATTTGATGAAGATATGAGCAATCCGTTGTATTCAGATACCTACTTCTCAATGCCTATCACTACTGAGGCAGGTAGGTGTTGGCTTATGTGCACCATTGTAAACTCCACAGTGGGACAAACCTTTTAAACTTAGCTTCTACTAACTCAGAAGATTGCCAATAGATTATTCAACACATATTATAGCTTTCAATCTGCATGCATCCAGGTACAGTAGATAATAGCTGTTTGTGTCCTGATTTCAGAACCTCTTCTTGGTGTCATCGAAGGAGCAAGTGCTGGTGTATGCCTTATTGTTGTCCTGATTTCAGTCATGGCCATAATTGTTTGCAGGAGGAAAGTGAAGCCAGCGTGAGTAATTTCAGTTTTGTGACAAATTTGGCATTTCATATTGATCCATTCAAGAGTCTGAAACTCCTTGTGTTATCTCATGGAATTCCTCAGATCTAACCTTCATTCCATTGGCTTGGCATTGCCATACATGCATTGGAAATTTTCTTGCATTTATTTCCACTGTAATGCTGCTAAAGCAGTGGATTGTAAACAACTATGGGGAACCTGACTCCTGACTAGTCTGTTGCTGCATTGTGGGACTCTGTGGTATAAATGTTTATCTCTCTACTCCCTTAGCAGATTATGCTCTGTATCAAAACTGGTAAAGTTTATTCCATTGACGTTCTATTTGGGCTTACAGTATTTGAGGTCCATTACATTTGTTTAATTATTGCTACTGACTTAGAGTTAATTGTTATACTGTTTAAATTAGCTGTGAATCTTCTTGAAGCTGCTCCCACTCCACCAATGTAACTTCCAGGAGGTGTAGCAAAAAGCATGTTTATGTCATCTCCATGTTTATGCCCTTCCTCCAAAAGTAAGCAAGGCAAGAGCAACTCCGAAGAAATTATCAGCCTTATTGTAAGCTTCCAAACTTCTAACCTATTCTAATTAAATTTTGTTGAAACTTTCTGGGCTGTGAAGGTAATTCACAATGTTAATCCAAGAACATCACTCAGACTGTAAGAGTTTCAATCGTCAAAGGAGACAAGATAGAAATTACAAAGACCGGTAATGGAGAAACCGGGTCAAACCTTCAGAAACAAAGCCTAACAAGAAATGCGGAGTAATTAATAATTTACTGAGGAAGATCACACTGTCAGAATAAATAGGTTCAAACCAGTTGGATGAGTTTCTGGATGCAGAGCTGAAGAATATAATGCAAAGTTGGATAGGCAGATTTGATCTGTCAACTTGTAATTATTTAGTACCTTCAGCCTGATAGAAGCTACCTGATAAAAACCTTTAACCTGATAAAAAGCCATCAGCGTGGTGGCTCAGTGGTTAGCACTGCTATCTCACGGTGACAGGACTCTGGTTTGATTCCACCCTTGGGTAACTGGCTGTGTGGAGTTTACACATTCTCCCTGTGTCTGTGTGTGTTTTCTCCAGGTGCTCTGTTCCCCTCGCACAGTCCACAGATGTGCAGGTTAAATGGATTGGCCATGGAAGGTGCAAGGTTACAGGGATAAGGAAGGGAGTTTGGGTCTGAATGGGATGCTGTTTGGAGGGTCTGTGCAAGCTGAATGGCCTGCTTTCACACTGTAGGGATTCTGTAATTCTAAAATATCTCACGGTGCTTCACTGGAATATTACAAATGAAAGTATGTCACTGAGCAGGAAGATGACTAAAAACTTTAGACAAATTAGTAGGTTTTACAGTGTTCCTTAAAGGAAGGAAGCAAGGTGCAGAGGAATAGAGAGGGAATTACAAAGCATGGGGCATAGGCAATCAATAGCGTTAAGGGAGCACAGAGATCTCCTGGGTTGTGGGGGCTGAAAGAGATGGCAGAAATAAGAAGGAGCAAGATCAGAGAGAGATTTGGAAAGGATGGTCATTTTAAAATCGAGATGACTGGGAGCGAGTGCAGCTCAGTGAGTATCGTGTGATAAGGAAAAGTTCCTTGATGTGAGTAGCACACAGACAGTAGTCTTTTGAATGATCTTAAGTTTAGTAAGGTTGGAAGGTAGGAGGCTTGTTGGGCAATGATCATTTCTCCTCTTCCTAAACATTCTTGTGTTCTTGTTCAATCTATTTGTGATTGCAGGAGTTCTGAATCGAAACCCGCATCAAAGGCAAAAGACAGGCCATCATCTGTCAATGTTCCTCTTGTACAGGGGAGGTAAGAACTTTCTGATTCTACAACACTGTAAATATTTTCCTTTTTCAAATCAAAAACGCTCAAAGTTAATGTGCTCACTGGGGCTTCCTTGTTCTTTTTTTTCAGGCAACCTCCAATTTCCAGGTTTGTTCGAATAATATTTATCCTAGACATCTGAATCACGGCATGTTTATTGAAATTACAATTTATGTCGTTTCTCCTAAGTGAACTCTGCCAAATTCATTTCAGAGAAATTAAGACCAGCCAGTTTGAAACTCAATTTACCAAACTTCAAGCAGATTCCAGCTATCTTCTGTCTGAGGAATATGAGGTGGGCTGGCAGCTTTTATCTATTCAGAAATATTTCAAACATATTTACTTGATTCCATGTGATGAGACGTAACGTAAATGAGAAAAACTCAAAGACCACATTAGACTGAGTTATTGCTTTCCCTTTGAAAGGATTTAAAAGATGTTGGAAGAAACCAGTCTTTTGACACAGCAGTTTTACCTGAAAATAGAGGGAAAAATCGATACAACAATATTCTGCCTTGTAAGTGCAACATTTCTCATGTCACCAGCTTTTACAGACGGTGCACTCGGTCTGGAGTTTATTGTTAACCAATTCAGAAATATTTTATAGTTTGAGGACCGGAGTGCAGCAGATTCACTGGCAAACTTACTTATTTAACCATTTGTCTGCTGGGTCATTACTCCGAGGATGCATAAACTGTGGAGCAATTTAAATGTTGAGTTTTAGTGTAAAACACCAGTTATCATTAGGAGAGATATGTAACAGGTGATTGAAATACTGTCATTTAGAATAAGTCTTGTGAGTATTTTGCTACTACAATGGTTGATTTACGCAGAGATCTGATACTTGCAGTTTGATATGATAAGCATAGCAGTTGATTTATTTCAGACCTTGATTGTATAGTTTGCTGTAAACACTGGGTTAATATGCTCTAAATATCTCAGCTCAATTGATAGCACCTCTGCGTCTGAAATATAGAACACAGTGTACAATCCCTTTGGGGCAGAATCTTCATGTCCCAAAGACAGCGATCCTGGGGGCAGGAAGTGAACATGATGAGGCAGGATGGTGGCGTTCCAGAGCCCCATCACCTCTCCATCTCAGTCTGAAGTATGTTCTAAGTGGGCGGCACGGTGGCACAGTGCCTCACAGCGCCAGAGACCTGGGTTCAATTCCTGCCTCTGGCGACTCTCTGTGTGGAGTTTGCACATTCTCCCCGTGTCTGCGTGGGTTTCCTCTGGGTGGTCCGGTTTCCTCCCACAATCCAAAAATGTGCAGGTTAGGTGAATTGGCCATGCTAAATTGCCCATACTGTTAGTTGAAGAGGTAAATGTAGGGGAAAGGGTCTGGGTGGGTTGCGCTTCGGCGGGTCGATGTGGACTTGTTAGGCCGAAGCGCCTGTTTCCACACTGTAAGTAATCTCACTGCCAGTTGTTGCTCCTTGGTGTCAATGAATGACCATGAAAGGATTGATTCCTGCAAGCATCTCAGTTACAGGTGAGATGTAAAAGAGGTGGTCCATCCAACCAGTAACCCAATGCAGAAAAGCTGACAGTTGAGGGTTCTGGGGGGAAGGTGACCCTCTACCTGCACTCATTTGTACAGGATTGAAGGACTACACAGACATAAGACAGGGGTGGCCAGGGTGAGCCCCCTTCCCTCTCCATGTGACCTTCAACCCCCAAAAGGCCTGAGACTTTGGTCTTTGGAATATCGGGTGTTCTTCTGACAGCAGCCATTGCTTTCACTTTGGTGCTGTTGAGTTGCGAGAACTGCCGACCTCTGATTGACCAGCACTCTTGCCAGCCAGGATTTCCATTCCAGGGGAATTGATTTGGAAGATAGGTCCACCTTTTCAACAAGAGAGTGAAGCACCCAATGAAACCTCAATAAGAAATCAATGTTTTAGGACTGAGATGAGGGGAAATGTCTTCATTCAGAGCATTTGGCAGTCTCTACTGCAGACGATTCTGGATGCAATGTATTCAAGGAAGAAGTAGATTATGGAGTGTCAGGACATTGAGGGGTATGGGAAGTAAGCAGTAAAGTAATGTTGAGAAGACATGCTTCATTTTAGCATTTTAGGTTAAATTATCTTCTTCGCTGTATATGTTAAACACCGTTGTGATTTTTAAAGTATAATCAATATTCAGGTGCAAAACAATGATTTGATATCTTTCATGTGTCCTGTTATTGTTTGCAACCAGATGACTCAACGAGGGTGAAGTTAACTTACATTGATGATGACCCTTGTTCAGACTACATCAATGCCAGCTATATACCAGTAAGCTGAACATTTATTTCAATACAGTTGTTTTATACTCCTTAGTTATTTTCCGTATTTGAATATCATTTAGATTTTAGTTCATGGGTTTCATTATGTATAAAGTTATCTGTTTTTTTGGAATTTTAGGGTTGTAATTTCCGAAGGGAGTACATTGCCACACAAGGCCCTCTACCAGGCACTAAAGATGACTTCTGGAAAATGGTCTGGGAACAAAATGTTCATAATATTGCGATGGTCACACAATGTGTAGAAAAGGGAAGGGTAAGCATTTTGTTACGAAGACGTGGGTGTACTGTACCTTTAAGAAAGTTAAAAGCTAGCAGAACTACCTGGCAGCACCAAGAGTTCTGAACAAGATATAATGTAACCTTATGGTCCAGCGATAGGGTGGCTGGTTGCCTGGAGACAAAAACAAATTTGAATGTGGCCTATCAGTTTAAATTATACCGCAAAAAAACCCAACCCCCAATCAAGTTTGAGTTTAGTATATTGACAATATTAAAAACCAATGAAACAATCTGATGCTTTGGGGTATAAGGTCAGGAAAAATTGAACAGCTGGGGGAGAACTGCCAAAAGACCAACAGATAGAGGCTGTTGGTCGGAACACTCTAAGAGGTACCTGTCTAGAGAAGGGGTTTGCACAGAGGAAAATGTCAATACCAACCAGGAGAGAAAATCTACAGAGGAAGATATAAAGAGAAGATTCAACCACTGGTTGGATTTGAAATTTGAATTTTTCAGTAAATCTTAATCAGGGTGTTTTATCGGACTAGTATTATAGAAGGGAAAGTAAAAGATATATTAGAGAAAGGAATTGTAAATAGTTGTTAATTAATTATTCTCCATTATACTTTGAGAAATAAAGTTCTTAATTTTTACTTTAAATAGTTCTTGGTCTCTCAAATTTTCACAGATTACTGCACGGGATCAAACTTTTCTGTGTTGCTGGTTTAAATTAGCAGGAGGGTTTACCCCATGATGTAACAATTTTTTTTCAGTATTCCTTTCAAAATTGTTTATGAATAATGTTATATGAATGGTCTGTCTTGTATGTACAGTAAAGCATGACAGGGGACAGTAAATAATGTAGTGGCTTGACCACATTTTCATGAGAGAACTAACAAATTTTATTAACATAATAACTTACAAGACATAATAAAAAAAAACATGCTTCCACAGCTTTCTACATGCAGGCTGCGTTCCATGTGATCTGACATCACACTAACATAACACCCTTTTAAAAATCACACAACATCAGGTTATAGTCCAACAGGTTTAATTGGAAGCACTAGCTTTTGGTGCGACGCTCCTTCATCAGGTGGTAGTGGCCACTATCACCTGATGAAGGAGCGGCACTCCGAAAGCTAGTGTGTTTCCAATTATACCTGTTGGACTATAACCTGGTGTTGTGTGGTTTTTAACTTTGTACACCCCAGCCCAACTCCGGCATCTCCAAATCATAACACCCTTTGCATGTGTTCATTAGCTATTCTTAGAATAAGGTGATAATTCACCCTTAATCTACAGTTTGGTTCCTGAAATGGACTAATAATTCACAAAACAGTCATTGGGATCCCACCATGACAGTTTTAAAACTCTCAGTGAAAAGAAATCTGAAATTGAAAAGGCTGATTGGTACCTGTAAAAGTGATCCCAAATGTATAGGATTGTTCTAAAAATCCAACTTTTACTTTAAAAGCAGCTTGCTATCCTTACCATATCTGGCTTGTATATCTGGCTTTAATAAAAGCTCTTGATAGAAAGGAGTTCCAAAGAAGGGACTTTGAAGTCGAAATCTTAACTTTGTTTCTCTATCCACAGATTCTGCCAGATTGGCTGAATTTCTTTAGCATTTTCTATTTTTATTTTGTTTATTTTTAACTGCCCTCTGAAGTAGCCTAACCCGTCAATTCTTTGTATCAAAAGAGGGAAAGATTTATAATTACTTTTTCAGTGCAACTAGGAATCTGTCATGGATGTTTACAGATGTGAATAGGGGCTAATTTCACTGGAATATTGTAGGCTGAGGGGCGACCTTAAAGTGAGTTATAAAATTGAGGGGTATGGATAAGGTGAATAGCCAAGTTCTTTTTCCCAGGGTAGGGGTGTCCAAAACTAGAGGACATAGATTTAAGATGAGAGGGGAAAGATTTAAAAGGGACCTAAGGGGCAACTTTTTCACACAGAGGGTGATGCGTTATTGGAATAAGATGCCAGAGATAGTGGTGGAGGCTGATACAATTACAACATTTAAGAAGCATCTGGATGGGTATATGAATAGGAAGGGTTTGGAGGGATATGGGCCACATATTGGCAAATGGGACTAGATTAATTTAGGATATCTGATTGGAATGGATGAGTTGGACCAAAGTGTCTGTTTCCGTGCTGTACATCTCCATGACTTTAGAAAATGTCACCCTTGACAGCGACATCCATTTTCTGATGACAAGTTTTTACAAATTCCTTGTTGATTTGGCAGTTTCCTGTTTTCACTGTCAATGCAAACCCAGAGAAACTGCATTAGTTACTGTCATTTCTTTGAAGTTTCAACAGCACCCAATGGAAATTGAAGGAGAGGTTTTTGTGTTTAATTCAAAACTTGAGGTGGTCAATTGCCTTTTGTGCAACTTTAATGCTGGTGACACTTTTATATGTTTTCATGTCCAGGTAAAATGTGATCATTACTGGCCCTTTGACCTTGATGCTTTATATTATGGAGATCTCATTGTTCAGATGCTGTCAGAATCAGTCTTACCTGAATGGACAATCAGAGAATTTAAAATTTGCAACGTAAGCTTCTTTGAATGTCTTTTTAGAAAATATTAGTCAATTAAATTGTTTATATTTCAACTTCCATCTCTAACCTTTTCAGATGTCAAATGTAAATGTATTTATGTTCCATTACCAAGTTCTCAGTGTTCTACATTTATTTACATACAGCTTATTTAATCACTGCCTTTGTAATGAAGAGGAGCTGGTTTGACCTACTGCCACTAATGTTTGAAAAGTGGGGTTAGTTAGCTCAGTTGAAGAACTGTGAATGCTGGAAATCAGGAACAAAAACAGAAATTGCTGGAAAATCTCAGCATGTCTGGCAACATCTATGGAGAGAAATCAGAGTTAATGTTTCAGGTCCAGTGACCCTTCTTCAGAACTGGAACATTAACTCTGATTTCTCTCCACAGGTGCTGCCAGATCTGCTGAGATTTTCCAGCAATTTCGGTTTTTGTTTGTAGCTAGCTCAGTTGGCTAGCTGACTAGGGTGTGATGCAGAATAAAGCAAACGACATGGGTTCAATTCTCATACTGGCTATGGTAGTTCAATGAGGTCCTGTCTCCTTATCCACCCCTATGTTTACCCTCAGGCTGTGTGTGTGTGTGTGTGTGTGTGTGTGTGTGTCCCCCTCCCCCACAATCATTGTGGCTCCTTACAATACCCAATATTTGATCTGCCTGGCTCATCCTCTGTGGAGCTACCACAAGGTTTCAGACCCCAAAGTTCAGCCCTGCCATGCAGAAAGATGAGTTCTTTCGACTGTACTAAATGAATTCTTAGTCTACTGCATCAAAACCACTGCCTCACCTAGAGTGACCATTGTCTGGCAATCAGGAGTTGTACAAACTCTTTAGTCGCTCATATATTACAGTAATTTCTGAAGTACATGTTTTTCCAACTTCTCTCTGTAGCAAGTGATTGCTGATGTCAGTGTTATATCATCCTGTCATTAACATATCAATTCTTATTATAACATGGATACACCTTGGTTAAGATCATTGTTCTTATTATTTAGGAGGATCAATTGGATTGTGCTCGAATTGTTCGTCACTTTCACTACACTGTTTGGCCAGACCATGGTGTACCAGAAACAACGCAGTCTTTAATCCAGTTTGTACAAACTGTGAGAGATTATATTAACAGAACTCCAAACTCTGGACCCACAGTTATACATTGCAGGTACAAATCAGGAGTGATATTTTCAATTGCAAAATATTGTGTGTAGTGAATGACTGACTACAGCGATAATGCTGTCAAAATGATAGAGCACTGGAGTGGTGGGTGAAATTTTTAACAGGCATTAGCGATCCTCTGTGAGAGCTGAGGCTAAACTGAAACATCAGTTTAGTCCATGCACAGCCCCATTAAGATAAAGAATCTGAAGTTATCATTTGGAACAGCAGCTCAGAGGCTCATTGAAGGTCTGATTCTCACTAAAAATGCCTGATAGGATTCACTGAAGTGGCTGCACAGCAAATTGGTGGCTAATGCTTATCCTGAGTAATACTGTGCCGGAATAGTGACTAGCTATTGGGAATGCAACAAAGCAGTGATGTGGATTTGAAGCATTTAAAGGGATATCAACATTTCATGTTTAAATACTACTGAAGATTTGAAGAACTCTTCAGAAGACTTTCTTGGACACTTTGTCAAAGCTTCACCAAAGCTTCACCAAAACTCTCAACATTCATTCTGGACATTCTCTGAGGGCTTTGCCTAAAAGTTGTTCCCCTGGGTCTCTTTATGCAGTGTGTAGAAGTCACCAGGAGAAACTGAGTGCTCAATAAGAGTCTGCAAGAGGAATGAGGGGAGGAGGTGATGTCAGACAGGACACTGCCAGCAACTGCAGGAAAAAGTGAGAGCTGGGTGGTGCCATGGCTTTCCCCTGTGCTACATATCACCTGTCCTCCCAGGGACCTCCTGTACAAAGCCTACAAGGCTGCTTTTAAGAGCCTGTGTGTCCTTTCCATCAGTCCCTGAGGTATCTTGCAATGTGATGTTCTGTGCCAGCCAGAGCACTTCGCACCTTCAGTAAAACTAAGTACAAGGATCCCACAAAGGCCCACTAAGCAGCATCTCAATGGTAGACGTGCAACTGTCTGATTTAATACATCAAGGCAAATTTGAAACATGGTAATCATCGCTTACCACAAAAATTGTGTGATTGCAAATAAGTGTCTTGCATTAACTCAACCCCCAGTATTTTGACAGAACTTGGCAAGCTCAGTTGGTTAGAGACTGGGGCTCTTAACTTGAGGGTCAAGGATCCGAGACTATGCTAGATGTTGTCATCCTGCATTATCGTTATTTCCATGTGTCAAGCCCAGCTGTGCAACGCTTGGCATTAGTCACATCTGCTCCAGAGGTGTGAAATAATATCTCTGAACAGTTTGAATAGAAAATAGGTTAAATTTAAAAAAAATAGCTGATTTTGGAGCCCTTGTATGGTGCAATGGTAATGTCCCCATCCCTGGACCTGGCACTTGCTCCAAAGGTGTAATTCTAAACAGGTTGATTTAAAAAATTGACAGCTTTTTTTGACATTGGGCTCACAGGGCACAGTGGTAGTGTCCCTGCCTCTGGACAAGGAGGCCTGGGTTCAAGTCTCACCTGCTTCAAATAATATCACTGAGCAGGTTGATTAGAATATAGGCGAAACGAGGAATCAAGATTTAAAGCTTATTTTGATATTGAGCTTTTGTGCTGCACTGGTAGTGGCCCTATCTGTCTGCATTCAAGTCCCACCTGCCCCAGAGCTGTGTCATGACACATCTGAAAAGGTTGATTAAAATTTGATTAAAGTTCAGTTTTACCCTTTGTCCAAAATAATATTTAAATTATAACCATGCAATAAAGTCAAACCAAATGACACTGTTGATGCTTCAGGCAAGATTGCTATATTGTGGGAAAGATAGTTGCAATGTTGACTGTTGTTTTTTGTATCAATATTACCATGAATGTAAATTGAGTTCTTCATTAATTAATGATTACTTATACACAGATACCATTTTCTATGTATCAAGTTAATGAAGTTTATTGGAAGTGGAACACATATCCGGTTGAAGCATATAATGTTGGCAACAAATATTTCTAAGCTAAATGCATATCATTCAGCTGCTTGAAAGTCATTTACTCCATCAGTGGAATTTCCTCACCTCAGTTGTGGCAGAAGAAATAAGTTAGGTTGTAATTTTATATAAGCTCTAGAGCACTAGGTTATATGTCTGATTATCTCTCAGTTAATCAAGCTTTAAACAATATTATTTTGTGGGCTTGTACCATAACGAGTTAGACATAAATCAGTCAAATTTTAAAAATGTGATCGAGAAGATTTTTTGACACCATCAGTTTGACCTAGATTTGAATTTAGTCCCTGAGTGTGAAAGGAGAATGCAGTAATATTAATTGATTGAACCACGTCCTGTTCTTTATTTATTTGTTTCTTATTTTAGATTTTTCTTTCTTCTTACACAGTGCTGGAGTTGGTCGGACAGGCACATTTATTGCTTTAGACAGAATCCTTCAGCAGCTGGAAGTCAGAGACTCAGTCGACATTTATGGGACAGTTTATGACCTGAGGCTTCACAGGGTTCATATGGTGCAAACCGAGGTAATGGGATTTGATAGCACCGTAACAGAATTCTGTCATGTGTGATTTAGCTTTGCAAAATCTAAATTAATTCTAGCATGTCATTCTTTTAATACTTGTCTCAAGTTATCTCCAGTAGACTTTACTGTGAAAGAGTTCCCTCAGTCAGACACCATGGGTGAAAATCTTGTGTAGTGGCATGGCAGTATTAAATGATGCAAATCTAACTATCATGGCAGTAATGGTAATAAAAGTCAGAATTAGTAATCTAATTCTCCAAGATCATCTCATTTACATAATTATTCACAGCTCTACATGTCAAATTTGAATATATAAAAGAGCACATTAGCTCTGAATGCAGGCAATTGCTCCATAATCAGGAATTAATTGGAAAGTAACATAATAGGGAAATGACCCATTTTTGCATTGCAGCTAGTTAAGTGAGTCGCAAATCTTTTGATTCTTTTCCAACTATTATCACTGTGCACTCCCACTATATCACTAGATCTGCAAGCTATTACCTCCCCAGTCACTTAAACTTCCTTCCTCATCCTCAATCCTCTTTCCATCACCTTAGTTACATTTGAGCCACTCAATACCACCCTTAATCAGCCTCCACCTATCACCATCTAACACCAGTGAGGTTGACACACCAGCAGTGGGCTCCCCATTGATCCACAATCATCAAGTCAGGAAAGAGGGCCAAAAAGTGACATTGACTGTGCTGGCCAGATCTTCACTGACCTTCTGCGCATAGTTCACATCTGGGAGACAGGGTGGGACCCGTGCCTGGAATATCTTTGAAGTTGCAGTGGAGAACAAGAGGAACCAGCTCTGGATGGTCCAGGGCCAAGTATGGCAATGACCAGAAGGGCAAAACAAGGCAGCACTGGAGGGTCACGCAAGTCAGAATAATGGCAACCAGGTCCCAACATTGCACCAAGTAATGGCACACAATTAAATGTACCACACCAAGAGAGTTGAGGACATCTTAGCAGTCAGTCACTCACCCAAGTGCATCTCCCGAAAGAAAATGTTTGCCCCTCCTCACTCTATGGAATGGGGAATAATCCTATGCTGATGACCTTAAAGAACTTAAATGCCATGTTCAAAAGACTTGATGATTTGACATGATTCACCATAGACACTGACAGCCAGGCAACCAAGTCTGTTGGACTCAGTTCCATAGATTAATTTCCATAAGTACAAGGGACAATTGGTTGGACTTGGTCTACTGAAAGTTTTCTAGAAAAGACAATCAACATTCATAAAGTGAAAGGCATTTCCTTCCGCCAGTGTACCTCTATAGCACCCTCAACCTGCTGAGCATTAACGCAACTCTCCCTCTATCAACCATGGCCTGAGTTTGGTTACTCTTGACCCTCCCACCCTCACCATGAGCCTTTCTTCAAACATCCCTGACCAAACTCTGTTCCTTATGACCCCTCTTAGGGAAGCCAAGACCAGACCTGTAGCCATACCTCAATCCTGGGGGACAGCCTCCATCCACAAGTCTAAGAGTCAAGGATTAATGCTGAGAGGTCACATGGACCCAGCAGAAAAACCACACTGGATTTTGTAGGAGACAAATCTAGTATCAGGTTCTGCCTCATAATCTCAGCAACAATGTATATCAAACAAATACTTAGTCAGTAGCATATAATAAACTAGTTTGTGTACGGTGGGAGTCTCTTTTTGTTAGACTACCAGCTGGTTTTCCTCTATCACATTAGACCGGGCAAGTCATAGAGAATGCTATCAAGAAAGAGAGTGGTGGCAGCAAATCTATCAGATGACTGTTACCATAATAAGCTATAGTGAGGATTCCTCTTGCAATATGAACTACATTCCTGTCACATTTGCCACACCCAGTTGATGTAAGAGAAACAAACTGCCTGGAGTTCATGTGCAATCATTTCGGCTTGGTGGATTTTTATTGTGGGTTTGTGCTGAACCTTTTTGAGGTTGTGGCCTCTACAGCCCTATGCGATTTGGATATTACAATCAAACATCCATCTACTTCAGGCAAAAGCTTCTTGTGTCTGTCCAAAGTCCAAATGGAAATACATGTCGGCCACAGTATATTATTAAACTTACTGAACATGATGCACATGTAGCATAATGCCCAAGATAGATAGACTCAAATATTTATATAAAGGCAAAAATAAACAAAATGGTAATGATTTTAGGACCTGGTCATATATTTTAGTCCGAATTTCCTCATGATTTAATGCTTGTGCTGGTATTCTTCCATCTTTGAGAGGTGATGGATACACAACAAATAAATCAATTTAGAAACACTGTGTGCATTTGGGAAAAGTATTTTCAAAAACAGCCATCAAGGAAGTGATCCAAAAGTTCATCTGCAGTTCATATGGAAATCCTGAGGAACATGATGCAAACAGCAAAAATTTATTTCTGTTAATCTTGTGAAATTCAAGCAGCCGTGACAAACAACATTCTTTTTACTGCTTCCAGTCCACAGCATCACCACAGATCTATTTTCCACAATAATTTCAAAAGAAAACTTAATTAGGGAAAATATCTTTTCAGTTAGAAAATAGCAGAATCCCAAGGAAAGCCAAGAAGAGGGAAAAATCTAAGATTGAATTGCAACAAATGTATAGAACTAAATTGTAAATACAAACAAGAATGTCAATCATAATAAACTCCTTTCATTATTGTTAAAAGATCCGTCAATCAATTAATTGAAACTTCATGGAAACAAACAGAAGTTATCCCAGGTGACAAGATATGATTTGAAGGGTGTTAAGGTTTTTTAAATCTGACCTGATATTTTATGTGTGAAACTGGTGAATGTGCTGTAATATTTATCTATAATAAAGTCTGATTGCCAGCCATAACGCAATATGCAAAGTGTTAAGGAAATTATTTAAAACCTTTATGGGGATTAAAAAACAAAGAGAGATAATAAATTCATTGATGTCTGTACTTCTTTCCAGTGCCAATATGCGTACTTACATTTGTGCACAAGAGATGTTTTGAGGAGTAGAAAGCTACGAGGTGAACAAGAAAATCCATTGTTTCCAATATATGAGAATGTCAACCCAGAGTATCACAGAGGTATGCACATAGTCCTTAGGGGTAACTATTCCATGGAAAACTCTGTATTTTGTTTATTGAAAAGTATTCAGTTATTTTCTATTTATTTGAGTTAGTGACCAATGTGAGTTGTTTTGCAGGCATTACACTAAGGGGTTTTGGTGTTCATTTTAACAGAAGTACCAGTGTTTTATCAAGTAAAATCATTTGCTAAGCCTATGTGAGATGGCATCAATTCAAACAGTAAATCCCCACAGCCTAACCCAACAAGTCTACACCAACCCTCCAAAGAGCATCACACCCAGACCCACACCCCACTTCCCTATCCTTGCATTTCCCATGGCTAACCTATTTAGCCTACACATCTCTAGACACTTTGGATAATTTAGCCTGGCCAGTTCACCTAACCTGTGCATCTTTGGACTGTGGGAGGAAACTGGAGCAGCGGGCAGAAACTCACACAGACAGTGTGAGTCTGTGCTACATTGTTGGTGTTGGGAAGGACATGCAAATGCCACACAGACAGTTAGTTCCCCAAGGTTATCATATACTTGAGTGTTGCCAGGCTATAGGAATGTAAGTTTTTTTCTATCTAGTTGTTTTAAATATTCTATGGAACTATCTTGAGGTAGTCACCACCATGTTCCAATGAGACACAGCATAAACTGCCATTATTACTCTTAACAGTCTCAAAGAGAAAGGCCTACCTGACACTGTACAAAATGTTGATAAATATGCCCTCGCTCTGATCTGTCCAGGACTTCACAAAGGTTTTGATCCTGCCTTTGAAATGGTTTTCTTGCTGCATTTATGAAACAGTTACTGAGAAATTTGGTCATGGAGATTTAGAGGAATTGCTGATCAACTACACAATCATCCTTTTGTATTATTGCCAGTTGACCAAGAATCCAGGTTGAGTTTGTTCTCCTTCAGCAGATTTAAAAACTGTTCACACTGCTGCATCTTTGGAACTGAACTGCTAGTTTTAATCAAACGATTGCCTGTGATGGGTGGGATGGATACTAGATTAAGGAAATAAAAAATAATCTTTACTTCTTCTCCTGCATATGTCAAAATGTCCATCTGCCCTATCTCATCACCAATTCACTCTTGTTTCTGGTTAACTATATCAATATGGAACAGCCAGGAGGCAGAAAGTAGGTGGATTCATTATCTGCTGACAGGAAATATTTTCCAGGAAGTAACACCTGATGGAATTAGTACAAATGACTGTGCTAAATAGGACTTTAAGTATAAGAAAAGCATGTTAGCCTCTTCAGAATTGGCCCAGTGTAGTCACTATACTGATACGCACTTAACCAGAGTTCAAGAAAACAGATTGTTTCCATCTCCAGTTTTCACCATAAATCTAGAAATGTTTTGATCACTCACTTATATGAATGGCAGACAAAGGTTTTGAGTATATCCTTCCAATAAACATTTGCTCAACTGAATACACCAACAATGTAGCACAAATGTTGTGCCAAAATTAGAGAATGTTTCCAAACACCTCAGAGAAAAGAGGAAAAAAAAGACATTGAGTGAGAGGAAAACCAGGCTGCATGGAGATAGGTAGGCCAAAACAACCAGCTCAGGTGGCAGCCTCATACAGAAAACAGGTAAAAGTGATTTTCATGGTGGAGTGTGAAATGTATGGAATAGTAGGAGAATCCTAGCCTCCATGGTCCTTCAAACAACAGTAAAAACAAATGTCTTGGTCATTTATTTGCAGAAGCTTACTGTGCCAATGTTGGCTGCCATATTTCCAACATTATAACGATGAATAATATATAATATGATGTAACTTGTATGATTTTCTTGTCTTTCGTTTTATATTACTGAACTGAACATTGCTGGAGAAATTCAGCAGGTACGGCAGCATCTGTCAGTAAGTTGACTGATGTTATCTGACATACTGAGTTTCCCCAGCAATTCTACTTTTGTTTCAGATTTCCAGCATCTGCAGTTCTTTTTTGTTTTATTTTACTCTGCTTTTGTCCCAATTTATGTTATGAGGCCCATTCTGTAATGCCAACTAAACACCAAGAGTTGCTCTGATTGGATAACTGTAACTGTAAGATAAATTTTGACCTACTGACTGCTCATCATGACACACTGAGATTTAATTTAATTTAATTTAATTTTGTCAAGAATCAGGTGGCTAATGAAAGAGCAGCGCTCCGAAAGCTAGTGCTTTTGATTAAACCTGATGGACTATAACCTGGTGTTGTGCGATTTTTAACTTTGTACACCCCAGTCCAACACCGGCATCTCCGAATTCAATATAAATCTGCAATAAAAAGCTAGCATAATGGTGACCGCATGAGCAATGTCAACCGGCACTTTTAAAAAATAGTGGTTTCAAATATGCTTTAAGGAAGTAAGTCTGAAGGAAATTTGACCTCCATGTCACTTTCAAAACCATAGCAATGCAGTTGACACTTGAGTGCTCTCTGGGCATTGTGGATGGCCAATAAATGCTGGCATAGCCAGCTATATCGCATGTGCAAATTTCAATAAAAGTGACATTACAGGTTAGGAAGTAATGGATAATTTTCCAGTAATTTCTCAGAAGGCATTATCAGTGATTAGTAATTATGACACAATGAGAAAATGTGGAGTTATATTTCTAAATATGGAGAGAATGATGACTAATAGTTCTTTACATTTGCTGACTCCATAGACTTTCTATTTGGACGGCACTGAAGAATGTAGTGAAATTGTCTTCCGATGTAATGAACCTCATCTGCAGTACTGCTGAAGATGCACTAAGTAAATACTAGGTCTGGCATTTCATGCTGTGCATAATTTATTTGCCTGGTATTCATTTTGGGTAATTTGTAATTTAATTGTATTAGAGATTATTGTATATACGTATATATTTCAAATAAATATTTCTTATATTATGTATATTTTTAAAATTGATGGATTATGTATTTTATTTTACTTATTATAAAATTTATGTTGTAAGTAAATACAAATCTGTATATGATTTTGTTTTATTAATTACTTTGATTTTTAAAGAGATTTATATTCACAATGTAATATTCTACACTATCCAAATTGTTTTAAATGAGCACAGTTGACATTTGGAAGGAAAATTGTAACTGGATGTACTTGAAAGGTAGTGTGCTGACACATTGAGTCCTTACACTGCAGAGATATTTGAGGGCTAAAGACTTTGAATAAACCTTATGGTCCAGCTTTGAAGTCTACGGTGTGATGTTCTTTAACATCAGGCCTGTAGTCTTCCTATTGTTTTAGCCATTAAGACATTTACTTTTTGGAAACACAATTTTGCACTCAAAGCTGCTAGCCAAGTGTACAACAATTCAAAGGCCTGTGAAAATGGGAACCTCCCAGCAATAACTGCCTAAATTGAAATAAATAAGGGAGAGAAATAGTGAACATTGTGTGGAGTGTCCCATTCCACCAGAAACACCCGATCAATAAGCATGGATGAAAATTAACTATAACGGGGAAGACACAGATTTCATTTCCTCACTCTATTGGAGTAAGAAGATAGTCAGAAGATGATAACTTTTTTGGTTTGATTCACACTGAAGAACTATTAGTTTAAGAAATATAAAGTTCATAAGAAATAAGAGCAAAAGTATAACATTTGGTCTATTGAGCCTTCTCTGTTATTCAACGTGACCATTATTAACAAAATAGAAATTGTTGGAAAATCTCAGCAGGTCTGGCAGCATCTGTGGAGAGAAATTAGCGTTAACGCTTCAGGACTGAGGAGGTGTCACTGGACCCAAAATGTTAACTCTGATTTCTCTTCACAGATGCTGCCAGACCTGCTCAGATTTTCCACCAATTTCTATTTTGTTTAAGATTTCCAGCATCCGCAGTTAATAGATGTTGTGTTGACCTGTGAAATTAATCTGATGCCCATTTAACCTACACCATTCTATCATTATCCATATGTATGTTCAAAGACCATTTAAATTCTTTCATGCTTTTTTTTATGACCATTGTAAACCTGATTGTGGCTTTAACTCTACTTTCCTAACTGTCCCCAAAACCTTCAAATCCACGTAGCTCAAAAATCTATCTAACCAGCTTTGAATATATAGAATGACCTAGCTTTCACTGCTCTCTCTAGAAGAGAATTCTAAAGACTAACAACACTTCAAGAGAAGAAATTCCTTTTTTTCTGTCTTAAAGGGGAGCTGGCTTATTTTTAAGTTATTTCCCCTGGTTCTAGATTCCTTCATGAGGGGAAATATCCTTTCAAGCCCCCTCAGACGCTTATATGATTTAATAGTCATGATTTGGAGATGCCGGTGTTGGACTGGGGTGTACAAAGTTAAAAATCACACAACACCAGGTTATAGTCCAACAGGTTTAATTGGAAGCACACTAACTTTTGGAGTGATGCTCCTTCATCAGGTGGTAGTGGAGGGCTCGATCGTAACACAGAATTTATAGCAAAAATTTACAGTGTGATGTAACTGAAATTATACATTGAAAAATTGATTGTCTGTTAAGCCTTTCATCTGTTAGAATACAGTCGGATTCAATAGGATTGCCTCTCACAAGTAAGAAATAACAAAGAGAAAGGAGAGTTGCTGGGAGTAGTCTATATGCCTCTTAGCAGCAGCTGTTCAGCAGGACAGAGAATAGCTCATGAGATAATGAGGACATATAAAAAATGTATCACATGGGTGGCTTTAATATTTATTTCATTTAAAAAAAAACAAATTGACAAACATAAGGAAGAATTCATAGATTGTATTTGGGATAGTTTCCCAGAACAATGAGTTGTAGATCCAACTTATAGATCAGATTATTTTGGATCTGATAATGTGTAATGAGGCAGGTTTAATAAATGATCTCAGAGTAAGAGATCCCAAGGGAAATAGCACAATGTGGTAGCATTCAGTTTGCGAGTGAGAAAATTGGGTCAGAAACATCTGTGTTAAATGTAAAACCAGGCAATTAGATAGGGATGAGGGGTGAGCTGGTTGGAGAGAATAGGAGAAGGAGTTTAGCACGAAAGACAGCTGAAGAAC
Organism: Chiloscyllium plagiosum; assembly: GCF_004010195.1. NCBI lineage: Eukaryota > Metazoa > Chordata > Chondrichthyes > Orectolobiformes > Hemiscylliidae > Chiloscyllium > Chiloscyllium plagiosum. Next base: position 48,317,070 of record NC_057728.1, read on the forward strand.
AATGGCAGGTGTTTAAGAAAATGTTCAAGACTCACAATAAGTATATATCGCAGTGAGGAAGAAAAAATCTAAGATGGGGAAACGCTGACAGTGGTGAACTGAGGAATTTAAGATAGTATCAAAGTGAAAAAAAATTGAATGCAACAAAGATTGTAGTACTGGTAAACAAGAGGATTGGGAAAGTAGTAAAATCCAACAAAAGATTATCAAAAAAAGGGAAAAATTATTTATGAGGATAAACTATACAATATAAAAGCAGACAGTAAGAGCTTCTTTAATTTTCTTTAAAAATGGAAAAGAGGCTAAAATGAACAATAACCCCTTTGAAAATGTGTCTAGGGAAATAATAATGGATTACCAAGAAATGGCAAAGGAATTGAATAAACACATTGCATCAGTGTTCAGAGTAGAATGCACTAATAGCATTCCCAAATAATTAAATATTTAAGGGGCGAAAGAGGAGAGGAAATAATTACAATATCTATTATTAGAGAAAAGGTACTCTTGAAACTAATTGGTTTAAAGGCCAAAAGGTCACCTGGAGCTGATAGGTTGCATCCTAGAATCTTAAAGGAAGTAGATGCAGAGGTAATGGATACACCAGAAAGAATCCTTAGATTCAGGAAAATAATGTAACACTTTATTCAAATAGAGAGGGAGACAAAAAGACTAACTATAGGCCACTTAGCTAATGTCCATCATTGGTGAAATATTAGAGTCTATTATAAAGGAAACACAATATATAGAAACACAATTGAATCAAGCAGAGTCAGCATGCTTCATGACCAGGAAAGCATGCCTGACAAATTTATTATAGTTCTTTGAGGAGGCAACAAGCAGGATAAGCAAAAGGAACCAGTGGATTTAAAACATTTGGCTATCCAAAAGGCATTTACTAAAGGATCACACAGAAGGCTATTACATAAAGAGGTAATGAGGGCAATATATTAGCATTGATAGAGAAGTGGATAACTATGGAAGACAGAGAGTTGGTATAAAGGGGCATTTTCAGGATGGCAATCTGCAACAAAGTGGAGTGCTACAGGAATCAGTGTTGATGACACAGTATATATTAATAGCTTGGGTGATGTAATTTCAGTGTTAGGAATGGCAAGGTGATGACACAAAAATAGGAGGGAAGGCGAGTCGTGAGGATGGCACAAAGTGTCTACTGAAGCACAAACTACGCAAGTGAAAAAAAGCTTGGCAAATGGAATCCAGTATGTGGTTATGCACTTTGGGAAGTGCATTTAATAGAGGAAGACTGCAGAAAGAGGGATGTGTGGTTCCTCGTGCATGAATCACAAAAAGCCTGCACCTAGTTCAGTGGGCAATAACGAAGGTGAATGTACTGTTGGCCTTTACTTCAAAGGGAATGGAGTATAAAAATAGGGAAGTCTGACTGAAACTATACGAGGCGCTAGTCAGACCACAGCTGGAATATTCTGAATAGTACTTAGAACATAGAACATAGAACATAGAAGAATACAGCGCAGTACAGGCCCTTTGGCCCTCGATGTTGCGCCGATCCAAGCCCACCTAACCTATACTAACCCACTATCCTCCATATACCTATCCAATGCCCGCTTAAATGCCCATAAAGAGGGAGAGTCCACCACTGCTACTGGCAGGGCATTCCATGAACTTACGACTCGCTGAGTGAAGAACCTACCCCTAACTTCAGTCCTATATCTACCCCCCCTTAATTTAAAGCTATGCCCCCTCGTAATAGCTGACTCCATACATGGAAAAAGGTTCTCATGGTCAACCCTATCTAAACCCCTAATCATCAAGTCACCCCTAAACCTTCTTTTCTCCAATGAAAACAACCAATAAAAGCCAGTACGCCATATGCCTTCCTCACCGCACTATTTACCTGGGTGGCAACTTTCAGAGATCTGTGTACATGGACACCAAGATCCCTCTGCTCATCCACACTACCAAGTATCCGACCATTAGCCCAGTACCCCATCTTTTTGTTATTCTTCCCAAAGTGAATCACCTCACACTTAGCTACATTGAATTCCATTTGCCACCTTTCTGCCCAGCTCTGCAGCTTCTCTATATCCTGCTGTAACCTGCCACATCCTTCCTCACTGTCAACAACTCCTCCGACTTTCGTATCATACTTGTACCTTATTAGTACCTTATTTCGTGAAAAAATGCATCAGCATTGGAGTCAGTCCAGAAAAGGTTCACTAGCTTGATAAAGTCTGAAATGATTTTATTTTATGAGCTGTTGAGTAGGTTGGGCTTGTATTCATTGGAATTTAGGAAAATGAGAGGAAACGTAATTGAAACATATAAGATTATCAGAGGGCTTGACAGGGTAGATGTAACAATGTTATTTTTCCTTATGGGGGAGTCTGATACCAAAAGACATTCTCTCAGATTAAGGAATCATCCAATTAAGATAGAAATGAGGAGGAATTCTTTCTCTCAGAAGATATTCAATCTATGAACTTCTTTACTGCAAAAGGCTGTCAAAGCTGTGTTGTTAAACATATTCAAGGCTGGGAAAGACAAATTTTAATCAGTAATGGAATCAAGCAATAAAGGGATAAGGCAGGAAAGTGCAGTAGAAGGTGATCAAATCAGCCATGATCTCATGAAATGGCAAAGCAGACTCACTTGGCTGAATGGCAGATTTCTATTCCTAAATTTATGGTCCTACAGCCTCATTTATTCATGCAAGGTCAAGTTTTAAAGAACCTTAATCATTGTTTCTGTTTGGTCAGAAATTAATTTACAACTTTATACAAAAGCACCAATGTTGGCAAACGAAACATGCAGCAATATTTCTTGTTAAGTAGTAAATTAGTAGTGTTTTCTAAAACACTCTATCAATACACAGACAAGTCTAATGTTAATGCCTACCTGTAAATTCCCTTTCAGTGTTAAGAATATAGAAACATACAAACTGGAGTAGACCATTCAGCCCATCGAATCTGCTTCAACATTTAAAACAATCGCAGCTGATCGAACACTTCACTATCAAAACCAAAAACAGAAATTGCTAGAAAAGCTCAGCAAGTCTGGCAGCATCCGTGCAGAGAAATCAGAGTTAACGTTTCAGGTCGAGTGACCTTTTCTCAGCTTTTCAAGCAATTTCTGTTTTTGTGTCTGATTTACAGCATCTGCATTGCTTTCATTTTTTTTATTGAACACTTCAAAGAGTTGCATATTAACTGATGTGTTCTTCTGTCCACATTTAGCCTAGAGATGGGAAAGCAAAGCTTGGTTTCCTCAATCATGTATTAATTTACCTTTAATTTATATTGATCAATTTCTGTCGAATCTGCATTTTTTTTTAATATGGACAATTAAATGCAAGCTTAAAAGAGTTTGTTTATTTTATTTCATCACCCCTTCCTTTCTACTTTACCCATTTGTATCTTACTTGCTCCCTGGGATAGGCTGGGATGTCAAAATCTCCCTCCACTATAATCATATACAATTTTGTTAGGATCAAGCATTAGGCTGACTTTGGAATATGTTGTTATCCAGTGCAAACCCAGTTGGGGGAGAAAGATGGAACATTCTACCAGGTCTGGCATTCCATCATGGCCTACTGGTGTTAATCAAGTCTGGTGTTCCACTTTACAACAATTGCCAATCACACTCCTTTGGTGAAAATGCGTATTCTGTTTCTAGCTCAGCTCACAGGCATGAGAATTCTTGTCTGATGGAGGGCTAATGTGAGTGTGTGGTTCAGTGAGTGGTTACCAGGCAGGATGCCAGCCTATTGTAATTGTCCTGAGGCCCAAGGCCATTTAGAAGCAGCTCCCTGACCTCAGGGAGGAAATCAACTAGTAGGAAACATCGACTTTCCTGCTCCACAGATGCTGCCTGACCTGCTGTGCTTTTCCAGCATCACACTCTCGATTCTGATCTCCAGCATCTGCAGTCCTCACTTTCTCCTGGTGTCTACACAGGGCTTTGAGCAGTTAGTTTCTAGTGATTAGGTTGAGTTGGCATTCATGGTGATGAAGCTTGGTGAAGGGCGATTTAATCTCCAGATAGGCAAACTGCTGCTCCTACGAAAGTTTCTTCAGTGGCTAGCAATTGCCCACCTGTTAGACTACACAGCCATTAGAAATGGGTAGGATGTACATGGTGATGCTCAGCCCAATTTTAACCTATGAAATATTCATGGAATCCTGACAGGGCAGAAGAAGGCCATTGAGATCATTAAGTCTGCACCTAACACAACACCACTCTCATACTCCATAACCCCACCTGGGGTTTTTAACCATGGCTCCCCACCTCAGCTGCACACCCCTGGCACGACAGGGCATTTTTTTTTAGCATAGTCAATCCAACTAATATTTGAACTGTAAGGGGAAACCCAGCAGAGAATGTGAAAACTCCACACACATGGTCACCCAATGCTAAAATTGAACCCAGGTTCCAGGCTCTGTGAGGCAGCGGTGCAAACCATTGTACCACCCTCAAATTCCTCAAATCAAATTTAAGGAAGTGATCTTGCACTTCCTTTGACTTTAAGTCTTTTTTATAGGTCCAACTAGTCTGAAGGAAATTTTTAAAGTTTACAGATTGTCTCTAGATTACCATGGTTTGTTTTGCACTTTATTTTGAATCTTTTTCATATTAATCAATTGTCTGTTAGTCTTACAATTGCCTTAATGGAATGAACATGGAAAAGCAGTTTATTATTCCATTCAAAAATAAACAACTTGACCTGCACTTTACTGCTGGCATCTTTGCCTCCATTCCTGTGAGCCAGAGAGTCATAGAGTCATAGAGATGTACAGCATGGAAACAGACCCTTTGGTCCAACCCGTCCATGCCGACCAGATATCTCAACCCAATCTAGTCCCACCTGCCAGCACCCGGCCCATATCCCTCCAAACCCTTCCTATTCATATACCCATCCATATGCCTTTTAAATGTTGCAAATGTACTAGCCTCCATCACTTCCTCTGGCAGCTCATCCCATACATATAATACCATCTACGTGAAACAGTTGCCCCTTAGGTCTCTTTTATATCTTTCCCCTCTCACCCTAAACCTATATCCTCTAGTTCTGGGCTCCCCCATCCCAGGGAAAAGACCTTGTCTATTTATCCTATCCACACTCGTCATAATTTTGTAAACATCTATAATGTCAACCTTCAGCATCCGATGCTCCAAGGAAAACAGCCCCAGCCTGTTCAGCCTCTGCCTATAGCTCAAATCCTCCAACCCTGGCAACATCCTTGTAAATCTTTTCTGAACCCTTTCAAATTTCACAACACCTTTCCAATAGGAAGGAGACCAGAATTGCACGCAATATTCCAACGGTGGTCTAACCAATGTCCTGTACAGCTGCAACATGACCTCCCAACTCCTGTACTCAATGCTCTGACTAATAAAGGAAAGCATACCAAATGCCTTCTTCACTATCCTATCTACCTGCAACTCCACTTTCAAGGAGCTATGAACCTGCACTCCAAGGTCTCTTTGTTCAGCAACACTCCCTAGGACCTTACATTAAGTGTATAAGTCCTGCTAAGATTTGCTTTCCCAAAATGCAGCACCTCACATTTATCTAAACTAAAATCCATCTGCCACATCTCATTGACCCATCTGATCAAGATCCTGTTGTAATTTGAGGTAACCTTCTTCGCTGTTCACTACACCTCCAATTTTGGTGGCATCTGCAAACTTATTAACTACACCTCTTATGCTCGCATCCAAATCATTTATATAAATAATGAAAGTAGTGGACCCAGCACCGATCCTTTCAGCACTCCACTGGTCACAGGCCTCCAGTCTGAAAAACAACCCTCCAACACCACCCTCTGTCTCCTACTTTCAGCCAGCTCTGTATCCGAATGGCTAGTTCTCCCTGTATTCCGTGAGATCTAACCTCGCTAACCAGTCTCCCATGGGGAACCTTGTCAAATGCCTTACTAAAGTCCAAATAGATCACATCTACCGCTCTGCCCTTATCAATCCTCTTTGTTACTTCTTCAAAAAACTCAATCAAGTTTGTGAGACATGATTTCCCACGCACAAAGCCATGTTGACTATCCTTAATCAGTCCTTGCCTTTCCAAATACATGTATATCCTGTCCCTCAGGATTTCCTCCAACAACGTGCCCACCACTGACTTCAGGCTCACTGGTTAATAGTACCCTGACTTGTCCTTACCACCCTTCTTAAACAGTGGCACTAAGTTAGCCAACCTCCAGTCTTCCGGCACCTCACCTGTGACTATTGATGATATAAATATCTCAGCAAGAGGCCCAGCAATCACTTCCCTAGCTCCCCACAGAGTTCTAGGGTACACCTGATCAGGTCCTTGGGATTTATCCACCTTTATGCGTTTCAAGACAGTCAGCACTTCCTCCTCTATAATATGGATATTTATTCCCCTACATTCTATATCTTCCATGTTCTTTACCACAGTAAATACTGATGCGAAATACTCGTTTAGTATCTCCCCCATTTTCTGTGGCTCCACACAAAGGCCACCTTGCTGATCTTTGAGGGGCCGTATTCTCTCCCTAGTTACCCTTTTGTCCTTAATATGTGTGTAAAAACCCTTTGGATTCTCCTTAATTCTATTTGCCAAAGCTATCTCATGTCCTCTTTTTGCCCTCCTGATTTCCTTCTTAAGTATACTCCCACTGCCTTTATACTCTTCTAAGGATTCACTTGATCTATTCTTTCTATAGCTGACATATGCTTCCTTCTTTTTCTTAACCAAACCCTCAATTTCTTTAGTCTTCCAGCATTCCTTATACCTATCAGCCTTTCCTTTCACCCTAACAGAAATGTACTTTCTCTGGATTCTCGTTATCTCATTTCTGAAGGCTTCCCATTTTCAAGCCGTCCCTTTACCTGCGAACATCTGCCCCCAGTCAGCTTTTGAAAGTTCTTGCCTAATACCGTCAAAATTGGCCTTTTTCCAATTTAGAACTTCAACTTTTAGATCTGATCTATCTTTTTCCATCACTATTTTAAATCTAATAGAATTATGATTGCTGGCTCAAAGTGCTCCCCCACTGACACCTCAGTCACCTGCCCTGCCTTATTTCCCAAGAGTACAATGTTCCTCTTGCAACATGTTTGAAGTGAGGGATGCCATGGTCGTCCCTGCTGATTACACTTGCAGGAAGTGCACCCATCTCCAGCTCCTCCAAGACCGTGTTAGGTAACTGGAGCTGGAGTTGGATGAACTTAGGGTCATTCGGGAGGCAGAGGGGGTCATAGATCGGAGCTTTAGGGAAGTAGTAACTCCAAAGATTGCAGACAGATGGGTGACAGTGAGGGGGACTGGGAGGAAGCAACCAGTGCAGGGACCCCCGCGGCCATTCCCCTCAAGAACAAGTATACCGTTTTGGATACTTAGATTAGATTAGATTAGATTACATTACATTACAGTGTGGAAACAGGCCCTTCGGCCCAACAAGTCCACACCGACCCGCCGAAGCGCAACCCACCCATACATTTACCCCTTACCTAACACTACGGGCAATTTAGCATGGCCAATTCACCTGACCTGCACATCTTTGGACTGTGGGAGGAAACCGGAGCACCCGGAGGAAACCCACGCAGACACGGGGAGAACGTGCAAACTCCACACAGTTAGTCGCCTAAGGCGGGAATAGAACCCGGGTCTCCGGCGCTGTGAAGCAGCAGTGCTAACCACTGTGCCACCGTGCCGCCCACTTGTGGGGGGGACTCACCGGGATAAGCAATGGGGTTCAGGCCTTTGGCATAGAGCCTGTCCCCGTTGCTCAGAAGGGAAGGGTGGAGAAGAGCAGAGCAATAGTTATTGGGGACTCGATAGTTCGGGGGCACAGATAGGCGGTTTTGTGGGGGTGAGAGAGACTCACGTTTGGTATGTTGCCTCCCAGGTGCAAGGGTACGTGACATCTCTGATCATGTTTTCCGGGTCCTTAAGGGGGAGGGGGACAGCCCGAAGTCATGGTCCACATTGGCACCAACGACATAGGTAGGAAGAGGGCTGGGGATGTTAGGCAGGCTTTCAGGGAGCTCGGTTGGAAGCTCAGAGTTAGAACAGAATTGTTATCTCTGGTTTGTTACCCGTGCCACGTGATAGAGAGTCGAGGAATAGGGAGAGAGAACAGTTAAATGCGTGGCTACAGAGATGGTACAGGAGGGAGGGATTCTGGTATCTGGATAAATGGGGTTCTTTCTGGGGAAGGTGGGACCTCTATAAACAGGATGGTCTACACCTGAACCTGAGGGGCACCAGTATCCTTGGGGGGAGGTATGCTAGTGCTCTTGGGGGGGGTTTAAACTAACTCTGCAGGGGCATGGGAACCCAGACTGTAGCTTTAGGGTGCAGGACCTAGAATGTAGGGAGGTTAGGAACATGGCATCAATCTCAAAGGAGGGT